>NC_080432.1:22419540-22719540 GCF_028018845.1 Melospiza georgiana
GCTAATGGAACCAGGACTGACTGAAGGGACTACAAAGCAGAGCTATTGCCTTTCTTTTTATTGCTAATGATTTCAGCTCCTGGCAGATGGCCTAATTGCCAGAACCAAAGGAAGCTCATGAGAATCATAGCGATGGAACTGGCCCTGTGACTTTCAGTAAGATACATGGCTCATAGGAACACACAGTGCATTGGCATAGTAAACATTATTGGTGCTTAAATGTTCTCAAAAGGGTTTGAATAATGGGTTTATTAAATGTAATTTACGGCCAGCTATAACTTAAAGAAATGAAGCAAAATACGTTTAGCAATTTCCTTGCGTGCTTTCTTCCGGGCAGCCACGAGCATAACCATTATATCTGAACCAGAAATTTACTTCACTGATGCCTTCACTTCTCTCCTCAGGTACATAAATTCTCATTAATGTTATTGAACAACCTGCAGATATGAGACACACACACACATATATTCCAAGGAAAGGGACTTGTACATATTGATTCCAATTGACTTGTTTTGGCAATATTGTATTAAGTATTTTCTATCAGATTTGTTTGATTCCTTGGCTTGCCTACTTGCCAAGTTTAATATTAAAGTCGTAGGGTGAAAAGACATATATTAAAAAACTTGTTAGATGGCAAATGTGGAATTGGAGTTTATTACTTGTACTGCCTGTAGCCATCCCTCTGCTCCACCTTTTCTGCTGTTTATCTTATTCTTGCCATCTTTTGGGGAAGTCTGCTAACCCCCTCTAAATGTAGGAGAGACAGAGAAGGAAAAAACAGTTACTTCTCTTCTGTGTTTCCTTAAATTTTTATTAGACACTGGCTTTGGTTGTGCTGCAGCCCCTTGGGGTGCCTGTCCCTGTGGCCATAACTCAGTAAGTGGGTCCCTGCATCTCTTACTGCACAGTGAGATTGTTGGTACAACCTGTTAGGCTTGCAGGGTAGAGCTGCTGTGATAGCAGCTCCAGCAGGGTTTTAATAAGGCCAGGGAGCACAGGGATAAAAGTTACCAGTACATGTTTTTATTTGCTTCCCTTAATGTTATTTGTTGCTGCTTTCCAGTACATGTGCAGTTTTCTGTCCTCTTCCCTTTTCCAGAATATAAATGAGGATCTCATTAAATTTAAATCTCAGTTGTGCTGAAAAATATTACTCAAGTCAGAATCTTCACTAATATCTTTACATATGAGTAAACATCGATACTGTCTTTGCCTGCCTGCTTCAGAGCTGCCCCAATTTAATCAAAGCATTTTATGTCTGGGAGACCTGGTTATCGTGCAGTGCTGTCCTCTGTGAAGCCTGGGAATTTTTCCAGCCTGGCCCTGTTTGCACATAGGAATGTATTTGCTATAGGACAGGCACAGGTCAGCGTGAAACAAAGAGATTTTTTTGCTCTGAATTGCAGAGAATTCCTGTGGCACTGACATCAGTGTGGTGGGAGGTGAAAATCCTGCTCCCAGCTTAGAGGCAGAGCAGCTGATTTGCATGGGCAGTTCATAGAGCTGCCCCAGATTTGGATCCTTTCCTTGGTTTGAGTGACTGGGAAGCAGGCAGGGCTGAGGAAGCAAACTGAGAGATTCCTCATTGCCTCATGCCTCCCTCCCAGCAAGGGCTACTGCCAAAGGAGTGAGTTCAGGGCATGGATTTACTCTGTGGAAATTTGCAATAGGAAGAGGTCTGAGAGCACAGGATAATTTGCTCAAAGAGCATGTTTTGAAACCAGAAAGACAAAGGCTGCCTTTGTAGAGGTGAAACAGAGCAGGTGCTTCTTCACCCATACATGTTTGCCTAATTCTTGCTTGGCTGAAGTGGGAAGAGAAGTTTAATCCTCTTTACTTTCCCATTCTCAAAATAGTGTCACTTGTAGAGACATGTCTGGTGCAGTGTTTGCTGAGCTTCCCATTACAAGCTGTGTTGCTGCTTGAGAGAGTTGTGAACAATGGCAACTGCACAGAATCCATGTGCTGAGTCAGAACAACATTTAATTATAAAAAATAGTTGTGCTCATTTCTGCTTATTGCAAATGGTGTTTTATATTCTGCAGAAATTAGTGGTGTGAATTCAGATGCCTATTAGTGCAAGTTTTTCTTTGTAGCTAATTCAGTCGAGTTCTTTTCTCAAGCAGCACATGCTTTATTGCCTTTCAGCATGTGAACTATGACACTTGCATCATTACATTATGTGAATCTACCAAAAAAAAGTAAGCTTGACCCTTTTAAGCTCCTCAGCTGACTTGAACTTTGAGCTGTGTTTTTCATAGTTGGAGATGTAACTTAAAAAACAAAAAGAAATTGAAATTTCTGCATAATGTTATTCTGATAGCTAAAGTCTTAAAATACAAGAATGGCTATTATGAGACTTGTAATAAAGTAACAGAGGTCAGAAAAATGACCTATCAAGTTGTTGTTTGCTTTGGAAACTGCTGTTGTTACTTCAGAGTATATTTTTTACATCCTTCCTGTGATATTGTTTAGGAAGATGCTCAACTGTAGTTACCCTATTAGAAAAAGGCCCAGTTTCCCTGAATTTCTCAGTACAATTATGGGATGCAGTATGATTTCAAAAGCTGTGTTCCTTCCTCCTTAAGGAGAAAAACATCTGCATGGAGAGCAATTTTGCTTGAGTGTTACATTAACACTTTTGAATGGAGAAACAGGACAATTTCTGTAGATATATCATTCCTAAAATAAGCTGTGACCTATGAAAAAAATCTTCTAGGTTTATATACTGGCTTGAATTAAAGCAAGTTGCCCAGGCATGTTTCAATCCTGTATTGATCCCATTGATGTGGTTTATGCCAGACATGATAAAAATGGCTTTGCCACTCCTGGTTACTGAATTGAAATGCAGAACTTCTGCCATAAGGGGTGCTCACCAGCTTATCATTCAGAACAAGGCTGTTGTTCTTGGGAATTGCCTAGCAGGAGGTAAAATTCTTAGCAGTCAGCTGAAGCTAACAAATACAGTCAAATATTTTGTCTTGCTCTGCTCCTTAAGTCCCCAAAGATTTTTTTTTTTTTTTAAACCTGGAAAAATTGGCCTTTGTGTTTTGGGTGATGATTTTCTGCAAGCACTGAAGGCACCTCACAGCCCCTGACAAGTTTCTGCAATTCTCCATTATCACCTTAGATAACAGAAGACAAGGTATTTTTCCTTCATTGTTGTATTCAGATAAGAAAGGGAGGAATCCACAGCAAGTGCAAATAGAGCCCTGTAAAAGCAGGGGATTCAGTACAAAGGGAGACACCCAGCACTCAGAAAGAAGCCTTTGGTGGGATGAATGTTCTGGCTATTACAGTAATTTTTGCCATCTTTGTGTTGCACGGCAGAGTTGTACATGAATAGTCATTGGCAGTGCAGCTTCACCCCTGAGGGATGTGACTGGGAGATGCTCCCACAGGAACACCATCCTTGCTCCCTCCGCTTCACTGGGGCTTCCTCCTTTTTCTGTGCAACACTACACAAAAACAGGCATTTCACGGTTCCCGTGTTAGTGATTTGCACACTAGCCACAACCTAAAACAAATCAACTTTATGTTATGCTTTTTGCCTTGTGTGAAAGTTGGTGAGCTTCTAATGTTCATTAACACCTCTGTTAATTAGCCACCAGTTGTGAACAATAACAATATGTTCAGTTCACTTTAGAAGAAAGCACTCAAGCAGTGTCCCTAGTCCTTCATAGTGAGGGTGTATTTCTATGCATTTTTTTTGGGATGGGTTGTCCTGATATGTTACTGTAAATGAGATCAGAATTGAACAGACTGGCCTTATTATGTCTTCATAATGACTGCAATAGCCTGAATTAGCCTGGCCCATGCCCTCTGTTGTCCTCTGCGTTGTCGCAGTTGCTGTGTCTATCACTTCTTGCCGTCGTCTTCTACACCAGAATTAATCACCTGTACGTTTTTCATGTGAATTCCAGGAATTATTCAGAGGCTAATGCCCGTAGTCTGTTATCTCACACTTGCCAACAGCCTGAAATCTGCTCGAAACAGTCACTGGGAAGCCATAGTTCATTTTGTTGTCACCTAATTGCATGCACCTGCTGGTGACAGCAGTAAAATGTGATATCTCTGACACGATGGCAGCAGATGGGATGCTCAGAAGAACTGCTTCCATTTTTCTTCCTAATGAGCATAGTCTTTTCTCTCCTTTTGCCTTTTTGCTGTGCAGGGAAGATACAGAGATATGCTGGGAAAGATGATGGCTGTGGCAGTGGAGCTGAATGCGACACTGCTGCTTTTCTCGTACTTTTCCTAATAATGTGTCAATCAAATATTCATGCCTGAAACTTTCTTTTTAATGGAATTAGCAGAAGAAAAGACTTTTAGAACCAAAAGGCCTCACAGGAGCTCTGTAATAGTGGTGGTACATTCAGCACATGTAAAGCTACAAAAAGGCAAGAATTCCAGGGAGAACAAATTTCAATTGTTTTCATTGCTTTTAGATGCTCATGACTAAACATGGTCTTGTCAATATGAAAGTTTGTCCTCTCCCTCTGCCATTTTTGGTTGGTTATTGGGAAGAGATTTCCTCTCTTTATAAGTTTAGTCCCTGTGTAGCCTGACTATTGTACCAGGAATTTAAAAACTGTACCCAGGTGAATGGTAATGCTGAAAAGATTTACACTTTCTAATGAGATAAAGCTAGCATTGCCAGCTTGATGCATTCCAACTGGAAATGTGCTTAATCAGAGGAAAAAACAGAAAAGTTGGTTATAAATATATTTTCTGGCAGGCTGTTTTTTGAGGGGGTTAAAATGCTTATACATCAGAAACTAATATGCCTTGGAAATAAGGCCCTTTCATGAAAAAATGGTTCTGAAAGAAACTATTTCTTTTTTCAATGAAAGTATTTAAGGTATTTATTTAAGGCAAGAATTGGCAATTGAAAAATTAAATGTTATTTTGAATGGTGTGATGATATGCTGCTGTTTAAATTTATATTACAGAATCTCCAGCATTGTAGTGGCGCTCTGTCTCACACATACCAGTCACAGACTGGAATTTCATTGTAGCTCTCCTGTGGTGGAACAGGAAATCTGAGGTTGCATCACAGTTTCAGAGTGGGCTTATATGAAGGTCATCCTAAGACATCACTGCATGTTTCTGCTCTTTATGTTGCAAGGGAATTGTGACCTGATATTGGGCTGCGTGTCATGGAATCATCAAATCATTAAGGTTGGAAGAGATCTCCAAGATCATCAAGCCCAATCTTTGACCAAACACCACTAATGCCAATCAAACCATAGCACTAAGTTCCACATCCAGCCATTTCTGGAACACTTCCAGGGATGGTGACTCCACAACACCCCTGGCAGCTTGCCAGTGTAGAAATTCTTCCTGATGTCCAACTTGAACTTCCCCTCATGCAGCTACAGGCCATCTCCTCCTGCCCTGTCACTGGTTGCCTGAGAGAAGAGACTGACCTGGCTACAACCTCCTTTCAGTTGTAGAGAGCAATAATGTCTTTTTTATATCATGGCACCCAAAACTGCCCCCAGCACTGGAGGTGAGGCTGCCCCAGTGCAGAGCAGAGGGGACAATCCCCTCCCTTGCCCAGCTGGTGCTGTCCCTGATGTCCCCAGGACAGGGTTGTCCCTCCTGGCTGCCAGGGCACTGCTGACCCATGTTCAGCTTGCCATGGACCAGGATCCCCAGGGCCCTTTCTGTGGTTTCCAGCACCTCTTTCTCCAGTCTGTCTGTATATCCAGGGCTATCCTGTACCTGATACAGAATTTGGAACTTGCCAGTGTTAAACTTCAACTTGATCTAAACTGGGAGTCACCAAAGCCCTCTGGCACACTGCAGCTGTGGAACTGCAGTGGTCTTTATGGAGGTGTTGGAGTTCATGTGAATAGATGATTCTGCAGACAAAATTCTGCTGCATAATGCTTTAACCAGCTGTTTGCTGGTGTAAGTGAAGAAACCTTTCATTTCTGCTGAGTTTCATTCTATCTTACTGTTTTTGCAACAAGTATAACAAAAAGGCTCATCTGGTTGTTCCCACTGCTGAGCTGTATTTTGTTTAGGACTTTCAAAAGCACTTTAAATGGCTTAGGAGCACAACTTCCATTAATAGCCATTTAAGCATTTTTGTGAACAACTTCTCATCATTCAGTCCATAATTCTCCCAGAGGAATGACTCAGGTAATGTTTGCTATATAAAGCTCCCTGAATCTGAGCTGAGGATGGTTTAACAAGTGGGGGTTTATTTAAAGCATTCTTTGGACTTTGCTGCTCCATGCTGATCAACGCTGCTGGTGGTGCAGATAAATACATTGTGCAAATGAGCAAATATGAGCCTCATCAAAGGCTACCCAAGGCCATCAAAAATCTCCCACTGTGAGCAGCATTCACTCAGATTCACAACAAATAAATACAGGGAAAAAGCAAAGAGATTGTACCACTGATTGCTCTTTATTTTTGTAGTTGAATAATCGCACATTTCGGTGTTAATTATTTTGTTTCCCAGCTCACTAACACGTGTGTGGACACACGTTCCCTCCCCTCCCATTGTCCTTTTCTCCAGTGGGAAGGGTTCTAACTATCACAGCGTATTGCAAGGCTCCTCTTTGAGGTGAGGGAGGTTATTTGGGGTCTTGATGCAGGTGGTTTGAAGATATTGATAGAACTTAAAGTCACAGCCAGATCCCAACCCAAAACTCGTCTCAAGCCCCTGCACCACACAAGCTTCAGACTTGCTCTTCCATCAGCAGATCCCTCCCTGTGCAAGCTCAGATGCAAATTGTCCTGCCCAGTTCAAGGCAGAAAAGAGCTCTACTGGTCCCACTCCATCTTTTCCCATCCCCTGCCATGTTGGTCCCTCTTAAAACACAGATTAATATTTCCTTGCAGATGCATTTTTGATAATACCTAGATAATGTGTGCAGGAATTGCTGGTGGGGTGAAACACTTGGTTTCTTTAAATTCTCCAGCTCAGCTGAGTTTTATTCAAGTACAGTGCTGCAGTTTAGGTATCAGTTGAGAGGCATCTTCAAGATATATCGTTTTTGTTTTCCCTTTAATCAGGCTCTAAATCTAAATAAATAAATATGTAGCAGTAAATGCTCCGTGGTATATTTGGTAAGATTAACAATCTTCCAGTAGCATAACAGCTCATGATAGTCTCTGCTATTTATGTTCCTGCTGAGAGAAGAGGAAAAGCAGATAGTTCAGTGAGCAAATTATGAAGTATGTGGGTTAATGAAATGCCTGTCATAAAGCTGATTGTTGCTTCTTCACATCCTCTTTCTTTCTGCTAACAAAGCTCTTAATACAACAAAGCTTGGAAGACTGAACCTTCCCCTTTGTTTTTCAGTACACACCCATGTACAGAAGGAAAAAAAAAAGATAAAAAAAATCTAGTTAAATGTTTATTTTCACCAGACCAAGTACACCCTGTGAATAAGTTAAGGTATGGAAGTAATAAAACTGCCTATTGAGGCATATAAATCTTCAAAGTTTTCAATTCCATTTCTATTAACAAGGTATTTTTAAGCTTGGATTACTGCAGATTTTCATGATGCTTTACTCTTATAACCTCTATGTCTTCTTGATAGAGACAATTTTACCTCCTATTCAATATAAACAAGAGGCAAGGGATCAAATACACCTTTCTGCATATCCATGTTCACTGTTTTATGTATCTCCCTAAAGCCATACTTTTGTTCAACAGATTATTAAGGTGGTTCTTATACAAAAAAAAAAAGAGCTTTTGATTCCATTTTTCCCCTTGCCCAGTTAGGAGCTTTGTGTTTGGAGTTAGTACCTATGTTTTTAGCTGAGGAATAAAAAATAAATAAACCCTCAAAAATAATCAAGAAAAACCCCAAGAAGCAAAAACCAGTTTGTACTTATGACCCAATAATTGATTTGCAGAAGGACAGGGAGTTATAAGGAACATGAGAGTGCACTGAAGGCATTTTCTACCCCATGTTTAGGCAGCACTAAGACTCTGGTGAGATCTAATCAGGAAATGTGATTGCAGATGCAGTTTCTCTGTGTATTTTCCCTTCCATTTAAATACACTCCTACCCCAATTCTAAATATAACTTCTCAAAAGGGAGATGGCAGGAACATTTTCCAGACATAATATGAACATGATTAATCAATATGTATCTCGTTTGCCTTGGCTTAAATTTCCTTTGGAAAAGACTTCAGATTTTGCTTCTTAAAAGGAAAAAGTGCAAAGGCACACAAAAGATCCTCTCTTTTTCCAAGTGTCCTGACTTGCACTTTGCAGACTGAGATGTGTGATTAGAAGATCTTCCTGTTCTTGCCAATCTCTGTGGGTTCTGTTATCGTATTTTTGGGAGCAGCGCCACGTCCTTGCATCTTCTCTGGCATCATAAATGTTGTCCCTGTTGTACAAAGGATGAACTGAAATGGAGATGGTAAAATTACTCTGCCAGCAGACAGCACTAGAAAGTATTAAGCTGGGAGTCTCCAAACTCTGAGACTCTCTTGCTTCTTTCTGTATCCTCTGGAAGAGTGAGACAAGCGTTGGCAGGTGCAGGCAAGTGCTTCACATCCATCCTAGCTGTGTTTATTCCACGAGGGTTTGAGTTGTATTTAATAATAAACACCAGCCATTTGCTGCTCTGCAGAATCTGTAATGGGATGCTGGCAATCACATCCTGAAGACTGGGATTTTTTCTTTGTTTCAGTATTTTTTTAAAAGCCATTATGTGTTTATTATTGTTATACAAAGTGGTGAGGTCATTTTAGGGGACAAGTGATGGCACTTTCCTCTGTCATCCTCCTTCACTGTTGGTAAAAAACCGGGAGAAACTGTCAGTGAAAGACTGTGGCAACAGTCAAATAGCTATTTCCAAAGATTACTATATTGAATTAAACACTGGTCCCACCCATTGAAAGTGGTGCAAGAAGTAGCTGTAAAATGGAGCAGCTTCTTCAGGCACAGGGACAGCAGTACAAAATCTCATGAATGCTTTGGTGTTTCCAGTCCCTATTCTCTTTTTAGATGCTCTGCTCCAAAACGTAGGTCCAGAAGGGGATTGTTTTGTCAAATGTTTGTGAATGGTTTTTATCCCCTTAGCTGCAGTGTGGCTCTACCCAGACTTGATTTATTCTCACGTATTGAATGTCTGAATAATCAGGTGCTGCTCAAGTGCATAGGCCTTTTATGTTTTGCTGCATTTCCCTGGAAATATTGACAATATAATTTCAGCAGGTCATTTTGTTACATGTGGAGAAAAGAAAAATTTACCTGTGTCTCCCACCCTATTACCTATATGTCTCCCAATTTAAGAAACTGTTATCAGTTCACACTCCTGGGACCTCCTCAACTCTTGTTTTCTCAACAGCATGTTTAAGGTGAGAGACTGAGTGCAAGCCACAGTATATCCAGGCAGAAATGTGACTATATTGTGGGTAGATGTAACCAAACCATTCTAGGTCATATGAATAAAAGCAGTAACAAAACTGGGTTGCAGTGTTTTATGCAGCACCAGCTCCTGGCAGCTTTGCATCTGAGTGCCTTAGACACTCTTGAAAGTGTATCATCCCATCTTTAAAGCTTATCATCCCATCTTTAAAGCTTTTGTTAGTAGGATAAAGTGGCCCAATCCGTTCTTTAGACACACCTCCAGCCTGAAAAAGTTGGTGCCAACCCAAAAGTGCTGACTGATGTGCTGTCCCACCTGATGGTGACCAGAGGCCCCGGGATGCAATGGAAATGAATGAGCTCTTTTTTATCTCTACAAGGAGGAGGGAAAACAAGCGAGGTGATTAGAGAAGGGAGGGACAACACATAGCTCAGTCTCATGTCATCCTTTCTTAGGGTGGCCTAGCCCTGACTTTTGAAATGCTTGTAGGGAAGGGAGACCTTCACTGTGCAAGGTGAGCAAGGATCTCATCCCCTTGGCCCTGAGTGCTGGTCAGGGGGAGGAAGGAACCATCAGTGGTGTGTCAACGTGTTATAGATGAGCTGACTTCAAGAAATAAAAAATAAATCCACATATTTCATTGTTAGAAATCTGTTTCCCGGCAATAAAAAGAAATATCCAGCCCATTTCTTCTTCCTGTAATTTTGTTTCCAGCAGAATCTGAAACCCTCAGTTTTGATTATTGCTGTTGGGAATCATGTGTGCTGAGTTTTATTTGATCCAAGATCAGATGGAGCAGGCTGAGGCTGACCACAATAAACTTCTGAGTAGCTTAACCAGAGAAGCTGCAGTCTTGGCTTTTCCCACAATGGCTATAGTGGCCAATGCCACTTGCACATTTGTGTTACACGTCAATAGGAATTTGCAGCTGAAAAGGCCTTTTTAAAAAAAGAAAGAAAAAAATCAATAGCTTTTTGTGACTGCCTGAAGCTTTATGATTTGGCTCACTGGGTTGGTTAGAACTGTTTGCTGAAGTCTTCTAGTGGCAGCAATAAGGTATGAAATACTTTTTTCTTCAGAAAATATCTACGTTGAGGTTTTTTTTTATGTCTACATAATATAAATTTTTTTTTTTTTTTTTTTTTGCAGCCTGTGCAATTATTCAATATGTATTTCTGCATTATTTTCACTGTTTGCATTTGTTATTTTGCACTTATATACTTTTTAAAGCAAAGCAAATTATTACCAACAATAATATCCATAAAGGGGTTGTCTGAGGGGGCAGAAAAGCATTCTCCTTGGCAATTAAGTTTGGGGGTTTTGTGGGGCAGAAGGGCATTATGTGGGTTGCAAGGTATATTTATTAGAAGGAATAAGGGCAAGAAGAGGGCAAGCTTTAATTTCATAATGTGATGTCACAGATTCATGGGAAACCTTTTCAGGACTTTGTTTGGAAAGATAACGCCATAACGTGTTGTAATTGCAATCATTAATGTGTTTTTCAAAGATCCCTGAAGGCCCTGTCAGCATCTGCTAACCTGACCCTTCATATTACAGGTCTCTTCTGCATGGCTTTTTCCACAGGAGTGGGGCAGGTGTGGAGTGGGTTCACTCCTTTGTCAGGCTCCTTGCCCCAGAAAGGGGAGCCAAGGAAGCTGGAAAACTTCAACTTGTCCAGGAAATCTTGGGTGGGAGGGAAGAAAGGGTAGGGAAAGCTGGAAACTGTATAGAAACTTCCATTAAGCAGATATATTTCTGCTTTTGGAATGGTTGTGGAGGACAGTGATGGGAATTGCCTGATCCTCTTGGACTTAGCAGAGTAGAAAGTGTTGCACTATTCCACTCCTCAGAGTGGAAATCCCAGCTCTCAATGACAGTTTGGAATAACAGTAGAGTGGTTCCTAAACTGGTCTAAATTCCTCTGAGTTGAGCTCTGTCCAACAACAGCTTTTCTGTTTTTACAGCTATAAATGTGATGCAAAAGTTTTCATGTCTCTAGTTCATACTGCGGATTTATAATCAACAGATTATAAATTGTCAGAAAAGAAATGCTGAAGTTATAAATCATAAACTACATCTGTGAGGCTAAAAGCTGCCTCTGCTGTGCTGCTCCCCACACTTTTTGTTTGCTTTTATATAGAAAAAAACCTTACACCCATTGCCCAACAGATATAGGAACGACAAATGAGTGACATGCTGGGTATGGAAGGTTTTCCTCCATGTCTTAGGTTGCTTTATTAAAAAGCTATGACAGCATTAAGTGCTTTATAGTTGTCTATGTATTTTTTTCCTCTTTTATGTGTTTTTTGTTTAAAACTTTGAAAGCAAGTGTCTCTAATGGATCATAGGCCATGTGAGCCACATCCTGAGGCTTCATATTGAGTTTAATTACTTTCTAAGACTAAACAATTGTTTACATCTATTTTTTCCTATTTTTATCTATCTCACTTACTAAGAGTCGAGCTAAAACCTTTCCTTCCTCAATATCAATGCTAATAAGTGAATAAAGGTAAATACAGGAAGCAGGAGCACTTTTACTGAAACAGTGAATCCGTGATACCTTTCCAAATACAACAACTTTAGCCAGATCCCAGAGGGGCTTATTTTTTATTTTTTTATAGGAAAATTATCTTTTGAAATAATTGTTATGAGGGTAATGAGAAGGAACAGAAGTCAGCTACCATCCCTTGGAGTACATCCAGGTATAGAGAAGTACCTGTGACAGCACAAGATTTCCTGTGTGTCTGAGTACTTCTCTGTCTGGAAATGCATCCTGCTCTTTCACTGGGATCAGCACCTCAGGCAGGAATTTAAGAACTGCCCCAATCCCACTAGCAGTGCAATCTCTGCAAGAATTGCTTCAGCAGGATAACAGGAGAAAAAAGCAGGAATCATTAATTTTAATTACTTATGACACTTGGGTCTTCCTCAGAACAGATACACTGATTTCAGAAGGTAACATTTTAATTTCTTTTTCCCTTAAAAGTAAAAATATACTTGAACAGTGTGAATTGAGCTACAAATCAATTGTTCTGTAGGAAAAAAATGTGTTCACACAGAAACTGAAGAATGAATTAAGCTGTCTGCCTCGGAACTTGACCCTAATTAAGGTGATTCTCCTTGATAAGTAATTAATCAGGAATCCTTGCTCTTACCCCTCTGCATGGAGAGTGGGCAGGAGGAGGAGCTGTTTCACCTCATCATTCCCCTATATACATCTCCTTACATCAATTATAGAGATATGCAACCATTCATGGAGGTATCTGCAGGTCCTGATGGGTTTGTATTGGTGCGAGCAGGTGGAGGAGGTGGATTGTCAGCACCTACCTTTCTGCTTCAAGGTTAGTGTTTGAGTGGGGTACAGCACAGAAAATAGTCACAATTAGAATTATCCAGGCATTAAAGTAACTCGTCCTGTAATATAAGTGGAGCTCTGTGATGCATCAGCTCTGATGGATTCCTTGCTTGTGTTGTGCTCTGTAAGCTGGAGTTTGTGGAGTTTCCCCACAGCAGGGTGGGGACAGCACTTGCACAGTGCTCTGCCTGGGCTGAGAGGGGAAATGGGAGAATGTTTGCTGGGGAGATCTGTCTGTCACAAACGCCCTTTGTGGGACACTGGCAGAGCCAAGAAACCTGTTAGCAATTGCACTGGCAAAGCAAAAGTGGCAAAAAGCTAGAGCTTTTTACTACAGGTGAAAAAATGTGTTCCTGATGTCCTCTAATGGTGTTACTGCTTAATGAGACTGTTGGTGGGTAAAGAACAATTTGGAAAAAATAAGAGAAGGAAAAGAAATAGGGTTTTCTTTTTATAGCCTTTAAGTTATCTCATTTAGCACAGAAGAGTGTCAGAAAGGCAGTATGTGTGCACAGCCATGCACACACACCTGCCTTGCCTGGTGCTCTGCTGAAGCCAATTTGAGTCTAATGTGTTTGAATAAATTGCTCCAGTGGTTTGCTCACCCATGTGGAAACCTCACCTCTGTGACACTGGCAAAGTCAGCAAGACATTGGGTTATCTGGTGCAGATCACAAGATATAGTGAACATAAGCTTCCCATAAGGCTATTTAAGATGCAGACATTTTTGCCCTGCTATGCTTTTAGGAAGTCACATTTCCAATGGGTCTCAGTAGGTTTTTTGATGGGTTTTTTTCCCCCTTTCAGAGATGCCCGTTCTTTTCTCTGCCATCCTAATGTAGTTGCAAAAGCTTATCTGATCAAATAGCAGTGAAATTATTCATATCTTTTTTCTTTTTCAAATAGTCCTTCACTATCATTAAGCTGTGGAAATATAAAAAGGAAAATAGTTATATGTCTGGTTTCTACTAAGCTCTTTCTAGCAAAACCTTGATCTTAGTAAAGACAGAATTTTAAAAGAAACACAAAATGGAAAGCACATAATTTGCATCAGCTGTCTTTCAAATATTTTACCATCACATCTCTTGCACAGTGAAATGTGTGAAAATAGCAGTATGAGGCAGAAGCTCTGAAAAACTGACAAGTAGCTCTAATGAGAGATGCTCTGTTTTTAGTATGTTACTATTTCCAAAGCAGCCATGACTTCTGTGGAGTTCCTTCTGACTTTTAACTTTCCAAGGTAAATATCTGCCAAGTATAATAAAAAACAATAAATGAAGAAACTAGCTGCAGTAAGAGCAGAAATCAGGAGTACACTACCAATGAGGATAGAATGCTGCCCTAAACCATTGATTGCTGGCTGCCCAACATGCCCTATTTCCAAGATTATGATTTCCAGCAGTAATCAAAGCCTGCTCTGAGTGGAGAGTTTGTAGAGTTTGCATCCTTTTAGTTAAAAGGATAATGCTGTTCCCTTCCAGTGAGCTATTTGAAGATAATGATGCATTTTGCAATGTTGGCTGTTAATGGCTATTGTTTTACAGCAAATACTTAAATATTGTTAAGCAAATACATAAGTATTGTAAGGAAATACTTAGATATTGTTAGGGATTTTTAAATATAACATTGTGTTCATGAGCATGAATATATTTGGACATCGTTCAAGCCTAATACTGGCCATTCCAGTAAGAGCAACATTCATTAAAATTCCCTGCTCCAGAGAGGCACCCAGAGCCTGACAGTACAGAGCTCTGTTATAGGCAGAACTCCCTTGGAGTGGGTTAAATTCAGTTTTGATCTTTTTCTGATTTCCTCGAGGTCAGCTTTTCCAGTTTTCTGGCAGATTTCTTCTTTTACAATTAAGGATTTCTTCTTTTACAATTAAGGAACTTCTTGATTATTGAAGAGCATGTTATCAAAGATGCTCATGCTATTTTGCTATGCTTCCCCCCAGAGATTTCTTCCTTGTAGAGGCTGTTCACAAACACTAATGATTTCTTGTACAGAACCCTTTCATTTGTAACGCTTCTCTTCCACAGGGTGGTGTTTTGTGGTTTTCTTTTTGTTTTTTTTTTTTTTTTTTTTTTTTTTTTAAGATGCCAAAACAATGTCTTTCAAACCTTGGGGGTTGTTAGCAGCAAGAGCAGAGAACGTAGAGGTAGCTATGAGATTTTGCTTTCCCCTTCCAGCTACCTGAGGGATTTCACAGTCCAGTCAAAGAACGCTGTTTGATCACTTCCTGTGCTACATGTATTCGGTGTAAGGATTTTTACATGCTCTGTAGCATTAAGTGATCAAAAGAAGTGAGATCCTCTGTTGTAGCATTGATAATAGGCTACTCTGCACTGCCTAGCACAGCGCACCAGTAAATTGTCAAGTTGGTTTTGATTCTGAAAGATCTTCAAGATGAAGAAAGGTGGGATAAAGGAAACTGCTACCATGGAGGAAAATATACATGGCATTAAAACTTGCCATAGAATGGCTCTACACTTGAGGATGAAAGGAAGAAAGCTGGCAACAGAAATTATAGGATTGCTCAGAAATTGGGACAACAGCCAGGACTTGCCTTCCTTCCAGGGAGCCCAAGTGCTACCTGTGGCATGTTGTATCTCTGCTGGCTGGGAACAGCACAGGTTGCATATCCTTGCATGGGGATTTTTCATTTCAGTTCTATGTTTGTGTCATAGACCAGTAGCTGACTTTTGTGTGTGTGTGTTTTCTTTTGTTTGTTTTACTTTTGCTGATTGACTTTTCAATTATAAATTGCTTCAGATAAGCAATTTTCTCAAGTGAGAATATCATGCTTTCTTCATTTTAAAGATAGGAGGCAAAAAATATTCATCTCAGTTCACTATTCAGGTGCCTAACTTTTAAATCACTGTGTGGTCTGGATCTTTGTCTTTTTCCTTTCAGTTTTCTGCCATGTAAACCCATGTCAGTAATGAGTACTTAGCAGCCAAGATGAATTAGGAACATGTTATTTCCACCTGGTGACCTCAAAGAAAGAGAACAATGTTTAGGAAACAATTCTGGAAATGCATTTGCATGCAGGCAATCAGAACAATAAAGGAATGCAAAGTGTGCATTTAAAAAGTCTTTAAAAAAGTCTTTTTCCCAGTGGTTGTGGTAGGAATCTGGAAATATTCAAGACCCTGGTTAATATTAAGGGGAGCTTGTCAAAGGTGTGAATGATAGGCAGGTGTTCATTTTTCATTAAAGCTCAATAGGAGTTGGCTGCCCAATGCCATTATTGGTTTTTAACAGTTCCTTACAGGCTTTTAGTATGAAAAGTCCTTTGACTCAGATTCTCAAAAAATTATCACTGGTGCTTTCATGGGCATGTGTGTTGATCAAATGGCCATTAATCATTTAGCATGAAAGCCTGCTTGAGAATTTGCTGATTCTTCACTTCTGGTCCCAGTTATACGTCCTACTCACTCTGACTTTGAATTTGTTTCAGACACACAAATTATCAGAAGAGTTCTGAGAAACCTTTCTAAACACAGAAATCAGTGCTCTTAAACCAGGACAACTTCCAGTGTGGATTAGATTGTACTGATATCAAGGTGCTGCTCATTTGTTTTACACCTTTGTATGACTGTATCAAGTTCCAGGAACCCTGTTTTAATAACCTTTGTATAAAAGCACTATGAAAAACTGGAAAGCAAGCCTGATTTTCAAATCTCATTGTGCCCATTCGGAAGCAATTTGTGAGTAGCTGGAGCTTCCAATGAGCATGGAGTTCCTCAGGCTGAGCATCCCCTGTATTTAAGGTACTCAGTATGTCTGTCCACATGGAAAATAAGTGTACAGAGCAAAGCCAAGCCCTGAGAGCTACCTTGGCCAGTAGTTAAGACTTTGTTTCCTTCAAATTATGCTCTGTTTGGTGAACAGCGTATCTTCAATCCATCCATAGCATCTCACCATGACTAAAACCCCTGCGTGAGATGCTGGCAAGGTCAAGGTATTTCAGTGAAACATTCTATTTTGAAAGAAATACCACAATAATGGCTGGCTATTTAAATTGTCCTTTACTGCATGTTTTCTCAGAAAAACTTAATTTTGTGTACTGCAGTAATGATGCTGAGTGGATAATCAGATGCAGTACGTTGCTGCTGTGGGCTCTACCCCATACTTTCATACTTCTACTACATACTTTCATAACTTCTGCATTTCAAGGGTTGGCTGTTCAGGTAATTGTATTATCTCAGGAATTCATCATCAGGGTAACCTGAAATCATACACCTATAATATATAGCAGTGAGGACTGCAATATTTAAAACAAAACAGGAAGACTACAGACTAAGAGTTGAAGTGTCAGAACTGTAGATTTATAAATATTTCTATATTTTCTGCTTGCTGAGATTTATGTATAAATCGAATGGCTATAACACTTTAAAGGAGACTGTGAGGACAATTATTTTAAAGCAGAAAAGTGACTAAGTAATAAAGCACAAGTAATTTTTTTTCATAGTAGTAAATGGTAGTTGCTTCCTGCCCTGAAATGCTGGGTCAGTGAGTGTTTGCTCTCATGATATCTTCTTTCCAGAAATTTTGTTCTGTGTGTCACACAGGTAGCACTTGGGAACATAAAATTTGTTATGCCACATGTTGCTCCTTCCACCTAGTGAGCCAGTTAGGTGGCTCTTTTTCTAGCTGCACCTCAGCTGTAAATTAGTGGGATGCTGAGCCCATACTTCATTTACATCATTTAAGGGTCATTGGTTTAAGGCTAGAAGCTGCTTAATTTTTATTGACCAGTGCTTAAGAGAGCAGTAGCACTTGCAGCATCTGTATATATTTGCATACATAATGTTGTTACAGTGACAGTGCTGTTTCTTACATGTCAACCAGGGACATCTGGTGAACAATGAATTTTTATTATTTCTGTATCGATTTAGAAAGCCTAGATGACTTAATGGCGTGAAATTGGGGTCATGTAAAGGTTTATTAAAGGGCCTTACAGAAATTCTGAGTAAAACAGGAGAGTTAAATATGATGCATATTTTTCCCACCACATCTGTTTTACAAAATTCATGGGGCAACTAATTGAGTATCCTGAAACTAGAGGAGGAAAAGAAAATTGTTGCTGTATATTTATGATTATCGATCTGTTGTTCAAGTGCTTTGTACTGTCTCTGGAAGGATCCTGGTGTAGATGACAAAGGTGTGTTTGTGCTTAGGTGAGCATGCACGGGTGCTGCAGGAAATACTGGTAGCATTTCTGGCTCTGCAGACATTTTTCCTCATAATCTGAGCAGTGGCACAGCACAGTGCTGGGCAGCACTTTGCTGCCAGGTTTGCATTTCCACTGGGTGTGTGTAAATGGGTAGAGCAGATCTGACCGCTCTTGTCACAGGAACCCAAGGGCCACATTTGGATTCCAGCCACCACTCAAGCCCAGTGATGATTTAACAGGATTTCCAGTTCTTCCTCTTGCTCTGCCAAGAGCATCTTGCAAGGCTTTGGGTTTTAAGCTTTTCTGTCCAATTATCAGGACTGATATCTTGGATTAAAATGAAAAACATTGGTAATTTTGTTTGGGTTTGGGGCTTTTGTTTGTTTGTTTTGTTGTTGTTTGGGTTTTCTCTCATAACCTAAAGTCTACAAAGATTTGAATTTTAGAAATAAACAAATATTGGGAAAATAAATGGTGCAAATAAATGGTGAGAACTTGCAAGACAGAACACTGGGAATAGCTTAGTGTCCTCACCAGGAAACCAGAAAAAGGGGAAGTTTGGTTTGTTTGTTTTGTTTTGTTTGCTTTTCCATGCTATCTACACATTACTAACCTTTAGGAAAAGAAAGAAAAAACAAATAGTTTCCCCACTTGTCAGATGCCAAAATACTGAGTACTAGGTGGATGCATCCTATCAGACATCAACAGAAATCTTTGCATCCTTGCTTCAAGTGCCAACCCCTGAGTAGTAACTTTGCTTACCAGCACTCTGATAGGGGTTTCATGCCCCTCCTGGATTTTCTGCAGTATGTCAAGCACTGATATGCGGAAAGCCTTTCAGAAATGCCTTTCTGAATTTATGAAAGGGCACAAAACCTGACTGTAAGTACTCAAGGTATGACAGGAGAATGCCTGTTTGTGTTGTGTCTTGACTTGCAGTTGACTAAGGGGTTAATGTTGGAAAAAATAGGTTGGATATTTGTCACTTCTCATAGAGAAAAGCAATAACAAAAAAAAAAAAAAAAAAAAAAAAAAAAAAAAAAAAAAGACGTTAGGTAAATAATGTAAAACCCAAGAGAATGAATTTAAAACTCAGTATTCAGAAAACTCTTATTTTCAATATAAGAGATGCCTTCATTCAAAGAACTCTTCCTGGATGACTTATATTTTCTGTGTCTTTTCCAGGAAGTATTTCCTCTGGAAGATACCAGATGGTAATAAGAAATAATGATGAATTATTAGAATAAAATATATGTAGTTACTGCATTAATCTTGGAGTTCAAGTGTTTCTTCTGTCTGTTGTGTATCCCTCACCTCCTGAAGCAAGCAGTACTATTTTAAAATATGCATTTCCTTACAGGACTGAGAAAACCACATATTATTTTAATTATTTTGCACAGCTTTCTATCTTATAGAATATTAAGCTCTGATTACATTTGAGTGAAAATTATCTCAGTCTTAATAAAACTCATGCAACTTACACTTCAATAAAATCAAAGTAAACCTTCTGTTAGTTCTAAGACTTTGTTACTGCATTCACCAGACAGTGGTGCCTCAGGGGCTGATGATATAAAATTCAAGCTGGCACGCTTGAATTTTTTCTTCTCAATTTGTCCACCCGTGGGAGTCCCAGTGTTATTGCTTTTCCTTGGAAGTGGTTAAGGGTTGTAAGTATTATGAGCTTAGGTTGTCTGCAGTCTGTTCTAAAACTACTGTTGTGCCAAATTTGCATCACTCATGTTTGACCAATTCCAGAGTTATTGCTACAGAGAGCAGCAAAGCATTGGTGATGTCATAAGAAATATCAATTTTATATATATATCTATATATATATACTTGTGTGTGAGAGCGTATATCTATATATATAGATATATATATATAAAATAGTAGTATTGGTTTTACTGCATTTTGGCAGATTGGTAGCACTGAACTAGAGTCCAACAGGGAACAAATTGCAGTGTCAGCTGCTGGCTTGATTTGCATTCCACCTTTATTGCTTGGTGCTCAGGTTCATCAGCATTCCTGGTGCCTCATCAGAAGTCTGTTAAGTATTTAGAGTACACAATTCATAAAACAGGCTTGAAAATACTCCACTGGAGTTGCTAGATTACAGCAGTTGCTGCCAGAGCTTTTGAAGACAAAACATTTTGAAGTGATTGGTATGTACACGTGCACACTTACACATCCTACACTGGTAGAGCAATCAAAGCTCCCAACATTTCAGAGCACATCAGGACCATAGAACTGGAGCTGTCTCAGTTTTATCCAACTGTTTTGAAGCCATTAACATCTTTATGCTTAGCCTGTGAGCTTGGACAGCAGAATTTAAGCTATACACAAAGCCTACATTACATGTTGCGGTAATGTACAGACCAACAACAAATTAATTTATCTGCCTGTGTAGGTAGAAATAAAAGCCAACCTGGCCTCAGAAATAGGACAACTACGAGGCCAAAGCACCTCCAAAACAAAAGTTTGGTGTTTCTGAGGAGTTGCTGGCTGGGGCTCAGTGTGTGTGTGGATGAATCCAAGGTCCCTGTGCTGCATTGCCCCAGGGAGTAGGGGTGGTGATGTGGATTTAGCATTATTGATACTACCTTTGGGTCTGAGATTCAAAATAATTTCTGTAGGCACAACGTTTAAGCCACTTGTTGAAATGCATCCCTCCTCTCTTTTGGCCTTTTTGGAAACTCTCCCACCTCCTGCCCAACTCTGCTCTGTTATTGTGGCCTTAGCAGTATGGAATAGATGGAGGCACAGTAGGAAAAGGAATTGGTTCAATTACCATGTTATCTCACAACTGGGTGAGACTGAGAAAAAGAAAACAGGCTGAGAACCATGAACAGTGCAGTGGACTTCTATGGGCTGTGTGTGCCGAGCTGATTTTTGCCAGGGGAGCTCTGAAAATATCATCTTTGCTTGTGGGCAAGAAAATGTTTGTTTGTGGGAATGTGAGCCTGTGCTGTTTTGGGTCATTGGCGGGGATAGCACCACTCAACAGCAGTGCTGACTTATTGCAGTATTTAGTGATGCACAGACATTACTGTAGTGCCCATCTGCAGGGTGCTGAAGAGGGAACCTCTCACTCAGCATTTGTCTGAGGCTGTTTCTGACAGGAAGGATGACTTCTAAGATTATTTTGAATGAATGAGTGATAAAGGAAAATTTGTACCACTTTACTATGCAACTGACGCTGGCAAAGCGAAAAATTCAGTAGGCTTCAGTTTTATCAGTACCTTTCCTTTCTACACTACTATTGCTATATATATACTATGCTGTATATTGCTTCAAAAAAAAAAAAGGAAATATAAAAACCTTAATAAAAGGCTACAGGCCCACTAGATTAAGCATAACAAGGCTGAGGGCTGAGATCAAGTTATCTCAACAGGTTACTCTATGCCAGCTGATCCACAATAATTCTGTGTGCACATGGTCTTAACCTAAGACAGATGAAAAATAATGCAACAAAAACAAATGAAAAATAATGTTATCTTGCAATGGGGAAGGTGTGCAGCGACTCAAATTCCTGCATGATAATGCAATGGCTTAGGAAACCGCCTATCTACATAGGAAGGGGATTATTGCAGCATCATGTTTTGTTTTGTGGTTCTAAAGGGCTGTGCACAATGGGGTTGTAATTCATATAACATTTGATGTGATGTCCAGAGGTCAAACTTAAATATGGATATAACAATCAGGAAGTCTTAAGTTTAAAACACAGATTTGCTTCCTTGTTTTATGGAGGTGTTACTGAGATGCCCACAGGTGCTGGAGAAGTGTGTAAAAAATTAAAGGTAGCCTTTAAAAATGGATTTTTTTTGGTGATTTTAGAGACACAAATACATTACAAATAAAGACAAAAGAATCACTGTAACATGTTACCAGCTTTTAGGGTGATATTTGCTCTTGCATCTGTATGCTTGGTGTCTGTGCACAGTATTTGTGTACAAACCTAGGGAAGTCAGAAAAACTTAGGTTTTTTTTCAATGGAGGGTATATATCTGTAAAGGAAGGCTGAAAGTCTGCTTTCAAGTCTGCAAAGCATTCATTTCATTTGCCAATACCTGGTCATTTGTAAATGGTAACTTGGCTGCAGCCCCACATGCTCCAACTTTGGGAAAACTGCTGATATATATGCAGTGTGTGCCACTTCTTTTTACCCCCGCCATTTCTATTCACTTTAAAGCTGTTTTGTTTCCTTTGTCATTTTTAAAAATATCTAAAATAATATGTGTATATGCATATATATATATAGCAAATAAGAAAATTGGTATGCAAAGTGTAGGTTATGAATAGTATAATTATGAATCATGGTAGAATTAGTCAGCTTTATTTAATCCTCAGAACCCTCTGATTTCTTGAAAGTACTATGATGCATACACCATTATCATTACATGCTGGTTTTCTGCATTTCAGAAATTAGTAAAAGAGGAGATTGTTTTAAAACAGGACAGTGTTACTTTTCTTTGTATATATTTCTGTGTAAAGAGAATAAGCCTATGAATGAAACAGGTGAAACAAGTTACTGCATCCATGGGGAAAAAAACGGGTGAAATTTATTCTGAGTCTAGTTGAAGCAGCTGAAATTAAGAAGAGCTACAGTTACTTTTCCAAGATAACTGGGAAATCGCTATGCAGCTCACACCAGAGGCAAAAGAAGATGAGCATGAATTGAATAAGGTGGATCCCATATTGACACTCTATAGACATGGGAATGTCTATAGAGTAGGACCAGCGAATGGAGAAATATTAAAATAATCCACAAGGAAAAAAAGGAGGAATGTTTAAAACATTGTTCAATCAACTGAGCCAACAAAAAATATTTTTCAGTTTCATTCTGCAAATCTCATGAGGGAATGGTCCTTTAGTTGTTTCAGAAAAGGTCATAGCTGAGGAGCTGAGAGTGGTGCCAGAATGTTGAGGAACTGCAGAGGTGCTCAGAGCTGCTCAGCTGTGTAACTGCAGCACGCAAGCAGTGCTGGAAAACAAAGTCAGATGTTTGAAAAGTGAATAAAATAAAGTGGACAAACTCTTGAGTTCTTTGCTTGGGGGGCTTCCAGAGACAAGGAGCTGCAGAGTGCACTTACTGCAGGAGGCAGTGCTGGGGTAGTAAGGCAAAGAGAGAGCAGACACAAGAGTTCTGCTAGAGAGGTGGAACTGGTTCTGGGAGATTTAATGTGAATGAGAGCAAGACACACAAAGCAAAATATTTCATTGTGTTTCATCTGATTGTGTAAGAACTCTTTTAACTTTTTTAACTCTAAAGAAGGATATACCAGCTCCAAGAACATGAAATTTCATGTAGAATTACCAATTATCATGAATAAGTCGCTAATCTCATACTGTGTAGAGCTTTTCTTTTTTTCTCCTCAGTGTAATAAATACCTTTATTGAGGAGTAGAATTGATTTTATGGGAGATATAAAAAAAATCAAAGCTTTTAAGTTAACTTTAATAGACATTAAAAGACTTTGTTAAAATGCAGGTGTCCCGTTAGAGTGAACATTTTAATAATTAAAAATCAATAAAAATGAAAACGTGCTGATATGACAACCACTTGGAAAATCTACTGCTTTGCTCCCAGGTATTGGTGTGCATGGGAAGTCCCCTTAGCCCTAAGAGCACTCAAACACAGAAGTCTATAGGCAAATCTCAGCAAAAAGAAAAAAAAGAGTGTCTGGCCTTAGTGAGAACAATACTAGGTCCCTGTGTCAGCAAATGCCTTTTCCTACTCTCTGGCTCTGAACAGGGAAGTCCTTGTTAATCAGCCAGTGTGATCTTGGCTTAATGATTCAGAATCACTACAATGTGATGCCAAAAATCTCTCCAAGTGAAAAAAATTAGTCTCCTTCTTTGTTATAATTTTTGAAGGCTTTAAGTATGAATGAGGTTTGAAAAAAAGGAAAAGCAGGGCTGAAACTTGGCTTTTATGGCCAGAAAATTCTTGTATCTCTTCCAAGTGACACTGTAAGGCGTTCTGTTTTGAAAGTCTAAAAGGAAAATTTTTGTTTAATCTTCGTGGAGGTGAGGGAGAGGACAAAGACAGAAACCTTGAGCTTTCCTCCATCTTCCCCCGTCCTCATCTTGATCCGAATCTTTTGGAAGAGGAGAGAGCTCAATTTGGTGAAGCAACTCATTTGGAATATCAATTACCCTTCAAAAGCATGTCCCAGACTTCCTAAGCTGTCGGAAGGTTTGTTACTGCCATGCGCGAACCTTCAGAAATTACATCTGGGGAGGGAAGACGTCATTAGAAATCTTCCCCTGCACGACACACTGCCTCAATTCCTTCTAAAACAACTCCTAATTAGTTCTTTCTTCTTCTTCCTCTTTTCTTTTCTTTTTTTTTTTTTTCTTTTTCTTTTTCTTTTTTTTTTTTTTTTTTTTTTTATATTTCCCCTCCCAACTCTGCAGCACCAGGGCAAAATCGGAGTTAAGTTTAATGTCGGGACGGACGACATCGCCATCGAGGAGATGAACGCCATCATCAACGACGGGAAGTACCACGTGGTGCGCTTCACCCGGAGCGGTGGCAATGCCACCCTGCAGGTGGACAACTGGCCCGTCATCGAGCGCTACCCAGCAGGTAAGGCCTCACACACACACCTGGCACTAACAGGGTAGGGGGGGGGTCTGCCTGGATTTTTTTGGCCTCGTTTTGCTCCCCTCCCAGTGCGCTGTCAGCTCCTTTGAGGTGTTTCGGTAGCTGCAGAAGTAGTTGAAAGAATCCTGAGCAGCGCAGCTTATGATGATGGAGTTTCCTAAGTGAGTTTAAAAGCCCAAATTTGAGTTATTACTGGAAGTGAGGAAAATGCAGTTATGGAGGCATGAAGTAGTAGTTTTGTTTCTTGCTATCGTTTGTTTTTATTGCAATTTTGCTTTAGCGGGGAAAAAAAAAGGCTTTGACAAAAGCTACACAGTTTAAAGTGACTCACAAGCCTATCCCCAAGTGATGGGGTGAAACATTTACTGAGGAAAAGGTTGTCTGTGTTCTTTTGATTACAAGATTACAGCAATCTGAAGCTTATGAATTTAGCAGAAGTCTTCCAGCAGACACAAACCAAACAACGTTGCAGTTATCAATTGCACAACCAACCACCCAGACTGAGGTGCCTTAACTCCAAATGCAAACTACAGGATATTATTTAGCAGATGATGCTGGTTACTTGAAGAGGACCACTAGTACGATGGCAGAACTATCTTGAGCAGGCCCATATTTATTTTTTTGCAAATTTTATGCACTGAGGATTACTATGATGCTAATTTTATTCATTTTTAAAGGCAACAGGTTTTTCAGATACACAATCCCTTTCTTATTGAGTAGGACAAGTGAGCCATTAATGGTAACTTATGCATCTGCATGTTATCTTCTAGCAGTTGCTCTGTGTGTTTATAATAAGAAAAAGGCAGCAAATCTAGAGGTGTAAATGAAGGCAAATGTGCAAACCAGAATGCTTTTGAACAAAGGACAGTTCTGATTTATTGGTTTAAAAGTAGAAAATTCTTCATTTTTGGTGGTGGCGTGCAGCAGGAAGGTGTGTTTCACAAGTAAGGAATGCATAAGCCATTCCCTTGGCTAAGTATTAGTATTTAGGATGGAGATTTTTGTTATTGCTGCCATTTCAGCTGTAGTCCAGCTATTTTAAAAAATAAAAACATTTTAAAAAAATTCGCATGTGAAATATAACCTTTCAGATAATTTCTTGGAAATAATTCAGAATATATGAAATAATGAAAGTATGCATTGGGAAAGAAACTATGTATAGCAGAAGTTGTCAAAAAACCCACCTGTCTGCTAATGTGCTATGAATGAATGGCAGCTCTTGGAATTACAGCCAATAATGGTTTCTAAGTTAGACACATCTATGAGAGGTGGTAAACACTTGAGGGAAAGGTTACTGAATGAAATACATTCAGTGATCTTTCAGATATTCCTTTTTCCCCTGTGGCCCCCTAGCTTTCTAATTTTAAAGGGTTTGGTAAAGGGTTGATGAAATAAGGTGTAAGCTGGGGAGGACTTGTTATCATTTGTGTTCAAGACCTATTCAGCACAAAGGGAAAAATAGGCTTGAGGTGGTTTTTTGTTTATTTTGGTTTTTACCAAATGGTGAGCATGAATTCACCACCTCCAAGCTCAGGAGTGATGCATCCCAACAAAGAGGAAGTCAGGCAAACATGCAGGAGGCCTGTGTGAAGGAACAGGGAGATCCGGGACAGGCTCAAACACAAAAAGAAGCCTTGAATTCTGAAGCTAGTGGCACATAGAGCTTGTTTATCCTGAACAAAGATCAATTTAGAAAATAGAATGACTTCCTTAGGATGGGATTGGTGGAGTGGAAGAAAGACATTTTCTTTGAAAAAAGAAAACAAAATATTAGATTTTATTGAGTTTCCATCAGCACTCTATGTGCAGGCTGCATTTCAAGGCATTCTCAGTTGCTTCATTAGCTGTGGTACAGAATCCCTTGGCTCGTTTTATTGTTGGATCTTCTAAGACTGCTGTTGGCCTGTAATTTTCCTTGACTTTCCCACAGTAATATTTTATGACTCCTGTATGCCATAGCATTGCTTTTGCCTGCTGTCCTCTCCTTTTCACCTTCCATCTCTTCTCCCTTCCCAGGAGGCAGCCATCAAGCCACACCTTTCTCTTCTCTTACTATGCTGCCTCATCAGATATGCCAGTCTTGTTGTTTGGGTTTTTTTAATTAATAGCAAAAACCAAGATTAGGCAGCCTAATTAGTAAAGTTGCTACACTTACATATGCTGGAATATTTTTTTTCAAAGGTAAATTTAAATAATCAGTTTGTTGTCTAAAGCATACCAACTGATCAGGTCTTTCTTGTTGAGAAAAGATTTTTCTCAGAATTACTCTTCAGGTTGGCATGCCTGCTTACAAGACATTTCTTGGTTGTGTTTGGTGCCTTAAAATGCTGGGTGAAGATTTTCTGAGAGAATTTTCTGGTCAGAGACTCAGGAATTTCCAGTTTCATTGCCTGTGCATCCTTCATCTGGCCCCATGTAGCTGCAATGGATAAGGATAGCCAAGGTCCAAAACCAGCTGGTACCTTGCAAAAAAATATCACATGGCAATACTTCACAGAGCTTCCATGGTGGCCTTGTGTGTTTTACCCAAGAGCTGCATAAAATGCAGAAGAGTGACTCTGGAAGATGAACAGAATGTAGTCTGTCTCTCCTGTGACATCGTTCTTGATCCCACTAGATTTGAGTTTGCTCTGGGCCAATGCACCTTCAATTTATATCTGAGTGGGTGTGAAATGAGAGAGCTGTAAAAGGAGAAGAGGCAGGGGTCAGCGGTAGAGGATGATTATCCTAGTTAAGGTGGACGGTTGTTTTTTGAAATGTAGTTGGGAAAGATGTGTTTTTGTCCTAGACAAATGTGAAGATTTCAGTATCCTGAAATAGCTGGATGATTTTCAGAAACAGAGGTTTGGATTTACATATGTATGTTCTTCCAGACTACCATCAAAGTAATTTTTTTACTCTGAAGTTTCTTTCCTGTCACTTTTCTGATTAAAATAAAATGCCAGAGCTGTGAGGATGTATACTTTGATTTCTGCCCTTTATTAAATGTTGATTCTGTTTTCCCCATTTCTTGTGTTTGTGGCTGGTGCATAGCCCTGTGATTGTGAGTGGCACACTGTAGTTTTTTGATAGTTGATTATGATGCCCATATTTTCACTTGATTTATTTATTCCATTTGTCTTACCTAAATTCAGTGCTATGTCTCTTTGCTGAATTATCACCATCCCTCTGCACCTTCTCAAAGAACTTTAGTGTTTCATCTTGACCTCTTTTTCAGACAGTAAATTCACATTAACTTCTCTGGATGCAGCCTAATTTATGATCATATTAAGCAGCAATGAGAAAACTGCTGACTATTCAGTCAGAGCTCCTAATAAATAGACTATCCCCATTTCCATGCAGATCCTTTCTACTCCTTGTGGCTTATCTTGTCTGCTTCACTGTCTAGTTTTAATTTCCCTTCCCAATGGTCTGGCTGCTGTTGTGTTGATGGGACTGCTCCACAATAGCAACTCCAGCTGCTTCTGTGAAGAGGTTGCTCTTGTAACTTTCAATTAGGTAATAATTCTACACTTTCAGTTCCCTAAGGTTGCATAAAACAAAGAACTTGTTAATTTGTGTCAAAATGAACTAAGATTTTGGTCAAATTAAAAAAAAAGAAAGAAAAAAATTGTTTTAGTAATCTGAAAAGATCAATTTCAGTATTTTCTGAATAAAATTTTCTAACTTTTCATGTCAAGATTGCCCAGTGTTTACATGGGACTTAGATAATCTGAGAACAAAGCATTTTATTTAATTTGAAACAACATATTCATCCTTACCTGAAAGAAATTATGTTTCAAATAAAATCAAAAAGGGAAGAGGGGAAAAAACCCTCATAGTAGTGCTCATAACTGTACCTATTTATCATGAGAAACAGTTTTCTTAATCATCTGATTTTGTTCCTTGGTAGTGAAGTGTGTATATTTTACTAGTTAGAGAAAGTATGTCAAGACAAGGTAGCAAGGTAGAGGACATTTTAAAGCCACAATAATCACCACTTATTGTGAAAGAATTTCAGAATCACTTTTCTGACACTGACTCTGTGCTTTCTGTGGTTAAAGACAGTTTGCCCAATGATGATTCTTTTAAAACACACAGCACAGCTAATCATTTTACCTGTGAGGATTTTCTCTTCATGACTTCTATCATAAATCACACTGAGGCAGAATTTTCTATCTAGAAAATGACCTGTTAGATATTGGGCAATGGGTCTATGGTTTCAAAGCTGCTCAGTCTGCTGAGAATGCTCAGTATTCCTGGTACCCTGCAGGAAGATACTGTCTGATGTAGGCAAATATCTAAAACGATGCCCTCCCAGTCATCCCTGGATCTCTGCTAAGCCTTAGAACAGCAGAACTTTGTTGCAGCTGTCCTCACGTACCCCATGGGTCAGGACGTGCCAGGGATGTGTCTGACAGACCAAGATCTGACAGCATGAGCATGTCACTCACACTGCTTGCAGAAAAAGCTTGTCCAAAGCATTGCCAGACTGCTGGAACGGATGCATCTCTGTGATTAGGAGGTATAAATCACGATAGAGCACAGACACCAAAGAACCTGTGTGAGAGACCATGGACGCTGGCAGAGGAACAAACTGACATTATGCCAGTGCCTCTGCAATATGGCAATCACCAGCTTGAAGGGCTTTCATATAATACAGAATAATTCTGTACTGGGTTTTGGTTTGGGTTTTTTTTTGGTGTGGGTTAGTTTTGTTTTTTTGTTGTTTTTTTTTTTTTTTTTAATTGGATTTTTTTTTGGTCGTTTGGTTTAATTAAAGAGCTGAGATCACACATGTTGTCTTTAGGGAGTGTCTCAGGATCTGTGGGATCAAGGTTGTTCCTGCAGAACATCTAAGGGCTAGGGGAAATGGACATGTCATTTAAATGTTTCTCTTGGTCCCTGTGTTCTAGAAAATAGAAAAAGTGTCTGTCATCTTTTCGTGGGGAACATGGGACTCTAAGATAAATGCTAGGAGTCAGCTATTACCATGTATCCTATTTAGGGTAAATAGCATCCATTTGTCTTAGTTTTTCTGTGTTCAGATTGACTATGAAATTAACAGGAGACATTTGTGTCAGTACATTTGTTTCTCCAGGAATGGATTAGCATTTCCCAAGCAATCCATGTACTTGCCTAACTTGCTTACTATTGGCTTGGAAATAGCTTCCAAATTCAAGCCCCTACAACCTCTTCTGAAGAGGACCAAAGGTGTTTTTCAGGACCAAAGATGTTTTCCAGGTATAAGTGTGGTGACACCTCAAGCACCTTCACAAATGTGCCTTTGAATATTCTAATAAAAGGGACAGTCAGCCTGTTTTCACCACACTCATAATTGTCAAGGTGATGTAGGAATCTAACAAGTAAATGATCATTCAGTGACTGCCTTGCTTTGTAAGATAGAGCAAATTTTCAAACCTCTCTGGCCACTGCTATTTGGACACAGGACTTTCAGAGTGCTTCACAGGAAAATAACAGAACTGACTGCTATTTACTTGTCCAGCAACATATATTCTGCACCTTTTTTCTCACTGGGTTCCTCCTTTGGTAAAAGAATCCATCTTGATTTTCTCTTGTGTGTGTTCCTTTGCTCTGGCCACAGTTTTGACTCCTACAGTCAGATCTGTCATCCCTCAATCCTGATGGTTAAGACATAGAGGATATGAGAAAACACCATCACCTGATAAGCTGCAAAGCTTACAAACCTGGAGGAATCTCTCATTGCTTGTTCCCAAAGACAAAATAAAAACTGCTCTTATGCCCAGGAGGGAAGTCCAATGGAAAAGACTTAAGTTCTGTTCACAGCAATTAAGTTTCTGTGAAACACAAACTGCTGCATATCTCCTGGTTTGGATGTCATTTTCCTGCTGTGGAAAAACTGTGGTGCCAGTGAAATAAGGACACCTCATAAGACTTTACTTCCCTTGAAGATAACAGTGTTTGGAAAAATTGTGAGGATTTCTCAGGAGCTTCCCATCTGGGAATATGTAGAAGATGAGCGTGCGAGTAAACACTTTATGTATAAATTTATGCCACATGTGTAAAATCAGGCTTTCGAAGTGGAAGATGTGGGTCTAAAATATTTAGTCTATGGAATTAGTAAGAAAAGAATGGGAAACACACCAGCTAAGTCAGTAGATTTTTTGTGACCAACTAAAGCGTCACCTCCCTGTTTTGGAAAACAAAACTCATCAGTGTTATTTATGGCCTTTCATGTGTCCACGGAGTCACATCTCCCTGGGGTTCTGTCTGTGCTGAGGTTTCCACCTGGGAAGGTCTGCTGGTACCTGTTATAGTTAAACCTCCTCTGGTTTTGTAGGAGATAATGGGGTATAAATATGAATGAGTTAACGTACTTGGGGTTTTTGATTTGCAAAAAGTCTTTGATGAAGTTCCATGTGAAAATATTCAGGAAGAATTTACCCAGACCTGGTGGTAAAGGTCGAGTTCTTTGATGGATCAGACTCTCTCTTAGGGAGAACGGGGTCACAGATTCCCACCTAATGAAAATCAAAGGAGTAAATAAATTGATTTTCAATGGAAGTATGATCATTTAAACATTGTTATATATTGAATAACATTGATTTTTTAAATATAGAAGTTAGAAACCATACAGGCTGTGAGACAAATTCAAGATTACTACAGAAAAAAAAAATTAGTGAATGAAGAATTTAAAATATTGTGCTTCCTTTAACAAGCAATGAAAAAACAAAATGGAAAAATTAAAGGTAGAAAAATCTAAAAAGGTATTTTGAAATAAAAGCATTTAATAATCCCAAATTTTTACATTTTTGAAATTCAGAAATTATTGGTTTTGTGCAATTTATTTGCATTTTTTCTAGAATGAGAGTTTTGCAAAATCTTCATCGGCTTAAACATTTCAATCAAACAAAGCATTTTCTATTCTTACCTCAGAGTTATAACAACAACTGACACTGTTCAATATGCATCATAGCAGTAAAGTTGATCTATGAAAGATAATGCACGTGGGTGAGATAATCTGAATTCTCGTAGAAAATATTTTTAATTGGTTGCACTGGCTCAAGACAAAGTTTTAATGCTGCACACAGCTCATGGATTATTTCATTACCAGTCAAAAAATAAGTTCTGAGAATGTTTAGAATGCTAAAGAAAATACTAATGGAACTGTATTTGAATCAATGGGCCACTTTCCCTGTAAAGGATTAGTGGCTTGGATGGTTTTCTTTCCCATTCCAATTTCCTTTTTTTTCCCTGCATTTGTATTTAAAAGTAAGGTTAGTGAGAGAAGACCTTAAGAAATTAGAAATTAAAATGTACTGGGTCAAGTCTGCTTCTTTGCATAAATTGCTTCTCTTAGACAGTAGCTTAGAAGAAACGTCCTACTCTTAAGAAATCCTTTTGCTTTCATTCCAAGCACTTTCCAGTTCATCCCACTTTATTTTATGTCTTTTTCAGAATAGTTTTCTCATTTCTCTACTCATCATAATAACCTTTCTTCAATGACTTTTTTGTTTTGAATTTGGTTTTCAACTGCACATGTGTTTGAAAATGGACTGTATGACAACACTAGGACCTCAAGGATATATGAAGACAGTAATGCAGATATTAATTTGGCATTTTAAGAACTTAATTTTCTTTTTCATACCTCAGAACTGGGAAGCCCAATGTTATTGTGTCGCTGACTACCTGCTGAATGTCTTCCCTCATGAATTCTCTATCAAAGTGTCTCAACTTAGGGCAAGAAGGGGTGTGATTGGTCCTGTATCTTATGTGTGTGACCTGCACTTTGTAGTGTAAGCCTTGGTGTCACTTTTGTTAATTCAGAGGGGCTCTGTTCCTCTGCAGCCTCTTCAGCATTCCCACCATGTCTGCTTTCACGTCATCTACAGATTCATTGTGTGGATGGCACTTTATACTGAGATCAGTGAAGAAAATACAAAAGATGATTTGTTGCCAAACTCAGGGTACTTCCTTAGGAGTTCTACCAAGGTAGTTTTTCTGGGGGAAAACCATTGCTTTTCCTTGCAGTTGTATCTGCAGTGGCTTCTGTGGTATCTCCTATGACACAGTCTAATGCAATTTGGGAATTCACAGTGATATTCCTCTTGTAACTCCATGTGGAACTCAGTATTGAGTTTATCACATTTCTGTGACTAAAACACATGCAGGCCTTCCACTCATTCAACTAGATGGCATCAGTTCCCCAAAATATGTGGAGAGCTTTGGTGCATCTGACCCACCTACTATGTCTTGAGGGCTTTTATTTTTCAAATACAGTTAATTTAGTGGGGAACATAAGGGCCAGAATATGGTACAGCTGACACATTGGCAGGTCTGAATGTGACAACAAGGGCTGCTTATCATCTGTGTGAGTGATTCCCTGAGAAGCTAAAGAGGATGCTGAATGAAGGGGGAGTTTCAGGGAGGAGACAGCTCCAGGGCTGGTTCCTGGAAGGACATGCATCCCGGGAAGATGGGTGTGCATCAAGTGTGATGCAAGGCAAGCAGCCCTTGAATGCAGAACCTGTCAATAGCTACAGCAGCACAATATCAGTCTCTACATGAGACAGAGGAAGGAGGAGAGAACAAACTCTTGTTCGATGCTATTCTTCGTGTTTTTGGGGTTTTTTTATTCAGCTTTTTACCATACACTTTTCACACTCCTGTATTTTTTTCCAGAGTTAATCCATGATTTGCTACATGACATCATATCAAATGCTTTACTGAAATACAGAAAATTAGATATACTTCATTTCCTTCATCTAGAAAATGAGTTAGCTTGTCCAATACAGCTGTTAAACTGGCCTAACATGATTTGGTAGTTTTGTGTTTTATCTCATTTTCCAATTGCTTTCATGTCTTTAATTATTTCTTTTAAAATTTGTTCTAAAGCAGCATGCATGGCTAAAGTCAGACTAAATACTTCAACTGGGTAGTTTTTAAATTCTACTTATGTAAATCTATTACATTGTCTGTTCCCTGCTACAAGAAATAACACATCTCATTGAATACCTGGATTTAAAAACTCCTGGCTGCTTCTTTTTAAGTTCTGGGATAGAGATAATCTTTCTCACTTTCTGGCCACACAAGTTCAGTCAGAATATGTACATTGCTATTTTCAGAGCTATGGAGATCTATATTAAACACATTCCTGTTAGTTAATTCAGTCTGCTCCCTTGGATCCCCATCAGCCTCCCTATAAAGTAATTCTCCTTGACTCTATGATCTTTTTGTTTATAGCACTATAGAATCTCTGGCTTTTGAATTTAGTTTACTATCTTTGGGAGGTTCTTTGGGTAAATTCTGGCAACATTTCTTGAGTATTTTTTTTTATTTTCCTAATTCTGAAAGGCACTGCTCCCTTTACCCCAAGTCTGGGGTTTTAACTGCCTGTGTCATAGCCTGTGATAGTGTAGTTGCTCAGTCTAGCAGATCTCCTCTCGTGTATTTTAACCTTGTAGGTGCAAAATAAAAAAAAAAAAAATATATATATATATCGATATATATATATATACATCATCATTTAAATACTTTATAGAACTTCCAAGTGTCATTCCTGGCTGAATCCCATAGACTGATTGCATAATCTGACTTCCTTCTGGTTATCAAATTTTGTTCTTTTTAAATCAAGAATCTGATTTACAGGCTTATTTTTAGTTGTCCTCATATTAATTTAAGTCAACTCCTGATCACTCAATCAAAAAATGTTTCCTACAATTAACTTTTCTATGATGTCTCCAATACTCAGCCAAAGCAAAGATAAAATTGTGTTATTTTTGTTGATTTTGTCTGGACAAAATCCTCAATGAGGATTTACTATTACAGGAAGATTAAATCTACCTATATTCATGTTATGATGTCCAGTTATAGTATTAATAAAATGAAGCATTATGCCAGAGTGTAAAATAATGGTATGGAGAAATAAAAATAAGACAAGGAGTTATTTAAAACTCAATTCACTAAGTTCTCCAGAATAAAGACAGAAGAAACTATTCTGGAAGCAGGAATCAAAATACATGAAAAATTCATCTAAGTTACTGAGACACAAACCAGCAGTCAAGTGATGGATGTAACTAGGCCAGTGTGCTACCTTTCCTTTGTAATTGCACAACTGATTTCTTGCATGTTTTTCTCATTTCATACAGCTCTGGCTGCTCTTTGGTTATGATTAAATGTGTTTGTCAGCACACACACAGGTCTCACATTCTGTATCATTTTATTGTCCATGTGAAAGACTGATGTTAAAAAAAATGGAAATTTGTTTTCCCATTCTCTTTGGGTGAGCCTCTGCTGCAGCTTGCTCAAAGTCAAGGATTTTTTTTTTTTTTGCTTTAAAAAAAGCACTTCTGCCCTTTGAGAGATTATGAAATTGTTCTATCCTGCTGCTGTCTTTAAATAAAGAACCTAGGTGATACCCAAACAAAGCACTACAGTAAGTCTCTTTTCAAAAAGTGGCTTCAGTAAAATTTCCCAAATCAGCTTTTTAATTTGACAGCTTATCAGGTCTTTCTGTCAGATAATGCAGTATAATAATGCTTCTCTGAGTCTGCAGACAGATTTTTTTTTCCCCCCTTTATTTTTCATCTTGGATATCCTGGTGAAATACAAAGGCTCATCCCTTCTTAGGCTTGTTAGATCCTGTAATTAAATTCAGATCTTGATAAAATGTGTGGCACGGTTGTCATTACTTGATCACAGAAGGTATAACACCTTTCAGTTAGATACAGCAAGGTGGCACAATGGAAGGAGAAAGAAAATGTCAAATGAGCAGTGATTCAGAAAAGCGTTTTTAAAATACTGAAAGAAACAGAAATGTGCTCTTTTCGTCTCTTTTGGCAGAGGATGGGCCAATGCCTGCTTTCCATAATTAGGCACAGGGTGGTATTGAAATGGAATTTCTGAAGACAACAAGCTCCAGGGATTCAAGCTAGAGGAATAAAATGGGAATGAAACCAGACCTAAGAATGAGACATTGCAAATCTGTCTCAGCTGGTCCCTTTCACCCTTTCAGGAAACCCTTATCTATTAACAATTCCCAAAAGTCAGGTCACAAAAGATGAAATATTGCCTATACTTGGAGGTTCTTTTACAAACTTGTATTTGTCTTGACATAGGTTTTCTGTGTAACCTGCAGCATCATACTTGCCCAATCCAGTAGTGTAAGCTAGAAATGGAGGATTAGCATCTTGTCAGTCAAGAGGAGAACAATTTACTCGAACTCTTCCCCAAGGAATTTTAGCTGCATAGTTTCCTTAACAATATAATGCTGGTATCTCTGATGGCATCAGTGATTTAAAAGGAATTCGTCATTCTTCTTTTTCTTTCCCAGGGGCAGAACTGTGTTGTCAGTGCAGAGACTTGAACAGATTCCTTTGTTTCTCTCTCCTTCCAGCCCCCAGTGCGTTTGTAATATCTCATTACACAGGACTTTACATAACGTGTCACTCTCTGGGCCAAACCAATGATTCTCTCACCCCACTGGAATGATTTCTGTGTAATGCTGAAGTTGGTGTGTTTGTGACAGTGCCCCTGTCCTGAGATGCCTCCCTGGATGGGCACTCTCATGTGCCAGCTCTGAGGCTGCCACTGAGGCTCCAGGGGCTGGTTGAGCATGCAGGAGCAGAGTACAGTGCTGAGTGCCTCTCCTGCAGTGCTCTCTATTTCCATTATCCTCTGGGGCAAGCCTGGAGTCAGTCTGCAGTGGGAGCCTTTCTCAGGACAGAGAAAATCAATGTGGTGTTGAGCCTTCCAACCAGACAATCTATCATATGGAGAACAAAATTAATTTCTCTGCAGTGCTATTGTGTTTTAGGTGCTCTCAGAAGATGAGGTATTTTTTTATTTGGGGCACATTCGTGCATGAGTCCCCGATATATTTTACTGGTGGCATGAGGTGTGACAGCAGTATAGTACTTTATGTCTGCAGGATAAGAACTTCCATTAAACTAACTAATTCAGGAATAGTCACTATAATTCATACTGCAGCAGGGAAAACAACAACTTGCTCTGTCCCAGATATATTTTCCAGGGAGAGAAGTGCATTAAGCAGGTATCCAGAAGGATGCAAATCATTGCTGTCTGGAACACGTGAGCATGCACATTCTTTAGACTCTCTTTCTCCCCTTTGTGCCCTGTGAACAAGGGAGAGAAGCTGCCCACCCATCTCTTCATCTTGTGGTGTCATTAGATTCCTTCAGTCTTAAGCCCTGTTATTTAAAAAACAAACAAACAAAAAACATCTTCCAACAACTACACTGTCAAAATATTTCTTTTCTTTAATACTTTGGATTTGAGATTAATGTTGCACCTTAATGTTGTTGTTAATGTTGCACCTTAGTTGCAACAATACAAATTCTGCTGTATTATATCATGCATATACAATTAAGTTCAGTGTGTTCCAGGAGTTTCAAAGAGCTACCTTGACCCTAGCAGTGTATAGCTAAGCCAAAGTATAGTTGGTTTTTTGTTGTTTTCTTTTTCTTAGTCTATCCTACCTGTCAAAAAAGAAAATCTTGTATGATTTATATAACCTAGAACTTTCATGAGCTTCACAAGGGGGAGATTGTGTAGTATACAGCTTTTCAAATAAATTTGAAGCAGAAATTGAATATCCCTCAGTGTATGAGAAACATGAAACATTGTAAAGGGCATCCTAATTTCAGCCCCTTTCATGCAGAAGTTAACTGAATTAAAGGCAGTGAAATTATGCTTTTAGAAATTGGTTTAATTGAGATGTGAATGGTTTATTTTCCTCAGTGAACTATTTCTAACGCATTAAATGGCTTTTCTGGTGCAGCATCGGGTATAGTGGACATTAAAAAAATGAATGAAACACAATATCATCAAGGTTAAGCATATATAAAGACAATTTTGATTTTCCTGTTTTACAGATCTGATGGGCATTAATAGATGAGAGGTTTAAAATTTTAAAATTACAGTTTATACAATAGGGAGAGAATAATAAATATGTCCTTTGCAAAAGAACAAATGGTGCTAAAAATATAACTGTAGCTGGGTTACAAAAAGCTGGTATATAAAAATATAACTGTAAAGGGCTCAATCTTGAAAGCACACTCTCATTTTCATAGTTTGGTAATTGCCTCATAGCAATTTTTAACCAAAGGATTCTTTAGCATCTCACTTTAGGCCCCAGTCCTGGAGCTTCTCTCGTGTAAATTCGAGTGAGTTTCTGTCTGAACTAAACTACAAACTCAGTTATGGCAGCACTATCATTTCCAGAAAGCTGTGACAGGATATGGTACACATGAAGGATTTGGACAGAGAGCTTTCAGACTCAGTTTCAGCATTCCTCCTCCCCTTTTATTAAGTTCTCTGGGGCTCATTGGTATCCTGTGTGTAAAAATCATCCTCCAAGAGCCAAATTAGAATCAGAGAGGAGCAGCACTGCAGAGGGCAGTGTGGCAGTGACTTTGGGGAGCCTGCAAATCACAGCCACACATCTCATTTTCAATCCCAAAGTTAGTGGATATTCCTCATCCAAGTGGTGAGCAGTGAATGTAGTTAATTTTTCATTAGTCAGCCTGAGGTAATAAGCTCAGCATTGCATAAAAGTGATGGTTCTCAGTGAGGGGCACTCACTGACTGGAACTTCCCCCAACCACTGGCGTTCTCTAGTGGCTCTAAAAAGCTTATGGCAATGCAAACAGGACACAAAAAGTGTCCTGGAGAAATAGAATTCCAAGAAGACTCTTGTGGGGGGGTCTCATCTTCCAGGTTTCTCCACATGAAACACCACACTAGGCTGTGAAAAAGGAGTTCATGGAAATGGCTTTGTGGGCACAAAAGGCTAAAGCATTAAGAATTGGGGAGGATTTTAGCACCTTTTGCAGCACTTTGAAACAAGCTCTGGAACAAGTATCAAAGTCTGTACCTGGGGTCTTTGGTTCTATAGAAGAAAACAAATTGGTGTGTGTGTAATGAGAACCCCAGAGAGGCACAATCTTAAGTGATTTATACTGTCAAAAAGAAAACTATGCAGTGACTTGATTACAGCCTGAGTGCTTTCAGGAGGAGAAAAACAGTAGATGCTTACAGTGCTCTTTAGCCGTTCCTAGAAAGCTGTAACCAGAGCTAGGAAATTCATGGAAGAAATGAGCACAGAATTTCAACAGTGAGCCTTGGTACTCACTTCTGAGAGATTTACCTCATGGTGTGTCATCACATCAGGAGAAGGTGGTTCCCTGGAAATCCTGATTGAGCTGGTTATAAATTAACCAAAGAATAGTTTCATGGCTGAATACCTGCTTTAGTCATATCCTTTGATGTGCAGTTGACATTAGTGCTATGTCTTAGGAGTCCTAGGAATATTGCTATGGCACCACTGTGTTCATAATGCTGATATAGCAAATAACTTTCCAGGAATTAAAGTCAGAGTAGGAAAAAAAAAAAAAGTTTCCAGGCATCATTTCTATACCCAGAAACATTACTGTGCTAATCAAAAGCTATGTGATACCTTAAATATGTCAGTCCTATTGCATCAAACTGAGAATGTACTTGCAAAAAAGCAGAAAGAGAATACTGGAAATATTACTTAAACCCTAATAAAACACTTATCTTTCTCTTTATCAGCTTTGTATATTTATACATTCATAAACCCTGATAAATTCCTGTAAGGAATGATTTTTAGTTAACTGCTGTCTTATCCATTCCATCTGATAGCTCACAGTTTGTTGCATGTAATTTTTGCAGTAGCTGACTTTAGTTAAAGAGCATTCCACGGAGTTAGCCTGCATGCAGCTCTTCCAGCTGAGCTGGAGAGATGAGCCGTGCTGCAGGAGTGTGTCAAAAATAATCTGCTGCCGGTGCTCTTCCCTTATCTGTCATAGCTCTGTGGATGCAAGCACCATGGGTGTTCTGTGCAGAAAACAAAATGGGATGCTACTCCAGTCCTTGTCAGAATCCCGTTTTAGCCCTGAACTTTATTGGTGGAAACAACCCACCCTGGCAGTTAGACATATTTCAGTGTTAATTGAATATACTTCAGCCTCATACTTTCTAAGTTTGATTGTTCTGCTTTAGAAGCAGTGGCAAACATAGGAATAAAAGCAAGGACAGGAGGCAGCTGCCTTTTCCCATGGAATCTGCTGAGCCCATGCCAGTAATTTCATGGCTGATGATGAACAGTAGATTGATGGACTGATGTAGTCCTTCCTGCTCAGAGGCCTGAATTTTGTCTTGAAATATGCTTATTAAGCTGGAATGAATTAATATTTTATTAGTAAGTCATCTGCCCATTTTAGCTGTTAGTGTATTATCTGCTTTGAATTAGAGGCTTATTTAATACTTCACTTTGCTCAGTACCATCATTTAGAAATAAAAATAATTTAAATAGCATAATACATTATATTTAATAATGCATTAGTGCTTCATGTTAAAGAAGCTACAAGAGTTCATGAAGCTGGAAAGATGATAATAGCCTTATTTAATTTCAATATGGTGGGTTTCAGTATGTTTTTAAAAGGTCAAGTGGTTCCCTGAGAAAAAGTAGATGTGTAAATCGTGCTAGCAGAGCTATTTGCTATTTTCTTTCTAAAGTTGATCTTTTTCCCATTTAACATTTCATAAGTGTTTCAAAGTAGAAGTCAGGTCTACACTGTGGGTATTGCATCACCAAATGGATTTTTGTAAAACAAAATGAAAAATTAAACATATTGACAGCTGAATACTGATAATCTATTTCCTTGCAAATTCATATACGCTTAAATAATTCAATACTGATTGTTTCTGCATTCTGATGTCTCAGCTCAGATTTGCTCTGCAAATCAAGCCAATAAATTTAGACCTGCATAAAAGTTAGCTGCCGGCTTTGCACTGCCCATCCAAAATGCATCCTAGTTAGGTTTGAAAACAGGGCAGCTCCTCATATCAAAGTGTGTCCTGGGCGAGAGCCTAAAGCACAGGGATGTCTTGCTTTAGCTGGTGCAGGATCCACACATGTTAGGGCTGGCTTTGGAGCCACTGGCTTTCCTTTCTGGAGGCCCAGGGCTTCCTTGACACCATCTGTCACCTGGAAACATGCCAGCAGAGATCTGCTCAAAGATGTCTCAGGCCATGATTTAGGAAAGCACCAGAGAATTCCTTCTGTGCTCAGTGCCCAGTGTGCCTTCATGGACTTTTGAAGAATAGGGCGCACTGAAATGGACTTTCCATGGATGTGGTTTGTGCCAACACTGGCAGCCCCTCTCCTGCCTACTCCCCACACAGGTCTTTAGTCAGCAGTGCGTCTTTGTCCCATTTTTAAACAAATAGTATGAGAAGTCAGGAAGCAGAGATATCAGGAGAGTGATTAATGTGTTATGGTAACCAGGCTTTCTGTTCCTTGAGAACCTCCTAAACCATACAAGAAGGAAAATATAGAAGAGTTTTAAATAGAGAAATTCAGAGTACCTGAGCACTGAAATGTTCTTCAAAATTGCCATCTCAAAACAAAATCAAATGTTTTGCAACAGTTCTTAGTATTCTAGGCTGTACTACATCAAAGAAACCCCAAACATACATATATATATATATATATTTATATATAAATATATATATATATATATATAAAATCAATCACAAGGGAAAAAACCTTAGCTAACTGGAAATTGTGTTGTAGATTATTAGAAAATGAGCTGCGTTTTATAAAAAGTTAAAATGATATGCATCATATCTTAGTTTACAGCGTAATTACTAGTGATTTTAAAGAAAGATATAAATAGGAAATCAGATTATTTCAATTTTTAACAGATAAGATTAAACCTCTTCTGGGAGTCTGCTCACAGCCATTATGCTTTTCCATGGTGGTGGTCTCGTTGTAGTTCTGCAGTCCTAAAGCACTCCTTTGCTTTTATCTCAGTGAGCATCTGTTTCTATTATTTACAGTTTCTGTTTCTGTGTCTTGCCAAAAGCATTATATGTGCAAGTTTAAACTTTTCCATTTGAAATAGATTATTCTTTTATAGTAAAATGTCTGCAAGGTCTAAATACACAAATTGAAATGCCACTTTTGGACAGAACTGAAAATCTTGAGCTTGCTTTAGCCAAGGGCTAGGTTTTTTCTTCTTTTTTGCCCTCACTGCTGACACAGAACAGATTTTTATCTCTTAAATGCCATTTTCTGTCTATATGGGCACGCTTGGTTTTTTCTGCCTGGCAAAATCTGGTCCAAACAATGACATCTGCTTTCTTCCTGTTGGCTTGTGTGTAATTATGCTTGTCCCTAGGAGAACAAGCTGATACAGCCTGGGCAGGTGCAGCAAGTGTGACAAAGCACCTGCATCTCCCAGGACTTTGGGACATAGGTGTTAACTCCAGCATCTTCATGTTTTGTCAAAGAACATGAAATCAACATCTTTAAAATTTAGGCTGCAGTGAGGTTTGTGTGCTGTTGATGAAGGTTGGTGCTGAGTGCTTTGAATTTCATACAGTGTTTATGAATCTGGTCATGTAATGAGCATGACTTTATCTGTGCCCTGCACTGCCCCTGAACAGTCTGCTAAAGCAGTCCAACTTCAGCAGATTTGGAGATCACAACTGAAGGCCAATACTCTATTTTCTCTTATCAACCACATAACCAAGAGCAGGACTTAACTCCAGAAGATTTTTCCAATTGTTTCAGATAAGTTTTCATGTTGCAAATTGTCCACAAATAACTTATGGGAAAAATAGATTTTTTCCAAAGCCTTTCACTGACTACAATAAAATGCAAGGATATGAGCAATGACCTTTGGCAGTTTGTCCTTATTCTGATATCAGAATTTATGTGGTGATTAAACTTAATTAGGAGACTTAGCACACAGTTATTAAGTACTTTCTTATTGATGGCTTCTACCTGAATACTGGATATTCATGGAGTTACAGCCCAATGGGAATTTGAAATGAGAGCTGAGCACAGTGTCTCCCATTTGCCATTGTTCATTTATGTAATCTATTGTTTCTGTCAAGAGACATTCTATAAGCACCACTTTTCTAGCATGAAATGAAGATCATCTAGATTGCTACTTGGAAAAAAGTCAGTAGAACACCCTCAGTAGCTGCTATCTCAGATCTAGCTAATTTTCAAAGCAATAGGCCTGGAACATTCTCCATTTTTCAGTTGTTGAAAATCTATGGAATAAAAAACTGCTTACAGTCAACTTTTGGTTAAATTCATACAGAAGAGGTAACCTTAAATGCTCTGACATTATGATTTAGAAACAGTTCACAGTCCTTTTACCTTGGAGAACTGCAAAATGTCGCTCTTGGGGTAATGTGGGATATGGCACCATACTTACAACAATTCATTCCTCTTCAATGATTTCTATCAATTGTCCTGCCTGTTTTAGCAGCAGCCCTATAATATTAGCTCCTTTAATACTACACAGGCAGTACAAAGGATCTTTGTAAAACTCCAGATAACAAAATATGACCTTTAATTTATCAAACAAGTCTTATGTTTTCTTATCTGCTTCTTGTTGCTTTTCATCTTCTCTTGCTTGTTTTTGATATAATACATCAATCTCTCAAAATAAGCCATCCAACACTGCACAAACTGAGACACTGCATTATAGTGAGGAAGTGAGAGTCAGGAAGAGCACACTCTTCATTTAATTAGTAATTAATCCAGTGAGAAATAATCAAAAACAAGAACAGGGCAGAAGGTAGTTGATTTGAAGTGAAATCAACTTCTCCCCCTGCGAGGTTAATGAGAGTTCACAGTTTAATCCTGTAGAAAGTTGTAAAAATATTATTTGCTTTGTTTAATACTCAAGCGTGAAATAAGGAGCTTACAGGTGAAGGAGATGTTTTGGTACAGTCTGTAAGATAAATGGACATCTTTCAATAGATGTGGTAATTGTAATCTTAAAGGCAAACCTGAGTTTTACTTTGTTTTTAGCAGTGCTATAAGCCCCTAGTGAGAGATTTTACTCTTCTTTGAAGACTGCTATCAGTCATTCTGTGGGCAAATAGTCTCTTTGGATGCTTAATAGTCATTATGAGGAATTTGGGAATTCCTGTAGGGTGTAAAGGGTAATATTATATTATGGTCATTTAGTATGAACTTGCCAGGTTTGGCACTTCAAAATTTAAAGTGGTACTTCATGTTGGTTTCTCTCTTTATAGGTTAAATTTTCTTGAGAAGGTAAGGCATTGAAGAGCTGCACTCTTATTTATTTGCTACAGGTTCTTTCTCTACTTTAGGAGCTTCTTTTCACTTTTACCCTCTCACTGAGCTGATGGTGAGGTTTGTTCAAAATAGTCACATTCTGCAACTCTGTGTCTACCTTCCCTCCAAGCACTGGAGGAAGCCCAAATCAGCCTTTTGGGTATGTAACTCCTCATACAACACCTTCAAGACTGACCACTGCATCCTCCACTGCTACAAAGAGACCTGACATCTTTCAGCAGCAGGAAAGGACGTACACCTTCATCTGGTCCATCCAGAGCTCACTCCTGGATCCAGCACTGGCTAGACAATTCTGTCAGCAAAAACAGAGGTCAGAGCAGTGTCCACAACTAACACAGTGACTTCCTGAGCTGAACTTGGACCTCTTGCCTACCCCATGCAACCCACGCTGTGCAATGTGTGCACAGTAATGGAAATGGATGGTGTGAAAGTGTCGCAGACATCTTTTATGAAAAATCCTTTCCTTAGGATTTTTCCTCCTGAGAAGCTGAGAGGTCTCAAGAACAAAATGTAAACAATGATTATCTGCTGCTGTGGAATGCAACAGGTGCATCTGTGACTGGCCCATGTTGGATGTTTGCAATTAATGGCCAATCACAGCCCAGCTGGCTCAGACTCTCCGCCCAAGCCACAAACCTTTGTTATCATTCTTTCCTTTCTATTCTATTCTTAGCTAGCCTTCTGAGATGAAGTCTTTTCTTCTATTCTTTTAGTATAGTTTTAATGTAATATATATCATAAAATAATAAATCAAGCCTTCTGAACATAGAGCCAAAATTCTCGTCTCTTCCTTCAACATAAGACCCCTGTGACCACTGTCACAATGAAAGAACTTTAGTATAGAACATTACTGAGATTGGGATTTAATTTCCTGGCTATGTGAGACTGTTTGTGAACTATTTGTCCCCCATATCCCACCCTGAGCTGCTGTGGCTTCCTCTCATGCCATGAAACTGAAATTTCAGTCAGATTTCATCCCTAACTGCATCTGGAGGAGTGATGTGGTCTCTGCCTTCCTCTTGAAGATGTCAGGGGAGTCATGATTCAGAAAAACCAGGGAGAGAGAGTTGTTTATAAATGGAGAGAGACCTTGCTTTCAACACTTTGTTATTTATTTCCCTAACAGATCACTGGGACTAACAATGTGAATTTGTATTCTATTAAAGGGTTTGTTTCAAAGAAAATGCTCTCTAGTCTAGCTTGCTCTTCACAGACTCACGATTTTCAACCTTCTTACTTATTCCCTTTCAAGGATGCTGCTATTTCACATCAATAACTGACACCTTTATTTCAGAGCACAAAATAGAATTACACTCCAGCCCTGACAATATAATAAATCAGGAGGGATAAAATACATATTAGTGAAGTTCACATAGTTGGTTTGTCCCAGCTGACCTATAGATATAAAGGTATGATTAAAGGGTTTTTTTGGACTGCTTCTTCTCAGTTGTGACACAAGATTTAACTCTGACTCAAAGATTTGACCTTTGCTGCTCTTCTCTGCTTACCTTGATTCTTTGGAATTATTGTTATTCCCTTGAAGCCTTTCTGCCAGTATGGAATTAACACTCTGTTGTGACAAAATATTGTGTATTTGGCAGAAGAATGAAGCCATCTAGAATTCAATCAGGTTAGACAATGTCATGGTGCACATCCTGAGTGAATCATTTCCACCCAGCTTTTTTAATCAAAGAAATCTTGGCCATAGAGCCTGGAAGAATAATGCTGGATAGGCACATAGCTGTCTACAATTAAATTTTAGGCACAGGTTTTTTTTTTTTTTTTGTTTTGTTTTGTTTTGGTTTTTTTTGGTTTTTTTTTTTTTTTTTTTTGTTTTGTTGTTGTTGTTTTTTTTTTTTTTTTTTTTTTTTTTTTTTTTTATGAATTACGATTGAAAGGGTGCCTGCCAGAGCACTTAATCTTTTCTGATGGGTAACAGAATAAAATCTCAAAGTTGCAGGTTTGTTTAGAGCATGAAAAAAAATTTATTAGCCTTCTTGGAAGTGTTTTTACTGAAGAAGTTCCTTGTGGTTCACCATATTGGTAAAAACAAGCATAAATAAAGGAAGGTAGAAAAACGTGAACGGAATACTCCTGAGGAAAACAGTCTGTAGTATTTATGGTTTCTCTACTGGGGATGAGATTATAAAATGAGGGAAATGCATACAGTTTTACTGGGTCTATCCAGATTTGTTGTATGACCCGAACAAGATGATTGGGAAGAAGCAGTTATTAAAACAATGTGTGTTTTTTGTTATATAGTAAATAGGACTTTTGTTGCTTTTGATGGATTTTCTGTTATTTTCAGTTCTGTGAATATTTTTTTTCATGTAGTTGTTATGTGTCTACTGGTTTCATCATTACTAAATCCATGTGTTCTCCTTGAAACTAAATCCAGATAAGTTCCATACCATTTCCCTCTAACCTTTCCATTTATATTATATACTAGAAGAATTTAGGCTAACGTAATAGTGTCAAATTGAGATGTATTTCACAGTGCACTTTTCATCTGATGAGGAATGGGCTAATGTAATCAGCAATTATTTTTTTGTGTGACCTTTACAAATCAAATTGTTATTTTCTTGCTTTTCATTTGAATTTTGCTCCCAGTGGTGCAGGACTGCTGCAGCTAGTATGAAACATAATTTATTGACAGAATCACATTATAATAGTCTCAGAAACCATACGTATTGTATGTTTTAATGAAATAATTTAAAGAAATGTATAAGCTGGCCGAGATTAAATTTATGCTGTTAGTTCACAGAGGAGTTTCCAGGATCACCATAGAGATGTTCTGGAGCAGCTGCAGAGTAGTGAGAGATGACATTGCCTAGGATAAATCCCATGTTAGTCATGGAATTGCAACAAAGAGTTGCAGTTGCACTGAGGATCCCATCTGGGGGCTGCAGGGGCTTCTCTTACAACATGATCCTGATCTGCACCCACTGGGTGAATAATCAACAAAATTTAATGCCTCCCCACTATAGGCAGTTGTGAACACTTAGCCATAATTTCCTTTTGGGAACTAGAGAGAGTTTGTTCATGAAAGGCATCCAGTGAGTAACCGCGCGTGAAGCTGATGAGTGAATGATGATCTCTATCCATGAGACTTATTTCCATTATGTTAATGTATTCCTTATGCCCACAGACCTCTTCTGAACAACTTAGCCTTTCTTATAAATGACACAGAAGAGTTTCACCCACTCCCCCATTTTTTTTTTAAATATAGATAAGCAAAAAAAAAAAAGGGTAGGCAACACTAACTTAAACTCATGATTCATTAACTGTAAGTTAGGGAAACCATTTAGAAATAGGATGTTCTCTCACTTATTCAGTGACTCAAGTGATAAAGCCTCAATAAAAACTGTCAAAATATCTTATTGAAAAAATAAATGTGTTAAAAGTAACTGACTATCTGAAAATATAAATTTTTACCTCACTGGTTTAGGTATACATATATACACACATATTTTGATCGAAGATACAAATCCAGAACAGAAACATGTAAGACCATACATTTTTTTCCTTTTCTTTTCTTTTTTTTTTTTTCCTTGTGTTGGTCACATGACCTTTTTATGGAGTTTTTTTTCTGGTACTTCTCAAATTTCCATTCAGTCACAGGAAGTTTGCTGAAAGAAAAGGAGGCCTGGATGAAGAAAAGCAATTTTAAAGATCAAAACAGGAGAAAAAAATTTAAAACTTTCTGTACTCTCACATCATCAGAGTGGTTGTGTTGTGATGTGTTTAATTCTAACTTTTCACTTTCTTGGAGAAGTACAAAAGGAAAAGTTTCAGTAAAAAGTTGGATGTTTCAGTCCTGTTTTATGGGAAATACATCTAAAAGCTGAGAACATGTCTCCAGAGAGAAATGCACATACAAACATAATGTGTATATTTTATATATATGCATATGTGCCCATGTAGTTTTTAATATGACATGCACTTAGATGTTCACATATTTACTCAGAGAAATTGTGGAACCACCCTCTGTGGTTGTCTCAATATGCCCCATCATTGGAAGGGCTCAAGGTCAGGTCAAATGGGCTTTGAGAAACCTGATCTGGTGAAAAGTGTCTTTACTGATAGCAGAGGGGAGGGAAGAGATGATCTTCAAACATCCCTTGCAATGATGCCAACCATTTTATGATTATATATTGGAAAGGGAAGACACAAGAAAAGGCCATCTCCACAAAAGCAAATAGGTGAGCTTCTGGTATGGTGAATGATGTCCATGCTAAACCAAGTAAGGGATTCATGAAACATGGAAAATAGCAGTTCTCAGCACTGTAGAATAAATATCTGCATAAAACAACCATGGTTTCATTTGCAGTTCTTGGGGGCTATTGTACTGACTCTTCCCTGCAGGCCTGTTATGGCTTGTAATTTTGTGACAAACTGCAACACTGATCTCCTGAATTTGGATAATATTTCTGTTTGACAGTTAGCAGTAGGGTCCTTCTAGCTCAAGAGCATATTTTTCTGAGCACTATGTGTGCTTACATTTCCACTGCAGATACAGGACTTGGTTTCTTAGTTGGTTTGGTGGGTTTTGAAGTACAAGAAAATATGCACATTTGAGCCAGTAAGATTGACTTTGTATTTGGACATGATTTATGAATGACTGCATTTTACCCATCTTGCTCATCTTTCAGATTCTTCACTAATATGAAGCAATAGAATGAAAGAAAAATACATTGTTGGTCTAAACTGCCTCCAAAAGCCTACATATTGAAGGAAATATTTAGGTTTGCCATTCTCCTAAGTAGCTTTCTAAGTGGTATTCTGAGGGATCACAACTATATCACTCAAACACAAAAAACTAAAATTGCAAATAAATATTTAAAGTGTTTCGCTAATTATTCCTCATCTGCTATTTTTCTGACTGCACCAGCCTTATTTTATCTCACTGTTTTAGTGAAAGAAGTCAGAGATCTCTGCACTGACTGAGAATAGATACAGTTGGCAAATATGACAAGTTTGTCCTTTGCATTGCTGGGTTCTGGTTAGTTCTTAACTTACGAAACCCCACCCCAGATGGCCTCTTGCTAAATTTTAAAGCACTTGCACGTTTCAGAACCAGGCTACCTTTCAGCAAGTCACTTTTGTCAAAGCCTTGGTGTTCCTTCAAGACATTGTCAAGAAGTCTTAAGAAAATGTACAAACTGTGAATGCCCTGGTCTGTTCTGTACCATGTATTTGAATCTCTGAATTTTATTTAAATGAATCGAAGAAATGTGTATTTTTTCTGCTTAGGAATAAGTTACAGCAGGACTATTATTAGACAGAAGAAGTAAGTGTGCCTTAGATGGTGATTAAGAGTTGTGTTCTTCTTCTTTAAATGACTAATCTGGAGTGAGAGGTTGGATGTCTTTTGAAAACTTAAACCTGTTTCACCTGAACATGTTTAACTAGTTAATAAGAAACATCAAAAAAGACAAAACCCTGAGGTCAACTCATTTTTTTGTAAAGCCATTCGATGATGTTTAAATTTGTTTTTTGGGTCTGTCTATAACATAAGTTTAATAACCTAGCTCAAATGCAGATTTCTAATTTTCAATTAACATAGGAATAATTTTGTTTGCTAAAATAAAATAAATGAATGAATGAAAAGTCTGAACCATGAAATGTTCTAGGTAGCACTTTTTAAAATTCCAAATTTCAAAAAATCATGTGGCAACTGTATAGCTCAAGCTTTAAGTATTAACTTTTAACCTTTGACCTTACAGATTTTAACCAATGAAATGTCTCTTTAAACTTTAAAGGAAACAATGATAACGAGCGCCTGGCGATTGCTAGACAGCGAATTCCATATCGACTTGGTCGAGTAGTTGATGAATGGCTACTCGACAAAGGTAAAAAACATTGATTAAAACTTCAAATAAAAAAATAATTTGAACATAACCAAGTAGTGCTTCATTGTAACACTAATAAACATAAAAAATAAATTTCAGTAAAACTAAATTAAAACAAATTTTAAAAAGTAAAATATAGAGTAATATTTGCATACCTTGTATAATAATTTCTATACATTTCTAGAAGTACCAGCTGTTTAATAATCTTACCCTGTTAACTTAAGGTTAAAGGGACTGTTAAATATAATCCACTAACTCAATCTATGAAGGTACTCATAGCAAACATTAACCAAAAATTATAAATCATTCATAGATTATATTACATGTTCCAGCATCTAAATTATTAACTAAAAATATCTGTAGTTATGATATCTTCATTATGGTCCTGAAAAAAATTTGTTTAAACTGTAGGTGTCTTAAATAGTGGGCAATATGAATTGCCAATCAAAATGAAGTCCCTTTAACGTTTGCAACCTTCTAAGGGGATTTTGGAACAAACACTAATTAAAACAGATCTTAAAGTTGTGTGCATGCTTTTTGTGAGCAGAAACCAAATAGTCACTAAAGTGACTATTCTATTTACTAAGAGTGGTACTGTTGCTGAGGATTTCTCTGTTTTAATGGAAATGTGCCATGATTTCTCCATCGGTATGTGTATCATTTCTGAAGCCGCTTTTACATCTAAAATATTTTATTTTAATTGATAGCCTTGCTGAAAGCCAATCAGACATCTATTTCTGAATCTGCTTCTGAGATACTTAGTGCAAACCATGTGTTTCTTTTTTCCCAGGGAAATAAAACATTTAACTCCAAAAATGAAATATTTAATTAAAAATGTAAATATTCACTTACATAAAGATGCAAAAAATTACTGCATAAATTCTTTAAAACTCACTTGACCTAGTGACTTGATGGCATATATATAAACTTTGTGTGTATATACATATTTGTATATGTCTATACATACATAAACTCATTTGTACATAAAGCTATAGGCTCTATGTGTGGAAAAAAAAAAAAAAACAAACTTTTAAATGTTGGCAGACTTGAAGAAAACGTTATTTTAAGGAATTAGAGAACCTGGCATTCTTGAGACACACCAAAAGGTTAACACTGCTTTCAGGTAAAAGGGAGAGGAGTATATCTGGTAGTACCAAACACATTTGCAAGTATATTTGATTGGCCTTTTAGCAAAAAACATATAAATCTCAAAACGTCGTAAATTAAGAAAAATGCAAACGCTCTCAAAATTTATGCATTTCATGGACACCTCATTAAAAAGCAATGAATTATGAGTCAAATCCTTTTCTTATAGTTTATTGCTCTCATTTTTCACCCCATGACAATCTGTTATCACTCGTGTAGAGTACAGCGTTCACAGTCAACATTTTTGCATGTATATAATATTATCTTCACAGGGCGTCAGCTCACAATCTTCAATAGCCAAGCAACCATAAAAATTGGAGGCAAGGAACGTGGCCACCCTTTCCAAGGCCAGCTCTCTGGTCTTTACTACAATGGCTTGAAAGTTCTGAATATGGCAGCAGAAAATGATGCCAACATCATGATAGAAGGGAATGTGAGACTTGTTGGTGAAGTGCCTTCCTCTATGACAACCGAGTCCACAGCCACCGCCATGCAGTCGGAGATGTCCACGTCAGTCATGGAAACCACCACCACCTTGGCCACCAGCACCGCCAGAAGAGGAAAGGCTCCGACCAAAGAACCCATTGGTCAGGTTAGTCACCTTCCTCACCTTTGGCAAATGTCTTCCCACCTCTGAGCGTGGCTTCCTTTGTCCCATTCCCTCTGCTGATGAAATTGTTCCCCCTTTAAAGAAATGCATGAGTTCCTGTTGAAAGTTCTGTACCGTACACATCTCACGGATGAGATGCTCACCAGCATTTTGAGGGAAAGTGAGGGCTTTGCTTTTCTTCTAAATTAGGCAAACCTACCAGTTCAGATTGTTCTGGTGCTGAGTTACATTGCTCTGCCATCCATCTTCATAGTGGTGCATATTTTTAAGTACCCTTTCTTCCTTTGATGGCTTACATCGATTACTTTCAGTGTAGGAATGCAAGATGTCTGGAATTAGAGATAATGAAATGAAGTGGTGACTTTATCCATGAGATAGAGAAAAGAGACTCAGTTTTAAGAGAGAACAGGAAGGAGGTGTGAAGACAAAAAGTTGCAAGAGGCTGGAAAAGAGGGAATTAGCACTTTCTCTAGCCCCACGATTGATCATCTTCCCTGGCAGTGTTCCTCACAAGAGGCAATGGCAGCAGGGGGAATTAAGAGCACTCTGCACCATGGGAGATTCAGGCTCCAAGTCATGGGCTGTTGTTTATTGTTTGTTGAGGTTATTTGCATCTCATGAATTTGGTGATATATTAAATAGCTTTCAGGTTTTGTCAGGATCTCTGTATAATATGTGGGGGAATTTACTTATTGGGAAAGGAGGGAAGAAAAGAATGTGAATGAATTAACCTTCATCTTGTGTATTTCCTTGAGTAACAGCAGTCAGGCATTGTACTTTAAAAACCCAAAACTTCTTTAATATTTATTATTTCTTAAAAAAAACCAAAACAAACAAAAAAGAGACAAAATCAAACAAAAAACCCTCAACCGAACCAAGAAAAAAAAAAGTACACTGCTAAAAGCTTTTCTAATGTCCTTTTGGTTCACATGCTTGTGTGCCCACTGTGGCACCAAGCCATGACAGACAGCTGCACTCCTGAGATCCAGAAGTAGGACAAGGAACACAGAAAGCACCATGAGGGAGAGACAGGGTGTGCTGAATTAGGTTCATTTGCTCAAGAATGAAGCACATTCAGGTTAGACAGAGGCTGAGGTCAGGTTGTCTGTTTTCTGTGCAAAACCTCAAGTCACAGAGTGAATTGGGGCATCAAATTTGACACTTCAGCTTTTCTGTCTGTAGTATTTTTGTATGCTTTGTACTATGGATCAAAAACTGTGGCAAAGTAAATGTAAAAATTGTTATTTAGTAAACATGAAGCAGTACATTTAAGTTAAAAATGAGCCTTAAAACAAAAGCATTTTTACTTGCAGGCTGCAGGAGGCTTTAAATAGTTATTGTAGTGAGTTATAGAGTTTTGATAAATAGCAATAGATTTTCTTTGTTCTTAATTCTGTTTTAAATAGTATCTTGCATTCTATTATCCAACTAGTCTGACCTCAGTATTTGCAGCAACACAATCTAAGACTTCACCAAATTTACCAAAGGGAAAATAAGTCTCTAAAATGTAGAACACACACATGGTGTGAAATAATTTGAGGTAAATTAATGTTACTAAATTAAAATTAAACAAAGTTTAGCTGTTCCAGTTCCCAGCATACTGTTGGCCTCTGCCACTCTTTCATGTTACTCCCAGGCACAATTGTGGAGGAAAAATGTCACAGGGGCCATTCTCAGTTGTCACCTTGCATGATCTGTAGGCAGCAGGAATTTACTGGTATAATTGCTGTGCCAGTTGGCCTCAGTTTCTGGGAGTATTCCCCAGTATAATTTACACACTATTTGCATATTTAGCCACTAAGACTTTTATTTTTGAGATTTTCCAGTGGGATATTTTTGGAAGAAAATTTTCTTAAGCTAACAACTGTGGTGGGGTGTAAATTTTTCTGAAGAGGGGAAACAAAACAATTTGGGCAAAATGACTTTCCAAAGCTTTTCTGTTTCTAGGCCTGAAATAAGATACGGCCCTTTTTTACTCTATCAGAACATCTCTTCAGTTTTTTAGAGGAGCTCACTGCCACTGGGGCTGAGTGGCCTCAAGGCATTTGTGCCATTTCCTCATCCCTTTCTGGCTGAAGTGGCTGTGCCAAAATGCCATGAGCTCTTTGATTCCCCACCCCGAGGAGCTTCCAGCAGGCTCCAGGACCTCCCAGAGGTGCAGAGCATGGCTGCAAACCAAGTTTTGTGTGAAAGTTTTTGAATGTGAAAGTTTTGATCAGCCTCTCTCACCTGTTAGCCTGGCTGGGGCAAGGGCTTCATGCATCTGATGGGAAGCTCCTGATTTAGGAGCCTGAAAGCAACATTTATGAGGAAAGAATTCCATGATAATATCACTGCAGCACTTGGGGCATTCTGAGTGTACAAATGAGCCCTTCTTGACTTCATCTATGTCTGAATGTCCTGCCTGGTAGAATCTCTGTGTGTCATTTCATACACTTAATTAGTCAGGGACTGCACTGGAGCACAGTTTGCCATTAGGCCTTGATTTGATTTTGGGAGATTCATAGCATCCTAAAGTCAGAGCTGAAATTTGTCTGCAGGATGCTATACTACTCATGCCACAAAGACCTAGGAAGATACTGAATCACCTTAGGGACATAATCTCTTCATTCTTATTCTACCTGGATATAATAATTTCTGAGCTTGTGACCCATAGGGCTCCCATGGATCTGTCCTGCAGGGTGCTGAGTAATCACTTTCCACCTTAATGTCACTGGACATGAAGGCACTCACCATGTCATGAAAAAAAAAATTCACCTTTGATTTCTTCATTCTCTTTCATTTTTATCCTTTACATATTTTTTTCCTGATTTTTGCTTATATATAACCTCTGCAACGTGTCAACTACACTGACATATGGTAATGCACAAGAAGAAAAGTTACCTCTCCAGCATTAATTAGGTTACTGAGGAAAATATGCAGCTGAACAGCAATTGCTAATGAAAAAAACCTTACATTACTGCAAACCAGTGCATGGCTGAAATAGAATAGAAGCAAATGATCTAATCAGTCAGAGATTGTTTGCTCCATTTGCAGAGGTATTGAATTAAATTAAAGATTGCAATACTTAAAGAAGATCATTTAAATCTCTATTTATAGGAAAGGTTCTTTTAAAAAACCTACAATGTTTAATTGATGGAGTCTCTGCTCCCTCACAGATATTAACAAAAGCAATATATGATGCAAGATCCACATGGGACTTCCAGAAAGTGTGTTGAATACTGTTGTGCATGATTTTAGATGAAGGAGGTCTTAGTGCTTCTGAGAAAGAAATGCTTTTTGCTGAAGACTCTAAAAGAAGGTTTTCCCAGCTTGGAAATATTTTAACAATGGGTGTTTTGGTGATGACAGACATCTTAATTATTGCACTAGGAAATATACATTTTTCTAAGGGGAGAAAGGTACTCAAAGCTTATTGAATGTCAGTAGTAGGTGAATGCCTGATTTTCCTTAGTGCCTTAAATCCTCCCCCCTACTCCCCCTTTGATTGTAATGGCATCCAAGCTGTCAGCCTCCATGCAGGGCACTGGGTAAACACAGAGGAAGTGAGAGTCCCTGCCTCCAGTATCTCATAGAATAAACAAGAGGTATCAGGTAAGGAGGAAGGGAAAAAAGAGGAAATCAGGAGGCAGGAGGAAGAGGGAAATGAAGCAAGCATGGTGTTTCAGTGTTAACAAGTGTGCAGATTCACAGCCATTGTGGGAGGGACATTTTACTGCCCTGTGGTTTTTTTATCCAGGCTTTTCAGACAGCTGCAGGATCACCACAGAGCTGCAGCAGATTCTGCATCTCCTGCCAAGCATTGGCGCAGAATTGGCACCAGCTGGGTGGGCAGTGAGATGTTTCCTGTGCTCCACACTTTGCCATTGGCACCTGGCGGAAGCCCCAGCCATTGGCAGGGGAGCTGAGGATTGATGGAAAGGTCCTTTGCTCCCCCCACACTGCATGGAGGGAGGCTCAACATTTTGCAAACCCTTATGAGCATGGAAAGAAAACCCCCAGCTTAATTTTTGTGAGAACAGGACTTGTGTTACATGAAAATATGTGTTGCTAACTTTTAGGGAACCTTAAGTATGCACTCAGGCTCAGAAATCATTAATTTCTTCTAAGAGTATCACCTTTCAATGAAGTTTTTCAGCAAAATGATACAGTTAAGTTCTTCCTTCTCTTTGCATTTTATTTTTAATACTTTAAAAAAGTCTGATTTGCAAGTTTTTCTTTTCAGTCATGAAGGTGATAAACATCTTTGAAAATAAAGATTCTGGTGTTGCAGAACTCCAGGAGATGAAATGTTGAGCTAAACATTGAGTACTGCAAGGCTTGCAATAAAAATTGCAAGACTTGGCAGAAGCCTGAAAGGCTTCAAAAGGACTTAGAGAATGGGTTTTGCTTGAATTAGGAAAGCCCAATCAGGCCTTTAGTATCTCTTTGGCAAGGCTTTGTGAATCTGTATTAACTGGAAATCATAAATGAAGTGATAGTAAATCAAGAATAATATACTAATTTCTCATTCCTTTCTAAGGATTTGATTATGACAGCCTATCCACAGACCAGCCTCTACTCTCATGCACTGGAAACCATTTCTAAAAATTGTGTGCAAAATAGCTTTTTAAAATTTTCCATAACATATCCTGGCAGTCCTCCTTGTTCTTATCAATAACACTAAGCCACTTAGCCAGCAACTGCTCTATACTGTGAGATGATTACATGTTTGGGAACAATAGGCACTGATTTTTGGTCAGGCAGAACTAAATCAATGAAGTGGAATTTGGTCAGTTGCTTTGGAGGGCATACACCAGGTGAAGGGTAGGTTTCTTTACATATATTGAAGCAGCAGATTTAAATAGCACTCATTGTAGCAGGGACAATGACAGGCTTGGCTCAGGAACTTCACCTGCCAAATAAAAACAAGCACTGCAGAAAACAGGGGGGTTATCCATGGAAAGAGTTCAATTTTAAGAATGGCTGTTGAACACATGACCTCTACACAGGACAGCAAATGTGAGCATGTTTTATGGAGATTCACTGATCATTAAATGAATGAAGATAACATTAATAGGATGAGTTTTTTCCACCCATTTTGGTTTAAAATTATGTGCTGTGAGCTTTGCAAAGTCCTGTTTCTATGCACAAGTTGTGTTCTTTTCATATATCTGCTTCCAGTTCTTTCCCTGGATGGTCACACCAGCTTTCAAGGTTCATCAGCCCCAGCAGGCAAAGCTCTTCCCCAGGGCTCTGATAAATCAGGAGTATTTGATTCAACAGATGCTCACTAGTGCAAAGTGAATCCCACAGCTCCCAGTGTCCCAGTGCTCAGCATCCATACGTGTCCCTTACCTGACAGAGTCTGGGAGATTTGAGTGTTCAGGACAAATCTCATTGGCAGTAGGATCTCTGTGAAAAATGGTAGTTGTGAAGGTATCAATTGCAGGTAGACAGAAATTTAGCTAGGTGCGTGAAACCCTTCCACTTTTCCTTGGGTTTTTTGGTTTTGGGTTTTTTTGTTTGTTTGTTTGGGAGTTTTTGGGTTTTTTTGGGGGGGTTGGTTTCTTTGGTTTTGGGTTTTTTTTTTTTTTTTTGTTCTTTTTTTTTGTTTAAAATTAATTCTTAATCATATTAAGAATTTTAAGATTCTTCTAGTGATTTTTGATAATTTAATTAATTGTTTTAAAACATAATTGTCAAAATCACTGGCACTCAAGATGTCTAATAAATTGAAAAAAGGGCACTGAACGTTAAACTTATCAATCTTTGTTTTAATATTTGCTACCTGATCACATTAGATTTTCCCATTTTAATGCAAAATATTTCCATATTGAATATTGGCTTTTCAGCTGGAGTACTGGAGTTCTGTAAATAGGGTGGCTTTAGAAAATTCAGTACAACTGCCTCTTGAACTGGCTCGTTGTTTCATTGTCTTCAAGTATTACAGAATCTCATGGTTGTCTGTCTGTCCCTCTCAATAAATATTGCATTCATTGACCAATTCAGTCAAATCTGGTTCAGCATAAAGATCTCAAGGATATTAAGCTTCCAGAGAATCTGAATTGTGTGAGTTCTGGCACCCATCCTGGTCTCCTGTTGCATATTGCAGAGCCAGGTGTTCCTCTGCTTTGTGTTTAAAAAGTAAAGATGAAAAAGAACAAAGTGTGTGTGTGTGCTTAGGATGAGTTTCTCAGAAGTTCCTCAGACTCATTAATGTTTCTATATTTTATCAATGTTTTTGAAAATCTTATCATATAGCACTTTAATATATAAATGCTCAAACAGTATCCTTAATTGTACCAAGCTCAGAGGATAAGATTTGCTGTTTGTTGTTGTTGGCATTTGTTGGAAAGAAATAGTTCATAGAGGTTCTTTGGAGCACTAAAGGCAAATCCCAACCAGTTGCATGGAAAACTGCAGGCACAGAAACATCTGAACATGGTCAGCAATGCTATTTCATTCCTACTGCACAATCCAGAAAAGACTTCTGGTTTGTCTTTGGCTCTCTTGTGGATTTCCTTCACGAGGAACCATCCAGGTGAGATGGGTTTCCAGCCCCTCCAAAAGGAACCCAAACCATGGAATTTCTGTGCAGCCAGTGGGATATATCTAAAACCTTGTGCACTGCTTTGAAACTACCCCCTGTGTTGTATACACACAGGGAAAAAAAATCTGCTTGTAAATGAAATTACAGCAGTGTTAATAATCCAAAGAATGGCAAGATGCTTGCCTAAATTGCTGGTTAATTAGTTGCAAAAAAAATTCTTTTTAAGTTCAGTTGGAGAGAAAAGGATCTCAGGCCACTTGCTGCTTTAATTTTGTTGTTCTTTCATGTTTAAATGACCGAGTTAATTTATAACAATTTGCTTTATTATGGTTTTTTTTAACCCAGATTAATCTTATCCAGTCTCAAATTCTGACACATTACCATTTTTAAATAAGGTGAAATTTAGTAGAGCAGTCATCTTGGTACCAATGTTCTTTCATAGTGTGCTGCCTTTCTTTATTCCTAGTAAGTTGCTCATGTCATGTTAGGAGAGTAATATTTCTAAACCATCCCTTTGCATAACATGGGACAGCATCAAACTGTTGCTGAACAAACAACAAATTTAGCAGTGATTTGTTGCTGGTGGAAAATATTTCCCTCGTAGTCACACTCTTTGTGTCAACCTCTTTTCTTAGGAAGGATCCTCACATGAAGAAATGCTTGGATCTCTCTCAAACTCTCCAGTTTGAGAGTTTGAGGAGCAGTGCCTTCCACTGTTCCTTCTCAGTGCCTGCCAGCACACTAAATAAACATTAGGATTACACAGAGATGGGATTGTATAACCCAGGTGGAAAAAAAGGTTGGTGCTGAGCTGGTGACCCTTAACTGCACCATCACATGGCTGTAATGCATTTTTCTGCATTTGGGGTGGCTGAAAAAGGCTGGGTGTGTTACAGTCACTGATTCTCAGAAGCCTTGAAGGATAGAAATCCTGGTATTGTGTCTCAGAGCTTCTGTTCTCCTGTGAAAAGAAAGTAAGAGTCGTTCAGTCCCCTTATCACTTTCTGGAGCCCTGCTAAGCCTGAAGATCTCGTTAACCACTTCCTTTGGTGCATTTTTATGATTGAAGTGCTGTGTGTGTTTTACAAGCTCGGCTCACACAATTTCCTTTCAGAAAGCGTGGAATAATACATTCTGTTTCCTTTGTGTGCGATTCCTGAGAGCTGAGGGAAAGAAAAGCAAATTGAGTCAGGGTGAGACCTTCTTCTCTGAGTGGTGAGAGCCCAGAGCAGGCACCCTGCCACGACAAAGCTTCTTCCAAGTGCTGCCACACTTGCAGCCCCCGCAGCGCACTGCAGCAGGGTCATTCCTGCTGCTGGCAGCCAGCCAGTGGATTCCAAGGGTTTCCACAGCACATGGGAGATGAATTTTCTTTCCATATCTAGTTAATCAGGCTAATTGCTGCAAGTTGCAGCGTGCAACCTGCTTTTATGTGTGGCTGGCAAGGATCTGATTACAAGAGTCTGTTGTGTGATGTGTTGTTGAACATCAAGCATGTATCAGAGCTCTTCAAAATGTAGGTGATACAACCGCATTAAATACTGAAAATTTCTTCTAAACACAAGGGTGACAGCAATGTGAGAAACCTTTCTGCTCATTTACAGTTATTAAGACCAAATCTTCCTTCACAGGCATGCCTGCCTCACAGGCTGCAGATCATTTTCTTTAATCAAACAATTCTTGGGACATTCAGTTAATTTATTATAGAAGGTTTCTTCAAAACTCTATTTTTCCCCATGGGTAGTATCAACATCCTATATCTATCCTGAATAACTCAATAAGTACTTTGTGATTTATTGAGTTATTTAATTTAATCTGTTAGCTAAACTTGTCTTTAAATATTTGTTTTCATTCAGTAATCAACAGTTGATTCAAACAGCTGAAACTTATGTTTTGTTTATATGCTGGCATTACTTCAGAGTTAGATACTTCCTAAGTGTTATGTCTTGATGCTCTTTGCCTAGAACATCTGCAATTCTGTTATGAATAACTTTGCATGCAGTGTTTATCTCTTTGCATAGTTTTCCTTTCACTTAATGAACCTCTGTTGAAATGTCTCTTTTTTGCAGTATGGTTTCGCAAGCACACACATATATTTATACACACCCAGACACACAGATATGCACATTTTTAAAAGCCAGATGAAGCTACTAAATTGGAAATTTTTTACTGAAGGGGAGCAGTAAAGTCTCCAAAGGGACTTAAGGAAGAAAGCTATGAGACCTGCCAGTTTCTCCAAAGAGGGAACATAAATGATGGGCAGGGGCATCTGCATTGAGGGAGAGAAGAATAGAAATTTTTCCTTGGATCCAACTATACCACTCTCTCCTAGAAGTACATAGGAGCATGGGGTGAGAAATAGGAGCCTTTTTCTTAAAGTCCACTCCAGAAGCTCTGATTATATATTTCTCCCCATCAATAAATAACCAAGCACTTCCCAGCTGTGAGATGATGATGGGCTGAGGATCAAATCCATTCTTGTCTTTGATGTGTTCAGATACATCATCACTTCAGGTTGTGTCTGTCTCTGAAAACACGGTGGTGCAAGTACCAGGTTTTGGGAGAACAGGTAGCAGGCAGAAGTAGTTCTGGAAAGGGCAGAAACCATGGGGGAGGAAGCCTGAGTGAAGAGATTGCATGGTGCTGATATTCCCTCACATCCCAGAGGAAAGAGGCTCACAAGGCGAACAAAAGGCTTGAAGGTCCTGTGTTATCTTGTTAGGTCGTTAAATCCAGCCACATATTAAATGTCTGGGGCTTTGTGGGTGGATCCTATGTAAAGGAAAGACTGAAGGGGTTAACAGGGCCTCTGAAATAGTCATCAGCTTGCAGGTTTTTTCCTCAGCTCCAAGCATAATACTATAAATTCAGAGAAGATTCTGACATGAATTAGAAAAAAAAAGGATGAAGTCATAAAAAATGGCCTTAGCCATATCTCACATGACAGTTACATATTATTTTCAGGTTTTTAAAGCAGGACATCATTATCTGTGCTGAGTGATGCTGTGAGGGTGCTGGGAACAGCACGAGTGAGGTTCTGATGTCCATGTAGCTGTAGCTGATTCCACTGACTAATAGATCATTTGCTTTTCTCTTCCTGTCCAGATTCTCTTGTGATTTTCACAAATGTGCCAGTATTAATAAATTCCAAAGAGAAATATTCCCCCTTCTTTATGTCTATTTCAGGTTATATTTTGGAAAAATGAGCGTAGATCCTGTCTCCATGTTTCACGAGGCCACAAATTCTCTAAAATTAAGTGTCTGGGAATTTTACTGAATGTTTTAGGGACATCCATCTAGACTTAATGCCTTCAGAGAAGCTGATAATTCCTTACATTAATACGAAGATTTAGTTGCTTAATTCCAGGCTCCCAGAGTTATTAAACATGACAGTCTGAATGCATTTTCTGTAGGTGTGATGGACTTGGTAATTAACTGATGTAATCCATACCAAAGCATTATCAATACCTTCATATCCCACAGGGTAGGATGGCAGTGGTAGCTAGATATGTGTTGCCTTCTAAAAATTAAGTATTTGCGTACGTATTTGAGTGTATAAACATATTTTTTTTTGTTACATTTTTATGGTGAGGTGATGTCCAATTGTAACTAGGATAGCATGAATGCTTAAAATGTTTCCCTGATAATGATATTAACATTTTTTGTCCCTAGGATGGGTGATGGTTGCTTATGTCACCATACATGGGAATAATCTTAGAAATAATATTTTCTAAAGCGATTAAAATGGCAAAATATTATAGTTAAATGAGGCATAAAGGCAGTTTTGTTATTTTCCTTATGAAATGACAGTCATGGTTAAAAGCACATGCAGGAGAGAAGAGGTCAGGATGTGGTTATTGCCTTCCCCAATGATTGATGGAAGAATCATTTTTGATGACCAAAAATAGTTTTTCAATTTTTACCAGCAGCATACCGAGAATAAAAAAGAAAGACTTCTTTTCAAACCTATTTCTGTGTGATTTTTTAAGATTATTATTCCTCATAGTTAAGTACAGGCAAATTTAAAAAAACAAAAGAGAAAGTTTTAAAATGAAAATCAAAATAAGACCAGTGTTTGAAAATTGTTCTGTGTGTATCATGTTCATCTAATTAGACATAAACCTGTAAATGGCTGAGATCAGCCCAATGTTTTCAGTCAACTGTTTGAAAAGCTTTGCAAATCTGTTGAGGCAGTGCCTCCTCTGCAATCTTAACTGACTTCAATATTCAAAATTTTGCAATAGTTTTTGTAGTGCTGAGTCCACACAGAAATAGAGAACGTTATCTGTGTTTTTAGTGTTATGCAGGTAAGCCTCTAAAGAAAATCCTACAATTAATTTAATCCTATCTTTATTGAATAAATATCTTTATAAATTAATAATAGCTATCAGTTTGCTTAGCCTGTGAATAGACTGAAGTGCTTTTTATTTTTCCATAAGAGGGAGGTAACAGATGTCTGACATGATAATTCCACCATATGGCAATTCCATTTTATTTCTAGTGCAATATTAAAATAATAATGATGAACGCTGAGCAACGTTGTTCATCTTAGTAGGTGGAAGTTTCAGCATTGTTGAAAAAACAACTAGGTTTGATTTTAGCTTAGAGTTGAACATTAGAAGAGGTGTATTCTTGTTTTCCCTCTAGAGTCCTGGGTTGGTAGTAAAATGAGCTGGATAACTCAACAAGAATGGTTTTGTAATACAGTGTGCCTTCTTTTATTTATTTCTTTTTTTATTTCTGCTGTTTTGAATATATAACTGTTCATATTTCAGCTTGTACTCAGGGTTTAAGCACGTTTTCCACAGAATTATTACTTGCAAATTTTGCTCATGCATTTGCTCATCAAATTTTGCTCATTACATTGCAAATTGTTCTCATGTTCAGGTGTCTAACAACCCAAACCAAATGGCAAGTTTACCTTATGTCAAGGCAAGGTCATCAGTAAAAAACTCTACTCACATGACCTAGGCAGATGGAGCCAAAGGGTTTTTCCTCCCTTTGAAGAAAGAAAAATAGATCAATATTACATGAAGTGTATTCAGGTGTTTCACTTAGGGAATGAGGAGAGTCCATATGCCCATGGGAGAAAATAGGAATTCAGAGTAAAACTCCTTGCTGGCATTCCTTGGTCTCAGAGAAGCGAAAAATGCAGTGGCAGAGGTGAAAGTCACAGTGTGAGCACAATTTTATTTAGAAATACTAACAGTAAGATAGAACTGTAATGGTGCATTTCCTGACTATTGGCTGTAATCATGGAAATTGGTTTTTTTTTTTTCAGTAGTGTAAAAGGAAATTTTATAAAATCTATTGTTGATGAGTAAGATACATGAGATTTTTCAGATAATGCTTGTGGGGCTTCAGTATGTAGAGGAATTCCAGTTCAAGATAGTATTTAAATATATGTGTTTTCTTTAAACGTGTTCTTAAGTAAATGCTGGGATTGGAAGGGTTTTAAACATGTTCTTTTCAAGTGTTTTCTTGAATCAAGTCGTTCCTTGAAATTAGAAATAATTATGTCTGTTCTGGTGCCGTCTTAACCTAGGTCTAAGCTAAAGGTAAAATCTCAGTCAGTTCTCATTCATTCCCTACAGAGGAAGTTCTGTTTTCTTTCATCTCTCTAATTAAGATGTGCCATGAGCAGTGATTCTGATATCTCAGCCACTTTTCTGTAACAGTGAAAATTTGAAATGAATGAAATGCTTCATTTCTATCCAAGCAGAGCACCTGTGAATTACATTCTACAAAATCTCACCCACAGGTGATAGGGCATGCAAAGTGTACTCTGATTTGCAGGTTTTAAATGACTCATTAATTATCAATGTCAGCATGATCTTAATTGTGGTTCTTTGTGGCCAGCAGAGCATTTACTGGTGATCTTTAGAAAAGATGGCTCATTACTTTGTCAGCTCTCCTCCTTTTCTTTCCACTTGCTGTACCACACTACTGACAGTTAAAAATAGATGAATAATTGACAGATTGTTTTCCTACATAATCTGCTGACATATTTGCCTCAAGAGCCTGTATTTAACTTCCTGTGGGAGAGGAGTGATCTGTGGAATCTTGAATAGAAGGTATTTAAGGGCTGCAAGGCTTTTCTTTGTAAAGATGAAGTTTGGACAATGAAGACCCTGAGAAGTCAGATAGGAGTAATTAATATTCTTAGAATATCCTGAATATCCTATAGTTATAAGAGTTTTGGTGAAGCTTAAGAAGATTCAGGGTGCTAGCACATAAAACATGAATATACATAACCATAAACAAAAGCAGACCTCAGATATGCCAATATTTTAGCATAATAAAAATTTTGGTATAACTTTCTCCAGTACAAACTTTGATGGCTCTCTCCAAGTTTCCATCCCCGACTTTGACAAAGAACTGGGATAAAGTGGCTGATGCTACTAGTGATGTCAGTCCTTTTCTGCCCAGGCTGGCAGCAAATCTCTCATTTAATGCTGGTTTTCACTTGTGCTCTGGGAACTGGGGTGCAAAGGTCCATTGAAGGCACAGAGGGTTGCAGCAGGTATCACATGGAACAACTTGCAGCCACTCTTGACCAAGAGGAAACTGCAAATAGTGAACTAGAGAGGAAATTCCCTGGGCTGTGCTGACAAGTTTCTTAGTATTGTCATAGCACTTAAATGTTTGTTTCTCTGAGAGGATTTGTTTCTCAAAGGAAAAAATAGCTATTAGTACCATTGAAAGCAGCCAAACAGCTAATTCTTAATTTTGTCTTTTTTTTTTTTTTTCTTTTTTTTTCTTTTTTTTTTTTTTTTTTTTTGCTTACAAGATCCTTGACTCTGGCAAATAAAAAAACCTGTTTGATAACTGTTTCATATACCAAGCCAAATTCTCAGTCACTGTGGTACAACCCCATTGACTTCAGTTAAGGGCATCAGTGTAGCTGAGAGGAGAATGTGAGTTGCAAAATTCTAATTTTCTTGTTGTGAGAAAAAAAAAGGAAAAAGAAAAGAATGCAAGAGTTCTTGGGATGAGAGTTTCAAATGAAAAATAGGCAAAGAGACAGTGACCCACCTGGGTTTGCAGTCCATCCTTAACCACCAGCTAGTCAGGTAGACCCTAATATTGTGTGCTGTGTATGGCATCTGCAAATGAGCAAAGATTTAGGCCCAAAGTCAGTGTTCTTTTACACAGGACAAATTAGGAGCAATAGAATTGTGCTTGGATAAGACTCTCTTTTCCTGAATAATATTTTACCATCTCAGGCAGTGCATTTAATTTGCTGAACAAATGTTCTGATTCAGATATTGCTGGAACTTGAACATTGTTTGAAGTCATGTGGGACGCGACACAGTTGCCTACATAGAGGCCTATAAAGCCAATTTAGCTGCTTTTGTGGCAGGATCTCAAAACTTTTGGAAGACTCTCCCTCCAGATTTTCTGCTCTTTTGCTCAAAAGAGGATGAAACTCCCAACATAATGTCAATAACACTAATATTTAACTTCTAACTAGAGTGTCACTTTGACTTTTGCTAGAGAGAAGGAATTGCTCTGCTTGTTTTGCCCAAGTGACCAGTTCAAATTCAGCAATCAGCAGAAACAGGGCAGGGGAGAGCTTGGATCCCAGTTGAGTTTTACCATATATAAAAAGTCAGCAAATGGTTACAGATTTACAACGCACACAGCCCTGAACTGCATTCATCAGGCTTTTCATTAAAAAAAAAAAAATCATACAGCTGAAGAGAAGAAAGTATTTCAGGTTAAGCTGCAGTCCTAGTTTTTCAAACAAACAGGTTTTTTTTTCTACTCTCATATGAGGAGGGTAAAAAAGGTAATTGTATTTTGTATGGTGATAGAGAATTTGTGCTGGTTTCAACCAGCTGCTGAAATCAGTGATAAGAGGCACTGGCCTCCCCCACCACTGCTGGATAAAAAGCTGCTGCTGAGTCTATTTCTCAAGCTTAAGCCAAATTGCTTTGAAAGCTTGTGAAATTCAATTTGCAAGAGAATGGAGGATCCTCTCCATGTAATTTCAAAATGTGAAAAATAGTAATTGCTTTTACTTCATTCAGACTATCTGTGTAGGTAAAATGGCTGCAATCCTTTGGGCTCCAGCCTCCTCTGCCACTGGAATCAGGAAGAGAGGTTGAACCCACACCAAAGAGTGGGAGATGCTGGACCCCACATATTTTTGTCACATCCTCTCCCTTTGGTGGGCAGGCACATCTGCTGAATGGCTGTGCCTTCCTATCTGCTCAAGGCACTGCTTTGTATCTGGAAAAATCACACCAAAAAAGTTTGTTGCAATAGCTCTGTCTTTAACTGATCATGTTTGTGTTTGTTTCTTCAGCGTGGAGGATAATCCTGTGTATGAATAGTCTGGCTTGATCTCAGATTTATAAAGTGTTTAGATTTCTTCCATTTGGTGGAGAACATAAGTATTAGAGGATTTCTCACAAGCCTCCTGTTAGGAGCCGTCCTTGATCCTATGGCTGGCTTGCCTGCTGGTAATCTTTCTCCGTGCTTGAAGAGCTGACAAAAGCATCTGGGTCTCCCTGGCAGTAATTAGGGCAAGCTAACTGCCTGCTGTGCTGGAAAGGAGCTCTGAGTTTTGATGAAATGCAAATACAAACTGCAAGCTGGCTGGTTACACATGCATTGTTTCCTTTATGCAGGTCTGTACCTTTACACAGAGGAACCACTGCAGTTCCTTGTGTTTAACTGAGTCTCTTATCTCATGGGATTTCTTTTAACTCAGAAATTCCACTGATACTCTGGTGGTATCTCGAGAACACCAAGCTCAGAGTGAGGCATTGTTTTTTTTTTTTCTTTTTCCTTCTCTTGCACAGCTGTAAATGTAGAATTGCCTTTACAAATTAAACAATAGCTTCAGTTTTCTACCGCTGAGCTTCAAAAAGGTAATGGAGGAACCTTCCTCTACCCCAAAAAACTTCATAAGGCATAGAGCAGCAGTTCTCTTGATGTCAAGTCTTTGAGTGTTAAGTATTGATGAAGTTTCCTCCAAAGTAAAACATATAAGACTGTAGGTGGAAAAAATATATCCTCAGGCTGCATTTTAGTAATTTTGTGTCCAGGAAGCCTACCTCTCCTAAAAGTCATTGAACAGAAGCAGGAGAAGGGATGCTTAAGATATATTTTATTCACACTCACAGCATCCACTGTGCTTTTGTGCTCACGGATGATGTTTGACATGGAGATGATTTGTAAACTAAGGGTGTAAGTGGTGTGTTGTCAATGACCACATGCCCAGCAAAAAAGTGTTGGGAGCAGCAGCTAGTTATGAAAATGTATCTATTTGGATGGTTTTTTTTGTTTGGGTTTTTTTTTTTGTTTGCTTTTGTTTTTCTTCTGTTGGAGAGAGTAATGGTTTAATTTTTGAGTAAAATCCTGCCTGGCTTCTCTTAACTTAGGGCAAAGTAGTCCTAGGGTCTGAAGATGCCCTGGGATCCTGCTTTGTCTACAGTTCTGTCTCTGTGACAATGTTTATTGGTCTTGACACTCCTTTCTTTGATATCCATTACAGTGCCATTACAAGGGTTCTTATCTTGGATTAAAAAGATAAAGCATCGTCTTCTGATTTAAATGATAAGAAATAGAAATCTGGCACTATAAAATAAGAGATTTTGTTTTCTGTAAATCAGTAAATCACCTGAACGTTTTGTTTTTTTTTTTTTTTTTTTTTAATCTTTGTCTTATTTTATTACTTCCTGATTATCAGATCATCTTCTTGTATTTCTTCTCATGTTGTATCCTCATCATTTCTTCGATCTCTGTAGGAAGCAGAGCATCCCCTCCCTCATCATAAGCATTAGCACTCCACCATAGACTGACTGCAGCTGATGCTATTAAGTACTGCAGTTATTTTTTCTTTTCTTTTCAGAGGTAATTATCCAGAAATGCTGATTTATTTCTTTTTAAGTTCATAAATGCATTTGCCACAGCACTGCACCTTTGCTGTCACTCATGCTCAGTTCCACCATGGTGTGCCCTGAATCTGTTTTGTGATACATGACACTATTATATCTCAGGGAGATTTGCTCTTCCCTTCCCTATGTAGTATGATTAATTTATATGCAGTCAATCCATGCTTGGAATGAAATAAGTTTTTCATCTTTCTGCCTTTTTTCATGTTTTTGTGCTCAGTGGTTTATTTTTTAAATTTTTTTTCCTGAAAGGAAGGTTTCTGCAAAGCTGTTTTGGCATTTATTTTCACTGAGAAGCTTAGTTAAATAATTGAAACAGCCAAGAAATGGCTTAGAAAAGGGACAAAATGTATTTTCTTGTTTTGCTTCATGAGCAACTGAGTTTGAATACCGATGCAGACACTAAAGTAAATTAGATTATCTCAGCTGAGTATTCTGGACCACAGTTCCAATCCCCATCATTGTCCCAGTCCCTATATCTACAAGATGGAAAGATTAAGTAATAATGAAGACATGTCACTGCACCTGCTTTCACAGTATCAGGCTACACAGAGTAAATTCATCCATAGTTTTGCTCGTCCCCCTCTGGCATTATCTGTTGTTCCCAGCTCCCAGATGAGGGCTCAATAGAGATCCCCACAGACTCTAAAACCACATTTCTAATTGTCGGCTGTTCATGTTTGCCTACAGATTTTGAAAACAAGCTGCTTTTAAAGGTCTCTCTACACAAAGTAAACTGTAAGCATCTGACTTGATGTGTGGTTTCATTTGTTAGCACACCACTAAACTGGAACACTGGTGAAATGCTGAACATCTGGCACATAAGGCACTTTGGCGGCTACAACGCTGTGGCTGGCACGGGCATTTTCTCAAAGGGTGTTTTGGAAAGGGTAAGAGCTCACCATGACAAGGATTTCAGCCCTGTGTGTGGCCTGTGAGTCCTCCAGAGCCACCCCACAGCAGCTTTTGTGCTGCACAATCCGGGTTGTCTTGCAGCTTCTGGGCTTGCCTGTGGCATCCTTTGCACATCCAGCTCAGCACAGCCCTTGGCTCCTGCTGGCACGACTTTGACTTCCCCAATGACTTCTAAGGATAGGTGAGCTGAACATATGATGAACACATCACACATGTGATGTGGCAACAGAGGAAATAAACTCAGGAAAATGCAGCAAGTCCAGAAAAAAGGATAAAGCTCTGATCCCTTGCATTGTTGTGCCCTCTGAATAAATTACAGCCATGTCAAAGCTTTGTTGTGCTTTGGCACTGGCATGGCCTTTGGCTTCTAGTCTCTTTCCTTATTCCAGCTATTTTTTTTCTCTTTAAATTCTTCCTCCTTTATCAGTCAGCATTGTTGATGTAAGCTTTATATTTTTTTACACATTTTTTCCTGCTTCACTGTTCTGCACTGTGATGATGCTCCCCTTTGCTGTCCTACAGCTGTTTTGATTTTGGCTGGTTTTGTTGTTTTGGATTTGTTTTTTTTTTTTAACATTAAATGGCTCCTTGTTGTTAAGGTCATGTGCCACCAACATCACTGAGAGAGTCGGAGTTCCATGGCAGCCATGTAATTGACTGGATATCATCTCACTGAAAGGTCACAGTATGCTTTAGAGGGTGCTTTTCCCTTGTCTTAGCGGCATTTTGGATAGGTTATTTTGCTTTGTGCAATTGCAGACTCTTGGCTTGAACTTACAGTTTTTCCTATTCTGTAAGTGGAAACTATATTTCATATTAAGCATAATTTATTGCACTCAACAGCTGCTGTTATGATGCATCAGAAATGGCCCGTCATGATTGATATGTTTACACTGAACCACAGCATCTGGAATGATTTCCCCATGCATTTCTGTCCTCATCTGCTCAGGTCTGAAGCTTTGGGAAGGCAAGACACGTGAGATGGGGAGTGGGAGGGAAGAATCCTACAGACCCTGTAGCTCTCCCTGACTTCTGCCGATTCTTCAACTAATGCCAAGAAAGATCTGCAGATGAAAAGCAGGGCAAGATGTCCCTGGAGATTAAAATTCTGTTTGAGTGCTGAAATTAGCTCATGTCCCCTGTTGTTCTGCAGTGGCCCAGACACAGAGCTATCCTTTGGCTTGGTGCTGATTTATGCAGTGGCAGCAGTGAGGATGTCTCCTGCTGTTTCCAAGAACAGGACCAAATATCAGCCCTTTCTCTGTATATCAGTTGTCCAGGAATTACATTTTTTGCTGGCTCTTCTGCAGCAAGTCCCTGTCTTCTTAGGTGATGTAACAAAAACATGAATAATAGAAGTATTTTAAGTGCCATTAAAAACTAGGCACAACCCTTGTAGTATTGCCATAAATTACTCATTTTGCAACCCAGAGTTCATACTCTCAGGTTCAACTCTGCAGACCAGGGAGCTGGAAATTCATATTTTTAAAACTTGAAGTGAAATTTTGATACATACATTTGAAGTTCTGGAGTGTAGAGAAAAGTGACTGATACCATTAAGACCTGGAGATCTTGCAGTGAAAACTGGCCACATGTGCCAGAAAATAATAAACCAAGGGTTTTTTTGAGTGTCACCTTAACATTTTATTAATGCACTAATTTATTAGCAATATACATTAGTGTATTAATAAACTTCAGAAATGGCTGGTACTTTCATCTACAATAATTATTGTAATAGAAGGCTTCCCATGTTTATTGCTCTCCTGTGGGTCTGAAGGTGTTCTGGTACAATGGAGTTTGTATATTCAAGGCAATTTAAGACTTATGGGAAGGTCATTTGTTAAAGACAATGGTGAGTCTGAACAGCTCTCCTACCCTCTGCTTTATAGCTTGTCTTTGAACGTAAATGGAAGCTTCAAAAGAATAATAATGCCCAAGCTGGTAAATAATGTATGTCATCCTTGCTAATCTAGAAAAACTTTGCATGCCACTTCAGCCTGTAGATATGACCTCTCTTTATTGTCTGAGCAGACCTTTGTAAATCATTTGCCCCATTTAATAGATTACAAATCAATTGCTGTGAATTGGGCAGTTTTGGTGACTTCTGTTTTATTGGATGTAATCTTTCTCCTGTCATGAGTGTTCCAGAGGATCAGGTTGTTATGACCCACTGTTGATGGCAGAGATGTTATTCCCTTGCAGGAAAACTTCTCCTACAAGCAGTAAATTGAAGTTGAGAACTAAATTTATTCTGCCTAATACCTCATGCTGAATGGCTGAATTTCAAACCAGTCCCATAGCATCAACTTTGGTATAAATTTGACAACTGTGCATTTCCAGTATTTATCTGAGTTATATAATTTAATACAAAATATTGCAACTGTTTTTCTGCATGTTCTGTGCTTTAAATAATTCAAGTATTTTATTAGCTATCAAGTAGTTTGTATGCCAATTGGTGTTTTGGGATTTGCCCAACATTTTTTATGGTTGTATTGTACACAGTTTGAGTGTTTGTATGTTGTTGATGCTCAATCTTTTTCATATCATTCATGATACGGTTTTCAGACAACAGCAAGAGGTACCTTGATTTTATCAAACAAGGAGAGTGCATTTGAATAATAATCAGATTGAGAAATGAGAAAAGCCTAGATTTAGCAACCCCAGGCATTTAAATATCCTCACCTTTAAATAATGCCTTACAATTTTTGCAGATGGCAGAGAAGTCCAGTGAGTTTAAAAATCAAGAAAACTGCAATAATTAATTTTTTTTGACAGGTTTGGGGTTGTCATTATTTTTCCAGATGAGAAGATGCCCTTATATTTACAGCACAAAATGCAGATGGAAAATCAACATGTATTTTTTTAATGTGGCTAGCTCCGTTCAATTTATATTAATGTATATTGGTATTAATGGCTGTGGACACCGAAAGTGCTTTCATATGAGAGGTTGCAAAGAGCCATTGTGGCTCAAGCCTGATTTCCTATGTGCCTCCTATGCCTGTTTACTGGAAAGTAGACACTCTTAGAATCACATGGGACCAGAATCTGACTCTGTTGAATCACAGTGCCATAAATTTGAGTAGCCGTGTGTGTAGGCATCCAGAATAAAACTGCATGGGAGAAATGCAAGTAGAAACCTTGGTCAGTCTCCTTAGTTATGTGGAGAGATAAACTAACCATTGAAAGTCCTTTTAGCCACTTCACAAGACACCTGTGAAGGCTTCTTTTTGAACTTCCCATCTTTGACTTCTACATATATTTCTCCTTTCAGGATCAAGCATTTTTTGTGTCTCTGGTCTCTCTTTGACAAGTCCATTCTTCTAACCAGCTGTGTCAGGCTTCAGAGATGCTTTTAGAAACACCTGTCCTGTGGTATAGAAGCTTGACAGTCATTCATTTTATGTCTTTTGCTAGTAATTCACGAGATTCAAGTGTAGAGTCAGAGCCAACATGTTTCTTCATTTTTTTTCTAGCGTTGCTGCCAATCAATGTTAGAATAGAAACATTCTCCAAGAGGATCAAAATTAGTGCCCAGAGAGGCGTGTTAATTGTGCAGAAAGCTGAAACATGAACCTTTCAACTTGCCTCACCATCCTTCTCCTATGCCCAGCTGCTAAACCTTTCAATTTCTGGGCGTATTTTGCTCTTCACCTTTTCTTCCCATTGGACTCATAACAGTGCAGTGTATTTCTCCCAGTAGTTCCTACCCCAAGGCATAAACCCAGAGAATGAACAATCTTGTCTCTGTGCTTTGCTCTACCTCTCAAATAATCTCTTTTTGTCCCACATGGATAAGAAGAGTTGCCTTCACACAGGAATTTTATTTTTTTTTTTTTTTTGGATCACAACCAGTAATGAGATTTTGAGTTCTGGAGATACCAAAGAGGTGGCCCTTGGGGGCAAAGCCATCAATGTGCTGATGCCATGGCTGGGTCTGCAGGTGATCAGAGCTGCCCTGTGGGTCATCCACATGAACCACTGGCCACAAGATCTGTAGTCCCTCAAATGTGCAGGAGAGCAGTTGTTCTCCATTGCCAATTATCCACAAAGAACAGACCTCATTTTAGAGTGTCCTGTCCCTCGGCTGGGAAATAGATGTAATTTTTGTTCCTCTGTGTTGGTGATGCTTAAAAGGTTTTGTGAACATGTAAAATAAATCCATTTGGGATTTTGAGGTCTGATTGGTGGATTTTTTCACTTCAAATATCCTGGAGCTAGTATTCTCTTTGATGCCTTAAATTGTAACCATATAGGTTCAGTTTTAGCCTCCACATGAAATAAATAGGATGAAAGTGAGATTAGCTGAGCAGGAAGTCTTTTTAAGTAAGCTAAAGAAAACAGTACTTTCAATTTTTTTTTTTTTTTTTTTTTTTTTTTTTGTCTGAGAGGAAAGATTGGTAGAAGTTTTGGAAAATTGTCCTGAAATGCTTCACTCATTTTCTCTATCTGGATGAGAAGGAGCACTATACCACACATCATCAAGATGTCTTGTGATTGTCTTCCCATTATAAAGTAATGTAATAAAATAACACTGAAAATGAAACGGAAAATGAAAAATTTGAGACTGTACAGGAGAAAAGGCTCTTAATGTTTAATAGCTACCACTAAAGACCCTAATTCAGGCTACCAGTTCTGATGCTTCTGTAAGTAAGATGAGGTGTAAAACATTGTTTAAAACATATTTGCTGTGAGGCTGGGCTGTGCTTTGTGTTTCATGATTGATAAGGTATTGTCCCTAAATAAATCCTGCAATTCTAACTGCAGTGACACAAATAATAGGACATGAAGGTATGAAAGAAAATGACCAATTTGAGTGATAGGAAAAGAAGCTATGCTTCATTTGGTCTTCAAAAATAAGGCACAGTGAAGATATGACTGCATTTCTTGAAAGGTTGTATAGGATTTCTACCATATAAACCTGTCCCTGCTTACATTTTTTTGAGTGAATCAATGATTTGTGCACATTGCGCAGTGTATTTGTTGTTTTTGAGAGGTGTGTTAAGGAATGGTTCTGTAAAATTTTAAACAGTGTCATCAGATTCTGATTTGTTTGCAAATTATGTATTGATGTGTAAGGGTGGCAAAACCAGGCAGGGCACTGATCCTGAGAAAGGCTGCAGCTCACAGAAGTAGTTGTCATTTTGTTTTTCTAATGGTCCATTTTTAATAGGCAAGCATCCAGCACCAGGCACTTAGAAGAAATTTATTCTTCTATGTTTGAAAAATAATATGAGCCTAAGTTACACTTACTGGACCTCTCCTACCCTTTAGCTGTCTGATGTTATTTATACTTCAAAATTATTTTCCACCTTTGGCCTAATGAAAGAAAAAGCATGCTTGTTTCTTTATAGCAAATATGTAAGTAGCAAACAGATTAAAAACACATTTACAGACAAAATACATCTTGAGTATACAAGAAAGACAGATTGACAAATACAATTGGCTTCTTGTGTTCATTTCAAGCGGAGTTTAGCTAGTGCCTGTGTGGCTGTAATCTCCATGAGGTTACTTTATTAACCAGAACACATGTTTTCAAGTGGCAGTCAAAAAGATGAGGGCTTGGGGTTAAAAGACTTTGAGGCATAATAATTCTTAATCAAAATCTCATTTGGAAAAAAATGGCACCTGGATTAAGTACAGCACCAGTAGTCTTCCAGGGAGTGTACAGCAGCCTGTCTTGACAGTGATTTATGTTCTTTTCTGCCTGCCATGCCCAAGTATATTATCTAGGTTGACATGCATATGTACACATATCAAGCAAGGTCTCAGCACCTGCTACAATGCCTGCACTGGATTTATCCTTGTTGATGCCTCGGAATATTGGTGGAGAGCGAAGGACGAGGTCCCTTGACACATATCAGTGAGACGTGGCACGACATCATTTCAGCACAAGCTGGGCATTTATCTAGACTGAGCAGCAGAAGTAATTAAGAGTGGAGTTTGATTGTCATCTGGCCTTGCAGTTGTTCTTGCCATGCGAGTCTGGCAACCTGTAACCTCACAAGTCAACAAGAAACCACCCAGCTCCCGTATTCTTTGACATTTCAGGGACTATTTCTGTGTAGACACGAAACAAGCACTCTGTGGAAAAAATATTGCAATAATAGATGTGACTTCCTGAAATCTTGACAAGTGCAGAATAATTTAGATTGTTCTGAAAATCTTGTGCATACATTTTCCTAAATTAAAAGTGTGCTGCACTATTTGAAAAATACATACCCTGAGTATTGCTTCCTTAAGCACTATGAAAAGGTCACTATATAATTTACTCAAAAATTATAACCTTCCAATATATTTTGAACCATCCTGTAAATTTAACTAGAAATACAGCATTCTGGCTTGGTGTTTTCTGAGGCACCACTGAAACAAACCCAAAAATTATTTACAAGTTAAATTTGATAAAATAATCTTTATATAATTGTCATGTATCACTGCAACAATATTAGATGGTATTTATTAGTAGAATTTATTTATGCACTAGTTTGTCTTGTCTTAATCTCTTCTCTCTCCTCTACTCTCAATGCAGAGGCAATCTTTTTTCACTTTGTTTATTCTCTACATGCCCTTGTAAAAAGCTCCTCTCCACCTTTCTTGTAGGCCACATTTAGGCACTGAAACACCACAATAAGATGTCTCTGGAGCCTTCTCCAGGCTGAATAACCCCAATTATCCCAGCCTTTTCTCATAGGAGGGGTGCTTCAGCCCTCTGGGCATCTTTGAGGCCCTCCTCTGGATGTCCAACAGGTTGCTCTTCTTCTAATGTTGTGGGCTCCAGGAGGGGTCTCACCAGACAGACAATCACTGGCAGAGGGGCAGAATCCCCTCCCTCACCCTGCTGGCCATGCTGCCTTGGATGCAGCCCAGGATCTGGCTGGCTTTCTGGGCTCCAAGTGCACTTTGCTGGGTCACACCGAGCTTCTCATCAACCAACATGCCAAGTTCTTCTCCTCAGGGCTGCTCTCAACCCATTCTTCACCCAGCCTGTATTTGTGCTTAGGGTTGCCCTAACCCATGGGCCGGAACTTGCATTTGGCCTTGTTGAACTTCATGAGGTTTGCTGGGCCCAGCTTTCAAGTCTATCCCTGTGGATATAATCCTTGGATAGCATCCTTTCCCTCCTGTTGACTCCACCACACAGCTCGGTGTTGTCAGCAAACCTGCTGAGGGTGCGCTCGATCCTGCTGTCCATGGTCCTGACAAAGATGTTAAACAGACTGTGGGCAATAGTTTGATCTTTTTTAAAAAAGTAATCTAAAGCTCTTCTACTTGACAAAAGCTTCTGTGCACCTAAATTAATTTTTCTTTCAAATCTCAGTGGCAGAGTTCTCGGGCTTGTAGTTTTCCCTGTCAAACCAGACACGAAGTTAAGCTGCGTCTGAGTAATTTCAACAATCCTCCACTAAGGAAGGTGCTTTTTCTCTGGATTGCATCTGAACCTCCTGTCACTGAAGAGTTTATTCAGAATTTCCTTCTGATGGTATAATGTAGCTTTGTAACTTTGTTCAATTTTCTGAATTTATATGTGAGTTGTCAGGTTCCAACCCTGCAATGCTGCACCAGAAAGAGCAGATTTTACACAGGTCCTATTCTCTGCCTTGTTCAGGGGAATCATCAAGTTATTATCCTCTAATTATTGCATGGAACATTTAACGGAATATGTGCTATAATTGTGAATTTGACCAGGTGACATTAAGGAAAAATCTTAGTATTTCATCAAGCGAGGAGATCATACTTCGGAAGATGAGTGAGGTTATTTGCAGGAGTAATTTGTAGAAGTGGAGAGTTCAGCCTTGTTTCATGAAATGCACAAGGCACATTACAAAGACAATTTGAAGGGTGGTATCCTAAAGTTATGAGGACATCTGGGAGAGGTTCAGCAGTGAAAGAAAACAGTGGGTAAAAATCACAAATGGGCTGATCTTTGGTCAAAGATGTGTATTAATAGGAAGGCTGTGAAATTTGCATCTGATTCTTGTTCAGGTTTAAGTATCTCTGTGGCAAAACCTCAAATCACAGGCACACCTCTGTGGTCATTTTTGCACTATATTCTGCCATATAGTGAATATCCCCAAAAGAGATTTTTTTGTGGGGGAAAAACAGAGGTGTGAATACACCTGTGCTTACAGTGTTGAAGGTCCAGATTATTTTAACACAGTGAAGAGATCTGACTCCATTAGAACATCCTTTGGATCTTAGAAAGAAGTAAACTGCAAGAGTTTATAAGTGAAATGGTTTTTCATCAGAATAAGTGTGTTATTTGGGAAGACATATATGTTGCAAAGAATATATGTAAGTAAGTAAGCCAATTTGCTCAGGATTTTAGTGAAATTTTTATGCCAAATAATCGGAAGCTTTTCTTCTTCAAAAAGAATTTTAGATTAGGGGCTACAGAGACTACAGAATACTTTCAGAGGAGACATTTTGTGGTTTTGCATTATCCACTGATTAAGCAATATGAAATGTGTCCATTTTCCTCTGATTGCTTAGAATCCCTTATAGAAACATGGAGTTTGTGTGCATGTGTCTGGGAGTGATTGTGAAACAGATATTTCCCAATGTTTCATCTCCCTGAGCTTCTGCTGTGAAGAGGTGGGTGAACAGAGCACATTCAAAATGCATTTAGCAAATACAAACAAATACACTTGAAGACACAGTCAGCAGTGCATGACATTGCCTCTCTGATGGTGCTCTGGCTAGAGAGGAGGGTTGTTGTCTGCAGTGGAAAAGACAATGATGAGAAATGTGAGTTTGCACACTAGGGAAAAAGAAAACCCAAACCAAACAGATGAGGTAATGTTTTGCAAGAGTTTGAAAAGCAAAGGGACATGGGCAAATAAAAAAGCTTTAGTAGCATAATATATCTGACGTTGTTGTCTTTCTCTGTGTTCGCTCTCACCCACACAACAGACCATTTCTTAATTTTTCCATATGTGCTTCCTTTGTATTTTTCATTAATTGTCCTATTTTTCATTAATAGTTGTATACGTCTAGATTTTTTTCCTGTCCTGAAAAATTCTGCTTGATTGCACTCTGTATCCTTCCTCCCTTTTGCTTAGCTTATTTAATCATTACTATTTCTCCTGCTCCAAACCTATTCCCCTTTTTTTCTGTTTCTGAAACAACAACATTTCTCAAGCTGCCATTTCTCATTGAACTTTAGCAGCATCCTTGCAACTGCTATATCCCCATGGGTCTGTTGTTCTCTTGCAGTAATAAAAGCCTTTTTTTCCCCCCTTCCTGGGAACACTGAGATGACTGATTTCAGCAGTGAAACACTTCAAAGCAAGTTTCTAAGTCAGCATATGTAGAAGTGGGATTCTCCTGCCAATCCTACAAGTATCTGTCTTTTTGGATGGATTATTTTTATATGGTGCATGCAGGTGTGGGTGCAGGAGGAGGCTTTATTGCTCTGGGCAGATCATGTGTGTCGTGAGCTGGTCCATACCAGCAACCTAACAGGGCCAGTGGAAGTCTTTGTTCACTGGATGCTGAACCTCTCACTCAGCTAAGCCAAAACTCCAGCCTAGTTAGGCTGTTGATTTGATGAGCCCTTCTGTGACTGCCAGGGAAAAGGAGGAAGGATCTCAGAGAGGTCTGATGTGGGTTTTTCCAGTGAAAGTAAATTCATATAGAACCTGTCTTCTTTTGTATTTGTCCATATATTTCTGCTTTAAGAGGGTTTCCAATCTGCAGTGCCATTTTTTGCCAAAAACTATATAATCTCTCTCTTTCCTTCTTTCGTTTGCTTTTATTTCTTTTACTCTGAAAATACAGGAGGAAAGGGAGAAAGGGGTCAAGAACAGAAGAGTCTAAAAGCTTTCGAGTGAAAGCAAATATAAAATATTCACTTAGTTAAAAGAATCACAAAGATCATCCTTTGTCTCACTGTAAAGTTAGGGCTCTATATGAGTTTTCTTGTAATTTAGTCACCTGTCACAGAGTAACCAGATTTGCTTATAGCTTTTATTTGGGGTAGGTGGTTTTTATTTAGTATGAAAAAACCCTAACCCTCATGTGACGGTGTTCATAGGGGTCTCAGGTTGAGGGAAGAGACGAGGATCTGACTCCATGTTTCAGAAGGCTTGATTTATTATTTTATCATATATATTACATTAAAACTATATTAAAAGAATAGAAGAAAGGATTTCATCAGAAGGCTAGCTAAGAATATAATAGGAAGGAATGATAACAAAGCTTTGTGGCTCAGCCTCTCTGTCTGAGGAAGCTGGGCTGTGATTGGCCATTAATTACAAACATCCAACATGGGCCAATCACAGATGCACCTGTTGCATTCCACAGCAGCAGATAATCAATGTTTACATTTTGTTCCTGAGGCCTCACAGCTTCTCAGGAGGAAAAATCCTAAGGAAAGGATTTTTCATAAAAGATGTCTGCCAATACCCTCAAGGCTTCTAATTATGGCAAGACGGAAAGGCATTGGCTACCATTTCTTGTTGATGTCATAGGTGGAATGACATGTGTCAGACCTGTGATAGGTGAGCTAATTTTAGACTATTGAGTCACCATTCAGTCACTTGGTCATAGCACTGGTCTGCCCTGAAACAAAAACATGGTGTGGTCTTTGCTAAGAAGACATAGTAATTGCCTCTGAGAAAGGTGTCCTCTTCTTTGTGGCAAAGAATGTGTTACACCTGTCAAATTTCAGCACAGGGACTTTAATTAGTTGAGGTATTTCTTGGGTTTCAGCTGTGACAGTGTTCATGAGAAGCCACTTCTTGTAAGGGGAAAATGTAAGGGGATGCATGAATGTAACCCTGTGTGCCACTATAAAATTACTATCTTTTTGCTTCTTAGACTGAAATAAGGCTATTTTGTAGGCTTTTGTGATAGGAATTTCTTTGGAGAACAGGATGTTTAACCACATATAAAATTACTAGCTGCATACCTTTGCAAATAGCTCATCTTATTCCTCAAGAGTTTGCTGGTTTACAGTTCCTCTTGAAAAACTCTCCTCCTATGGTCCGGCTATCAGGGAGTTTGGCTATTTCACTTTTAAAATGTTTCATTTCTGAATGTTGTATTCAGTGCTTCTAAAAGAACATTATTTTTTTGTCGCAGAAGTTGCAGGTTTTTGTGTAATAAACCAGCAATGACAGTGCTGTGGATTTGTGTAGCCCTTTCCTAACAGAAGACTTCTGATGTCAAAAAGGGCATGATCATTTTATCACATGTGGAGTTTTATCTTCATAGCCTGTCCTTGTCAGAGGATAAATGCTCTCAGAATGATCATCTTGTGCTTGAAAGGTCACAACTCCCACAAATTTATGAGGTCATGATCCTTAGTGTTGTCTCATTCATCAATCTCAATGAAATTATGGGAAGAAGTTTTCTGGCCAAAGTGGGTTTTGTGCCATTGCCTCATCTTACTGCATGTCTTGACTGGAATCAAATTGCTGAATATCTCTAGAACTTCTGGACCAAGCTGCATGGTCCCTTTGGAACTGGATGTCAGTGTGTTAATTGCTGGAATTAACTGTTCTGTAGGTACCTGGGAAGGGATTGTCTTTTAATCAGCAAAAATTGTTCCCATGAAGGCAAGAAGAGAGAGGAAGTTTATCTGCCAATACTTACACTTCCAAAAACAAAAGCCCTTAGTCAGAAGTTGATTTTTTGGCTCATTGTGTGAGCACATGCTTAAGGCATCTGTGTGAAGAGATTTGCCAGCAGGCCTTCAGCCACAGTACGTTCTGTCAGGAAGGGCTCGGGGAGATACAAAATTTTGGTATTTTCAAAACAATTAATCAGAATAGGAAGAGGTTTTTATTAGTTCTGTGACGCATTTATTGGGATTGGAGAGCTGAGGAGAGGCTGGCAAACACTAGGCAGACATCTCTAAGAAATGATAAAAAGTGTTTTTGCAATCAATACAAGTTGTTTTAAAAATTTCATCCTTCAGTTCTCTCCTTATTTCTAGCTCCTAAATCCCATGAAAAAGACATATCATTATCCTCTGCTCCACCAGTTCAGATGTTCAGAGCCCTTGATAAATTAACAGACTGGTTATTGAGAAAAATAAAATTACAGTTCTGGATTGGATTTATGATTCTTATGCAAATGTAACTGCCACGTTCTGTGCAGAAAACACATTTACACATTTAAAAGCCTGAAAATAGCAATAATCCTGTTCAGGAGCTACTCCAGTTAATACTTTCCTATATAGATTTGAGTATTCATTAATAACTTCTGGATTGTTATTAGAATTGTTTTATTGTAACATGTAATTTGCTTGAACTGACTACGTTTTTCTCAAAATGGTTTTAATTACAGAAATAAATGACAAAGCTTAGTGGAGATGCTTATACAACAGTGCAGTCATTTTCTGTGTGCCAACTGGAAACTCATTTTTAACAGATGGAATTTACCAGTCTGCATAGAAGGAACACAAGGCCTTAAAACTTTATCTGCCTGAAAAAAATATTAATATGGTGTCATGCATGCTATTTCTTCTTTGCTTGTGCAATATTAATCAATTATCTGTTACAGCTGTAGAAAAAACCCAAAGAGTTATTCATTTTACTGAGGATGCATTTTGCTATTAGGATCAATTTTATATGTCAACAAGATGTACCATTGTGGGTTAGAGTAATGGTATGCTTCCAAATATTCCCTTTTATCTGTGAGGACTGAGACATTTATCATTCTTCCTTCTGGTGGTATGGACAGTGCTGTTGCAGATTATTTTGGCATCATCTTCCTCTTTTTTTTTTTTGCTACCATTCTGCCTGACTGTTCTTGTAGCTCTTGTTTTCTTTATAAATCAGTAGGTATAACCTTCTCCCAGATTCTGATTCGGGATAAAGGCTGTAGGTAGCTACAAGATGAAGCCAGGACTTCGGATGTGACCTACCAGGAAGAGAAAACCAGCATTTTGCTTCTAGTTGATGGGATGGTTGATTGCAAGTCTTGTCTCTTCTTTTGAGACTCACTAATGAACAGTAGTAAAAATGTAGCCCAGGAGTAGCTCAGAAAGCAGAGCTACTGATTAGATATGACAGAAAGAAACAGGCATCACCAGGATGGTGAAAATGAGGGTGTGGAGCTGGATGACCCTATGGACTGGGGTAGAGAGATGAATTCATCAGGACCACGTGCAAAATTACACCCTTCAGAATAACAAAGTGTTGAGCTACAAGTTAATTGTTCATCAGTTAGAAATGAAAGAGGAGCAAAAGGCATGGGGAGTTCTAAATAACAACAGGATGAGTAAGCTGTGGTGGTGTGGCCATGGAAAAGGCAAATGTACTGCTGGCCCCTCTCAAGGGAGAGGGAACTGCCAAAGATCCTGTCCTACAAGATTAAAGAAAATCTATTTCTGCACCAGCCAGCCACCCCAGCTTTATGTGGCACTTGCAGCACACCAGTACCCTGCCTCTAATGGAACTGTGTGTCTTTATCCCGTTGTATTTCAAAACAACACAATATTAAGATAATTACTATAGAGTGTAAGAATTGCTGAGACTTTACATCCTGCTTGTCTGATATGATCTTTTTCACATTTCCATCTTCTAAGAGAATGTGGCTTGTGCTGCATCCAGCTCTGGGGTCCCCAGCATGGGAAGGACATGGACCTGTTGGAGTGAGTCCAGAGGAGGGACACCAAGATGATCAGAGGTGATCAGAACAACTCTCCTATGAGGAAAGGCTGAGAGAGCTGGGATGGTTTGGCCTGGAGAGGAGAAGGATTCAGGGTGACCTAATTGCAGCTTGCCTGTTCCAGGAGGGGGACTACAAGAAAGCTAAAGAGGGACTTTTTACAAGGGCATGTAGTGACAGGACAAGGGGAATGACTTCAGACTGAAAAAAAGAAGGTTTAGATCAGACATTTAGAAAAGATTCTTCCCTGTGAAGGTGGTGAGGAACAGGAAAAGGTTTCCCAGAGAAGCTGTGGATTCTCCATCCCTGGAAGTGTTCAAGGCCAGGTTGGATGGGGCTCTGAGCAACCTGGGATAGTGAAAAGACAGAGGTCAGAACAAGATGATCTTTAAGGTCCCTTCCAACCCAAACCATTCCAGGATTCTATGAAAACAATGGCTAGAAATAAAAATAAATTAAGGAATGAGGGGAGAAAACTATTTATGCCAAAGTATTGAGGTGCCCTGAGAGGAAACGAGCCCACAGACAAAAGTGAGTTGGGATTAATAAGAGGGTACTGAGAGAGTTGTGATCCAGTGGCTTGGTGTCAAACAGTGAAAAGTGAACTGGTGTGGTCAGTTGGTAAAAAGGTCCTGTGCTGGTTGTGCTAATGGTGTGGTTGAGCCAAGAGGATTTCTCCAGCTCTGTCTTCCTAGGAAGAGGAGTCTTGTGGAGGGGTCTGCTCCAACTGCTCCTGCTCAGAGAAAATGATCCTACTGAGAGGCAGACCCAAATAAGAAAGACCTGGCATAGCATGTGGCAAAAATATCTATAGATTTTACAAATAAATAAATGTTAGGTCAGTAACCTGTACTCAGAGATTTTTTTTCCTAGTGGAATTTTGACTTTGAAGGGATGTTAAGCCTTTTCTATGGACCTGTTGGACCTCAGGCTCCTCAGGGCTGACATTGTGCTTATACTTCGCACTAATAAAACATTTAGAAATATTTTCATAAATTAAATTAATTGGATCTGAAGTCATGGACTCCACAGCAAAATAAGTTGAATGTGAAAATGTTATCAATTAGAAATGCACTGACTTGATTTTTTGTTATATATACACATGCATTTGCATCTGTATCCTGTTTCAGTTTTTTTTTCCTAAGCCTACTCCCATCCTTCCATATCTTATTTATTTGATGATTTATGCATTTGCTACAGAGATATTTTGTTAAATATTGAGAAGTTTCTGATTTGAACTTGACTGTGATTTGAGCTGTAAATATTTCTTATGGACCTAAAAGCTTAAATTTAACATTAGGCTGATTTTATTTATCTTTATTGTTTTAATGTTGTAGCAAGACCAAGCAAGGAGAGACTTAGTTCATTAACAATGAATGAGGAAGTAGCACAGCTATGCTGTCAAGGAAATGAAAGTGCATATAAAATACGTTCAGGACTTTTTAATTAAGGGTTTTACTCTGCATTGTCCTACTTTTTATTCTCTAGTCTTCTTTAAAGCACAGAAAACATTTTTGATCGACAAAGAATAATTATCCTTGTTGCTTTCAATTAAATAAGTATACACTTCTAAAATGCCAAATAAAATCCACTGATATTGTTTGAAAAAAAAAAGAGGGGGGTGGTCTGAGCAGATAACTCTCTGTTTCTGTAATCTGTGAATATATTAATATTGTGACAGATAGGATGTTCCCGGTTCTTTATTGTTAGAGTTAAGGTGACAAATCCACTCTTACAGTGGCATAACGAAGGGCACTTTTATGGCAGCTGGGGAGCAGCTGGCTCTGCTGCCCAGGGATGCTGCTGGTCCAGCAGAGCTGTGCTGGGACTTCTGCACAAAGCTTCAGTGGAGAAACCTAAACGTGCTGGGGAGCCCCGAGGGAGGATAACGCGGTCCTTCCCTCCCCTTCTGTGAACACAAAAATCCCTTCCTGTGGCCATGGAGCTCTCCCTGGCTCAGGCAGAGGTGCCACCTCCAGCTGCCAGAGCTGCCTGACCTCCAGGGCTTAGCTGGGCAAAGCAGCTGTGAATTATACACCAAAGAAAGGAAGGGAAACCAGATTTGCATTAGGCTTGTTTTGATTCCCCTACTTAAAACTAATCTCCGGTAGCTTTTTTATTTTCTTGAAAGCTGCTTTGTACTGACTAGCCCTTGGTATTTGTCAGATTCTTTGTTTTCACTGCATATTCCCTGCTGGCCTGCTCAGAAGCTCGTTAAATTATGAGGATTATTCAGAGCTGAACTGGATAATAAAATGGTCTATTGATTAGTACAGTTCTAATTAGTTGTCTCTTAGCATGAAAGAGAAATAAGATTTGATAGTAAACAAAGCAGAAAACAAATAGGGTGTTTCCAACATGTAGGATGTACATGCTTGTGTGTGGCCTTGCACATGAGAATTGTAATTTCCAGTTTATCATCACAAGCCTATTTCACTGCTTACAGAACTGTGACCTGCACAAGCAAACTCTCTGACAGATAATCAGACAAAAAATAAAACTCAATTATTTTTTCTTCCAGTATGTACTCGAAGAATGATGTCATGATAAGCAATATGCTTTTGATTTTTCATGTCTTGTCATAGTAAAATAAATCTTACAGCTAATTTGTGTTTTAACCAGGTTTGTAGTGATGGCAATGAATATAAATAGCGTGTCAGAATTTTAGCTTGAATGGCGAACACCAGTAATTAGTGAAAACTTTCTATAATTGCATCGCATGCCTCCACACTGGTTCAACGTATAAAAATTACCCGTGGTCTTCTTTAAAAATGATGTGGATTGGTGTATTCCACCTTCAAAACAGTTTCTCTAACAGTGCATGTTTTTAAGGTGTGTGTGCAGACCTACAAGCCTTGAGTAGGAGTACAGCAGTGCTGACATCCTCTGCCCCCTCCTTCAGTCACACTGTCTGGCGAGGTGAGGGTGCCCCTGCTTGCAAAAGGGCTTCTCACTGACCTTCCCAAAGAGGGAGAAAAGCAGAGGACAGACCATGGGATGTTTTGAAAAATAAGGATTGAAATCCTGGCAGAAATGCTGTTGATTTTTGTAAGAACAGGGTTTTTCACCAGCCCTTTAATGCCTTCTCCATGATCCACAAAACTCTTGTGAATTTCTATGGGCTCTGCAGGTTTGCCTTGTTTGGGCGGGAGGAGAGTGTATTTTTTTTTTTCTAATATCTTTCTTTAAATGCAATTCACTTCAGACAAAAACCAATTAATTACCCACACTTCCCCCCAATTCTGTGTAGTTCTTGCCCACTGCAAAATGGCTGAGCGAAAAGCATAATTTATTAAAGTGTGAAAATCATTTAATTCTCATCAAGTGTTCAAATTCCAGTTTTGTTGAGGATGGTTTTGTTTTCTTTTGTTTTGTTAGACCTGTTCAGGTATCAAGGGCTCAGTTTCATATTGTTATGCCCTTTTAGAGAATATGAATTTCTCATTCAGAAATTAAGTAGTTCCCATTGTTTTTAGTACTGTCTGTGAGTTGAGCTGTGGTGTAGTTTGTACGGCTTTTCTAGTTTTCCTCCCTGGTAAAAAACCTTTCCTTTTAAACCTGGCTGCTGAGTGAGAGGCAAGTGAGCAGCCCTCTGCTTTTTAAGGCAAGTAGTCTTGTCAGCCCATCAGTCTCCTCATTTCCCATCACCTGGAGGTTGATGTCATAGCAAGATATTCTCTCCAAAAGGTGAATTTCTTCATTACTTTCACAGTCTTCCTCTAGGCCTGCAATTAGAGCCCTCCTGATAACCAGCACACAGCTGCACCCATTAATTAGCCCTTCATTTGAAGATTTTTCTCTTGGCGTTCCCATCCTTGTCAGCTTAGAGCAGGTCCAGCTGCCTCCAGCCATTCTTTGAGTCCATTGTCCACATCAGGCATCCTTCCCACAAAAAACCCAGCCACAGGATCAAGGAAACCCTGAGCACCACTGTGACCAGGGAGAGCCACCCTCCTCTCACACAAGGCAGGACAGCCACCACCACACCATGTGAGCTTTTGTGAGGGTCTGCAGGTATTACACAGCTGAATTAGTTTGCTGCAGAGCACTCAAAAGAGACACGGCCCAGGCTGTGCTGTTTACCTGATGGAACAATCAAAACATCTCCTGAATAAAGCAGACACCCAGTCTCTGTGGGCTTCCCCATGTTAGGGGATAATGGAAGCATTTACTAACAGCCAAAGAAATTATTTATTAGGATATGAAACCTTTAATTTAGAAGGAAGGCTTCACGTTGTATTTTTTTTCCCCTTACACTCCCACTCTGCAAAATGTAGCAAGGCCAAAATTTAATGCATTTGCACATCTATTTCTGAGCTATGTGGGTGTCTCTCAAAAGGTATGATTTTGAAGTAGAACAAACAATATATTCGTAGCAATCTTCTTTGAACCAACGAGGTTTTAGAAACCCAAAGATCCAGATCAATCAATCCCAGTATATTACATTCTCCACTCTGTTGGGTTTAGATTTAAACTCTTTTATAGATGTTGAAATTGCAAGAAGGATTCCCCAGCTGCCAAAAATGGCTCTGATGGAGCAGGACAAAATTACACATGGAGAAAATACAGTGGAAACTGAGACTTCATCTTTCTATCTGCTCCTCTAACTACAGGCACAGCAAGTTTGTCTTATAGTATGGATTTCATCATCCTGTATACATTTTGGTGTATTTTCCCCTGTTATGTGTACAGGAGGCTGACACAAGGGGACAAAACCCTTCCTGACCCTGCCAAAGGTGATGAGAGAATCTAAAAATTTCTGAAATACACAATCATATTGAAACATCAAATGTTGACAGAAGTATGAAATGGTATAAACAGCTTTATTGTTTACAGCATATCCTCAACTACAGTTGCTCCCAGCTTATTTATTTGTGCACACACAGATGTGCTTTATGTACCCAGGAGGAAAGAACACAAAGACTTTCATTTTTAATTCCTTTCGCTGTTCTTATCTGGGGGAAGAAAACGTGATCTCTGACATGCTCTCTCACAACAAAGAGCAAAAGGCAGATGTGGGCCTTTCTCTTCAGATACCACTTCCTCCCTAGCTTCTGTTTTCATGTTTACAGCTTCATGTGCTTCTCCTGCAAAGCACACATTGCTGGGGTGCTGCTGCAGGTACTGGAGTTCATCTTCCTCTCTTCTCTGGCTCCTGTTGCTGTTTGCAGGAAGAGAAAATCCTTTAGGTAATTTAAAAGTTTTCTCTTAGCCGTGCCAAGCTTGACCCTGTCTCTCAGGCTGACACTGCTGAGCCTCTGGAGATATTTCACGTTCCCTAATAAACCCCTGTGCCTAGACTGACACTCACTGAAATGAGAATAACACCTGTACTACCACTAAAATAACAAATCAAAGAGATTTGTTGACAAAGAGATTGTCAACAATCCATTGTTGCTCTGTGGTTCCTTTGTCCCCTTATAAAGAAGAAGTAGGGGCTTCCCATGTGAATCACCTGTGGGGATTTAGGGCTAGTTTATTTAGGACTTTGTGACCTGTACAGAGGGGCACTTGCTGCAGAAAGCAAGGCCCATGATGTATTTCCAATTCTTTTAGACAGGGGACACTCATGAAAGGCAGCCTCAATAGTTCCTAGACTGAAACAGGGGGGTAAAACCCCTTTTCCCAGCCAGGAGATCATACCAAGGATGAATACTTTCTGCAGATGACACCTGGCATCCTTTGTGTAGCTACAGGGGAAAAATGGAACCTTGTGAATAATTAGATACTGTAATTCTGGATTGTTTTTAATTAGAAAATCATGGGCAACATACCTGAAAAGTTCAGGGTTTGTCTTATCTGTGATTATTTTTCCTTTCCCACAGAAGGGTATCACACATTATTTCTTTGTGTCTGCTTTGGTGGCAGTCTAGGAGAAAAAAATCATCCTCTTTGTTCTACAGGCATTCCGCTTTAAACATGCTGCAACAAATGTTTGATTTTTCCATTTCAAGAATAGAGGTTTGCAGTTGTTCACTCTTAATCATCCTTGGAAAAGATTTTGATACAAAGACATGACTTCTTTCCCCTTCCTACATCTGTATCTGTGTATCTTCCCATGCAATTTGCCCCCTCTATCCTAGAAAAGGCAATGAGTACTTATGACTAAACCAGATAGGTATGAGCAATCAAGTAGTGCTAATATTTGCATGGGTAAGAAACATCATTTATGAAGACAATTGAGACAAAATAAAAGTGCTCTATATAATTAGGATAATAGCTGCATGTCATCATTTTCCCTGTGTATTATTATGACACTGTTGATTAACCAGGTGTAGCAGGATTTGGAAAGGCCAGAAAAAAAATCTTAGGGAATCACAGTAGGAGGTAAGATGAAGTGAGACTGAAAATACATGTGTGCCCAGAAAAAAAAAGAGTACATTTAATTTGTTTCTTGACAGTATAGAATTGGGGACTAAAGTCTGATGGCAGCTGTTAGTTCCAAACAGGTAGGATTGATCTAAATTATGGTTTCTTGAGAGAGCAATTTTTTTCCCACTGACAGTTTTTCTGCTTCCATTTGCTTAAAGAAGGAGGAGGAGGATCCTGACCTTTTAAGCAGTGGAGGGCAGCTCTCTTGAAGATTTTCATCACTACTGAGTTTGTTTTCCTGTGATCCATGGGAATGGAGGCGTCTGCAAGCCAGCCTGACGGGTGCAGCCTGGCTGACAGCGTGATGGGAGAGTTCAGAGCTCTGGGAAGGAGATTGCAGACTTCCTGCCAGAAGGGGGTAATTTTGTCACAGGTGCAGGCACACTAAGTGTCACAGGGATGACACAGAGTGTTGACAGTGATGCTCATTGCCCAGAGTTCAGTGGTTTAGCAGGGTGGAGTATTGCAGGAGTCCCCAGGGGCAAAGTGAAGGTGTCACGTTCATGAAATCCCAAATACCCTCCCAGTTGTGCTGTGAAAACACTTAAGGCTTCTTACTCCACACCAGCTCTCTCTGGATGAGAATGAGGTTGTGCACAAGTAATTACAAAATTAAATCTCACTCAGGAAACCCACACACACCTCAAAGTTGTTGAATATGTTTCCCAAGGACAATATTGAGGGACTTGCAGGGGACAGGGCATTAGTGGAGGCCCACCTGGGCCAGAAGAGAGATGTGACTCTCAAGCTGAAGTGGCAAATTAATCCCTAAGGATGCACAGACATTTATATTTAAAACTCACATAACTTTCACATTCATTAAGCACATTTGAAGTGGTGGATAGTGTATAAAATATCTCATTCTCATTTCAAGCAGCTTAATTTGTGCTTGCCCTTAGGCTGAAGTGTAAGAACTGAAGGCTTCCACCTGTGTCTAAATTGCACATGCAAATTTTTTTTGATAAAATGGTATCTAAAAAAGACAATATAAAATAATTGGGGGCTTTTTTGTTCTTGAGTAGACCTTTTTCCTAGATAAATTACAATAATTTTTTAAAACTGCCTATTCAGTGCGCTAGAAAGGATTTTAATGATGATATGTCTGTACAGTTCCTGTTTATTTAATGAAATATGTGGCATATTTAGATCTAAATCAAATCACAAGTTTGGCTTCTGCTGTTCTCAGTTGTGTATGGTGGGTTTAACATAATTTTTTTGTCTACGTTTTTCAAGCATAATGCTGTTTCTGCATTTTAGTAACTATAGAGATTTGTCTTTGTGATATTTACTACAGTGTCCCTTGATGTGAAATATATGCTATCCAACTCATTTCCTATCCCTCACTGCATTGACAAGCAAATTTTCAAGTGATATTTTATATATATTTGGCAAAATTTATATTCAGCAAAACTCTCATCTACAGCTCGAGAGTGTGTAGTCAAGCAAATTCAGGTTCATTGCTTTTTTTGCATTTAGTTTTATTTTTTGTATATTTGGACTTGATTCAACAGAGCACTCAGGAGCTTACTTAAATGCAAAGTTGCAAGTACTTAAGTGCAAAGTCAGATCATTTCTGACTGCTTTGCCACACTAAGCCCATAAGTGCCTTCACGTCCTTTGGGTAAAATTTATCCCAGCCACACTATTGTATTTCCACATCACACAATAGCCCACCACACATGATACACAGACAGCTGCATCTCCATGAAAGGCAAAAAAAAAAAACCCTGAGCTTGGTTAGATGGAGGGTTGTACTCCAACAGAAGGAATTCTCTTGCAAGCTGTTTTTTTGCTGGGCAGCCAGAATCTGTAGGATAAGGCTTTCTGACCCAGCACAGCTCACAGCAAGCTGTGCTCTGCAGCATTTCCCCCTGGCACTTCAAGGCAAGGCTTCTCAAAGAGCATTTCATCCTCACAGACATCTGCTCAGTGTTTGAGAGGAGTTGGGGGTCTGTCATCCATCTTTATACCATTCCTTTTATTGCTGCTTTGGTTAGTGCCCTGAGCAACAGGACATATGACAGTCCATTACTGTTAATGGTGTTGTTGCAGAATCACACTTCTGAAAAATACTGCCTCAAGCAAAATATTAGAGATAATTTAGTACTGTATTTCAGGAAGGGACATGCTGGGGTTAATGAAAGTTTGACTTAGTGAACGTGAAAGGACCACATTGTCGATCTGTTTGAAATGGTATTTATTATTCTTATTTAGATAATTTTCTTAATTAAAATAGGAGTGTTTTTCTTATTTGTTCTGCCCCCAAAATGGGCTCCTTTTGTTGAGGACCCAGCCCCTGCAGGAGTTGCTGTCAGGCAACCCAGGGAAATGGACGCTGGTGCCAGAAGGGCAGGGAGAGCACAGCTGCCAACTGTGGACCATGGGCACTGCCCTTCCTGTCCTCTGTGCTGCTCCCTGAGCAGGGATGGGCAAACAAGGCTTGAAGGTTTGACCGTTGCCACAAAACACTGGACAAAGAAACACTGAATTATGGCCTGATGGTGTCCTCTGCCATCTTCCAAAAGGGGAGAGGTGCTGAGTCAAAGTGGGGGATTTCTAGGGTGGACTCAGAGGGTCAGGAATTGCTCTGAATGAAAAGCTATTTCCAGCTGTGAGAGCCATAAAAATATAATGTTCAGCTCCAGCTTTTAATTCTGCTGGCCCACGTTTAGAAAACAGTGGGTGGAACAGGAGAGCACAGTGCTTTCTGCTCCATCCACCAGCACACTGCCTCAAAGTTTGCCAGCTTTAGGGCCAGGAGTCAGGTTCCAGCATAAGGCAGTGCAAGAGCCTCAGGGCAATGACTTTCCTCTAATTAGCACCACGTGGCACAGACAGACATTTAACAAATGGGAATGCCACTTCCAACAAGCAGTGCAGTGTTTCCTTCAGCATTAACTGTTTTGGCTGTGGCTGAGTTGCAGCCAAATGAATGTACATGGAGAGCCCTGCCGTGTCCAGCAAGCAGCCCTGCTGCTGTCCATCGCTTGTTATTTTTCAATTCATCAGGAAAAGAACACAGTAGACACCTTTTACAAACACTTATAATTTAATAACTGAATATTAAAAATCTAGGCAAGTTTACTGAGCCACACAACCTCTGGTCGAGCCTGGCTCTGTTGAGAGGAGGGAGATGTTTTTCATGCAGAGTAGATCTTTCCAATCCATTTCAATTTATTTTTCATGAAGAAGGGTATCAAGACACTGCCCATCAGCTTTGCTTTACTGCCAGGTGCTTTGGCCATTAGCTGTAACACGCAGAGGTGTCATTTATGAAACGGTGTTGCAAGTTCAATATTCCTTTTGCAAAAGGCAACACGCTGCCACGAAATGGGTGGGTTGAGGGTATATCAGGGCAAGTTTTCTGTCATCTCTGAGCTCCCATCAGGGGAAATGCAAAGTTGGCATCACCTGACTTTTTTGTATGTTGCTTGTCTTTTTCCTCAGTATAGACATTCATTATTCAAACTAGATTTTCAGGGCTTCTGGAAATGCCGAAAGGTGGGCGCTTGCTATGTTATGACTGTTGGATTCGTGAAAATTGTTAAGAGGAAAAAAATAAAAAAAAAAAAAAAAAAAGGAAAAAATTCTCTCTGGGCCAAATGAAAATGGTGCTGCTGTAAAAGGAATCTGTTGGCCAGACGCTGCGGCTGGATTTTGGGGGACTGGTGACTCGCTTGACAAACCTGTTCTCAGCAGTCTCTTGGTCGAGCTCTCTCCAGCACCTGTGCAGCGCTGGGCTGTGCGCGGCCGAGGAGAGGCAGATTGGCGGGTTTTCACACGGCATCCCGTGCCGTGCCGTGCCGTGCGTGCCCGCTCGCTTCCAAGTGGGATGCGCCGCGTTGGAGCGAAGGGGCGGGGGGCGGCTCCAGCACGGAGGCGCGCGATCCCATTCCCATTCCGCGGCGATTGTGGAACTCTGCCGGATCATGGCTGGCTTGTTTGTAGGGCTTTTTTTTTTTTTTTTTTTTTTTTTGTTTATTGTTTGTTTGTTGTTTTTTTTCTTTTTAAAGAGGCAGCGACGCCGGGGTCGGCGGTGTGGCGCCGCTGCCCGCGGGTGTGGCGGGCGAGGCGCCGCTCCTCCCTCCGCCGCATCCCGGCGCATCATCGCGGCGGTTCCGCAGCGGCGGCGCGCGGCGTCCCCGGTGTCCCCGCGGCGGCGGCGGGCGCGGCCAGGGGCGGGCGGAGCGGCGGGCACTGATAGGCCGGGCGGATGCGCAGGCAATTTATCATCCCCGGCTCCCGCGGAGGCAGGCAGCGCGCCTGTCACCAGTATTGATTTCAGAGGATGGACTCAATTTCCTAGGATTTCCATTAAGAATTAAGCGGGGAGGAGGAGGAGGAGGAGGGGAGGGGGAAAGAGAGAGAGAGAGAGAGGGAGGAAGGGAAGGAAGGGGGAAAAGAGAGGAAAAAAAAAAAAAAAAAAAAAGCCGTAAGCACGCAGGGTAGCCAGGCAGACATGGATATGAGATGGCACTGTGAAAACTCGCAGGTAGCTTCTTCTCTCACAGCCGATGCAGCGCACAGGCGAAGCACTGCCGCATGCAGGGTTTAAGATACCTTTAGGCTGACAGCAAGGAGGAGAAAGAAAAAAAAAAAAAAAACAACCAAAAAAAAAAAAAAACCAAAAAAAAAAAAGCATTTGCACCGATTTACTGAAAATTACTTTTTTTAAAACTAAAAAAAAAAATTAGAATGTCTCCTTGGAGATTCCATGTCATTAATATCAAGATGAAATTTCTGCACGATATCGGTTTTAAATCTAGAAAAGCTTCTAAATTGTATTTTTTTTTTCTTTTCTGCTCCAAGAAAATAACGCTTTGGTACCCAGAGCATGGATGCTGCTGTTTTTAAATTTTTCTCGTCTGCTTTTTCTTAACAATAGGCTTTTTTCTTTTTTTGAGCATGTTTGCTGCAAATGAGTCTAAAAAGGAAAGGAAAATCGAGAAGAATCAAATAAAAGCATGAATAAAACCTGCTTCAAATAGTTGCCAGGCTGCTTTCTTTTTAACAATCTAGCAATTTTTTTGGCTTAAATGATGCTTAAACCCTGACCATGCATGCTTTTCATCTTGGCTTAGAATATGTGTGTACGTGTGTGTGTACGTACGTGTGTACTTGTTTTGATTTGACTTTTTTGCAGTGAGCATTTGCACAACGGGAATTCCTGTGAGTTATATGCATGCTTTGATAAGAAAAATTGCATATCAATGAATGACTGTAACTGATGGACTAAAATGTGGTGATATATAATGCAAAGTTGCTTCATCTTTAAATGAGTTGCTTCTAATCTTTTGGGGGAGGGTAAATCGCTGCATGCTTATGACAATGAAAGTGTTTGTGTATTTTCTCAAAGGTTGATTGTTTATTTGCTTGTTTCTAACACGAAGAGCGAGGTGTTTCCTTTTGTTTATTTATTTGTTTGTTTTTTCAAATAACAAACCCGCAAGGCATCTGATTTAAACGAGCACGGGCTACAAAGCCTTCCCTGTTACCTGAAAACGAGCTGAAGGGTGTGTGTTTGTGTGAGTGCCCAGCTCCTCTGGGGAGGCTGGTGATCTTTTCAGCTCCTTATTCTCCCCAAGAAGAGTTAAAATGCCGTGGCTGTCTGGCGCCTGCGTGCACCATGGGAATTCTGCTGGCAAAGCCAGGGCTGGCATCAGGTGGGACAGGTGTGTCGTGATAGTGGAGAAAGGCAAAGGTGTGGGTGAGGGCTGCCAGAAGAGGTTAAAGGGTTTCTAAAGCAAGGAATCAGCAGCTTCCATCTGCACAGAAATCTCATTTTCCCCCAGTAGCTAAAAAGGCAAGGGGAAAAGGGTTTTTTTTTGGTGCGCTTGTTTTCTTTCAGATGAGTCAGAGGAGAATAAAGCGGGAGAGACGGTTCAGTTTTATTCTGGTTTACAGGTTGTAGCAATGTGTTGAGAGAGAAGTTATGGTTTGGGAGGCTTTTTTCATGATTGTGAAAGGGCTGAACTGGATCCAAACTATCTGACTGCATTCATTGCTGCAGTTGTGGGGCTGAGCATCAAACCTTCTCTCCTTTGGCGCGCAGGGTGTATTGTGTAATGCTGTTTGCATTTGCTAGCTGGGCTTCCTCAGAGTTCTGCCATTAAGGGTTCGGCCTCAGAGTTCTGCCATTAAGCCTTTTGGGGTTTTTTGTTGTATTCATTTAAATCACTTCATGTGCCATTCTGTACAGCTGCTCTTCTCTTACTGCTCTGGGCTAATCAATACCTGATTTTGCTCTTCCCATTAGCAGCTTACCCCAGGAAAAAAAAAAAAAAGAAAAGAGTGGTTGTAACCATGCCAAATGGCTCTGGCCTGTTGGTGTCTTAGGCCACTCTTCAAGTTCAGGCTGAAAACTTTGTGAATTGAGTTTACCATTCCCAGCTCTCTTCCTAATAATCCTCCACACCACCTAGGCATCATATATAGTTTGACACAGCTGACAGCATCCACTTAGGCAAAGCTTAGGGCTGAGCCAGAATGAAAATTGAATTGCATCTCAACTCCCTAATATTAATGATCCTTCCAGGTCAGCAGAGGAGTAATTGCCAGGGCAGCCTGAGGAATTGTCCATTAAACCTGCCTAGATGACAGCTCACCTGTGGAGAAATACATCTAGATGGCGTGTACAAAATGGAATTCATTTGCTTAATGTAAGGTCTGCTGGACTTATGAATATCTCAAAAGCCAACATGTGGTCTCAAGTTTAATACCAAGTAATTTTTATGATATTTTAAGATTTCTTATAACTAAGGCTTAGCCAAATTGCCTTAGATGTGTCTGAAAAAGAAAATCCGCAGAAAAATCTGGTTGGTGATTGTATCTTGAAGGGCAAGCCTGTATTTCTGTAGAGGTGTAGTTTGATCTGAAACCTTGTGGCATGAAGCAAGAGAAGAAAAGTTCATGTTGTCCATGTTCTTTAGTCCTTGAGGTAGCTGTGCATTTAGAATAACCCATTAATCAGTCAAAGTTGGTATACACAACCTGATTAGGTGGGCAGCTGGACCTTTAAATCCCAAATCAATATTCAACAGGAATTCAGAGGAGACAAACAGCCTAAGGACAATGTTTAGAAACTCATCTGTGCTTTATGTCTTGGTGTAATGCTGATTTAGCAAGAAATCCCAGTCACAGCGCGGGAGGATTTATTTTTTGACCTTGTGCATTTGAGATGACAGAGAAAGTTAAGAGTTGTCAGCATGGCTTTACTGCAAGGGGGAAATGCAGAGGGGGTTCAGCCATCCCTTTATCTGTCCTCTCTCATCACGGCTACTGAAAACCACGGTGGGATTTTCTTTTAGCAGCCATGTCAACTATAGTAGCACCATGTAGTAAAAGGATTTCTGGCTGCTGACACCCTTCTGCCATGGGTCACCCATTGCCACTGCTTAGAGGAGTTGTTTCCTCTCCTCAGAGCTCCTTGTCTTCACACTGCTGGAGATGGTGTCACAGCTTGGCTGGGTTGTGTGTACATACATATCAGAAAGCCTTTCAAGATAGAGTTGAAGGAAGCACCAAATTTAGTCTTAGCCAAGGAGAAGCTTGACAGACAGAGCTTGCTGGTGAAGAGTAAATGATTTTCATACTTCTTGGTTGACATGTTCAGTAGCTTGAAATATTTTATAATTTGTTTTAGTTGTGTGTATTGACACGAAGTTTTGTCATTCTATTGCTAAATTTTATGAATTAGCTGTTTTTCAGCTTTTCTGACACAAAAATTAATTTTACACTTGTTTTGCACATTCAGACAGTAATGATTTTAATTTCTGGATTTATTGTTCTCTCTGCTTTTTTATATTTTTGATATGCTTTTTCAATCCATAGAGTGTTTTTCCCTGCTTTTGCAAGTTGCTCTGACCAGCAGATCCAGGAGAAGACTGATAAAGTCACAAGAATTTCCTCTTGTGGGGTAGCTTGTATGATTACAGTCATTTGCTATGCTTTTCCACACTGGCTTTCTCTTTTTGTCTATATCTGAACCATATTTCAATTTTTGCCAGAGGAGTGAATAATTAGATTCAGCTGTATAATCACATGCCATTAATAAGGGCTAATCCCTTTTCCTCAGATCCTATCTTTCAGTCCCTTTTGGGTGAAACTTCAGGTAATGCCTCCAATCTAAGTACCAGATCGAGATGAGACAGAGTAGGGGATGAGGGCAAAACTTAGAGGCAGCAGCTATCTGAAACAATGTGTGTACATCAGGAGGGAGCCAACAAAACCCTTGCAGTTCCTCTGAAAAAGTAGTTGTTGGGACTGCTTTTGTGCATTTGACTGCATTGCTAGAGAATGGCCTTCTCTACTAAAAATGGGAAAAAATGTGTGCAACCTCTGAAAAAAAGTGGAAGGATGGAAGGATAAGGATTAAAAAGTGTGTTCTGTATGTGCAGGAAATCTGAGCATTGTGGACACTCCAGTTAGCCCTGTGCAGCAGTTTGGCTGAGTTTCCAAAAAAGGTGGATTAAGGTGAAATTCTACCATCCCTGAGGTCAATGGAAATGCTGTCAGTGACTTCACTGTCCCTGACATTCTACCCCTGGCAGAGGTCCGAACAGCACAGAGTGTGAAGTCTAAGTATGTAAGGACATATGCATTGATTTCTAAACCCAGCTATCTTGGATGATTGTTGCTTAAAGTAAATCAAAAGTTAAATGGGAAATGAGCAAGATGGCATTTTCACCAGAATGATTCATTTTAAATTCCATCCCACAAACTAAATGATTCCTTGCCAGCGAAGACCTGGGAAGTTTTCAGGTGATGAGGCATTTCTCACGCTGAGAGTCTGTAATGTCCAGGACCTTGGAACACCTTCTGGTTTGAGCCTGGCCATATGTTTTTGGCCCTAATCCAGAAATGAATATAGTAAGTTGTGGACTTTAGAACAGAGTAAATTGCATTTCTTGGCTCCAATAATGTTAGTGCCTTGTTCGCTGGTTTCTCTAAATTGGCTATGGTATGGCTGCAAGCCAATACTAAATCACATGAAGACTTAAATTATTTTCCTTGAGTTTCCACAAGTTTTGTATTTTTTCTTCCTTTTAGTTCCTTTGATTTCTCTTATTCCCTTTCCTATCTATTTCAAAATTCCCATGCTACATCACTCTCATTATGAAGACTACACTACTATATATGCTGTTATTGTATTTTTTCCATACTGGAGGCTGGGGAGAATGCCTTGCTTTTCTGTGGTAGTTTTTAGTGCTGCTCCACCCTAGTCATTCAGGAGTTTTGTTGGAATTTCAAGTTTTTTTCTTTTTTAATTATTTGAACGGTTAAGGACATGCATTAGGTTACCAAAGTTGTTGAGCAAGTCTATTGAGAAAAAGGGTGATTTGAGTTTCTGGGTCTGTATGTCAGCACTATGATTGCTACCAATTTTTACTGTTCCCTCAAAGCAGTAAAAAGAGGTGAAAACCAAAAGCCATTGTCCACTTCTTCAAAGCAGTTGTACACCTGGGGCACAACTGCACTGAAGAAGTGGACAATGGCTTTTGGTTTTCACCTTTTTTATCGTGCTTTACCAAAAGATCTTTAGGAAAGCAGCTGCACAGAGACTACACATTACTTGTGTAGGTTGTATTGTGCAGTAGAAGCAAAAAATGAAGGCTATATGGCATTTGGTAGCAAAGCATGTTTTTGAGTTCCTAATTGGTTTTAGAATTGCTTAATAAAAGGGATATGGCAGTGAATGAAAAGTCACAATTTTGCTTTACAATAACACAGGTATATTTGATACTGGTGTTGAGCATCAGTAATGCACCAAATTTGGGGAAGCTGAGGAATGAATATGTGGACAAAGCACAAACCTCTTCGCTGTTTTAGAGCCGTGAGGTGGCAGCAAGGAAGGGGTGGGAGGTCCCCCAGCCAAAATCAGAGCAGGCCAGTAAAAATATCCCTTCCGGTGAGCTGCGCTGCCAAACGCAGATCTGTTCTGTGCGGTTGATGTCAACGTCAGCGCCGCGTCCTGGGGCAGCTCACTTCCCCTGGCCCGTGCCAGCTCCACGGAGGCTTGCAAAGCCAAGCTGAGCAGGGCAGTGTGTGGTTTCCTAGAGGATGTCCATCTGCCCTGAACAGCCTGAGCGGCCCCGGGCCCTGGCTGACGACGGCGTCGGCGGAACGTCCCGCGTGAGCAGCGCGCGCGGCTCCAGCGCCAGGAATAACTCCGCTCTTGGCCAAGGGCACGGTGGTGGGGTGCTGCACCCCTATTCCTCTTTATGCTCAAGCCTGAGAAACACAGTTTGGATCTTTGAAACATGTTTTAACTAATTCTGGACCAGTGGGAAGTCCAGAGTTCCCTTTTTTCAGGGCATGTTGAATGATGGTTGCCTTGTTCGTTTTTGGTTAGGAAGAGACTTTACAGGAGAGCATTTCTGATACTCCTCTTTCCATCTATTTTTAGTTTCTAACTAACTTAACAGACATGTTAAGTTAGTTAGAAACTAACTAACATCAACTAGCAGGATCTTTCTGCTAACTCTTGGAAGGGTCAGGTTGCATGAAACAGCTAAGGGAAAATCAGCATAATTTGGGTTTTTTTCTACCAGTATCTTAAGTGCTAGGTTGCCAGATGCACCATTTTTACCTAGAGGCATGAACAAAGACCCCAATTTTTCCATAAGCTACATTGACCATTGTCAACTTTACATGATGCTCTTGGTTTCCAGATTACAAAGAGGAATTACACAAACGGTGGCACCTTCAGGGTGGAGGAGCTCTGATGCTCACCCTTGTGCTGGTGGCCTGATTTTGGGCTGCCAGCATGGGGTGTGTGCCCAATCTTCCCTTTGCAGCTTTCCCTGTGCAGCAAATTTCTAATGCTACATATTTCCCCTTTCTAGTGGGGATATCTAAGGAATAAAGCAAGTAAAGTGGTGGCAGAGGCATCTGACAAGGCTGCAAAGGTGACCTTTGCAAAATACTCCTTCAGGGTTACTGGGGAGGACGTGTGACATTCAAGTCTCACTGTTTTTGTGCACCAGACAGTTACAAAGGAAATAATAGCAACTTTTAAGCTCATAAGAATGTATCTGTCACTTTGTCTAATCTTTGCTTTCTGGCAGCCTAAAATGGGTGACTGAGATGGTAACCTGGTCCTGAAAAAGACCAAGACAATTTCTTTGTGTCCAAACCGTCTGTACTATCTGTTCCCCATTGCTATTTAGGTGACTTATCAGAACCAGGAATGAGCAGCAGCTTTTATGAGAGTGGAGACATTCTTCCAGTGTGCAGCCACTGCAGGATAAGGAGCTCTGGCAGCTGATCTGTGACCCCAGCTCCTGCCTTGCATTGTGCTGAGACTGACTGGAATGCTCTAGTAGACTTTGCTTTACTCTTTTTATAGGCAGCTATCCAGATGGCTTCAAGGATTTAAGTCAGCTTTTCAGCTTCAGGTATTGCTGTACTTGGAAATAGGAAAACTGAAAGTAACCTGAGTAAATAATCTAAAAATATAGTGGGGAAGTGACTAATTCCTTTTGGAAGACTACCTCAACTGTAATTCATTTTGGTTCCAAGAGAAGATTCTCACTTGTTTGATTAATTAGATAGAACCACCTTGAGATCACTAAATAATAAGACAACACCAGAAAAAAAATGTTTTTTCCCTTGAATGAACTATAAGCAGCTTCAGTAGTTTCTCAGGCTATCAGTGCATGGTGTATGCCTGAACTGCTGCAGAGCTGTGGAGAGCAAAATGGAAAGATGTTGCCTTAGTTGTGTTGATAACCAGAGTATGAGCTGTGAAAAATGTTATTTAAACAATGTTCTCACAATGGTGTTATTCAGAGCCTGACTAAAATCTGCATCTTTCTTAGCTGAGGGTTTGGAAATGTGGGTCCTGTTCTTTCTGGTCCTACTTCCTTGCCTAATCAGTCTGTGGGATTATCTCTGTTTCTACCTTGACTGCAGAAAATCCTGATCCTTCATGTATTTCTGGGAACTTCATGTTCCTTATTCATTTATGGATATGCCAGATAATTTCTTGATTTTAACTGAATTTTACGATCGAAGAAAGAATTGGACAAAACAGTTATTAATCCCATTATTCTGCCATTTCAGAGAAAATTTGTCTCATTGTTAAACTAACACCCATTCAATTAATGGTGAGCTTTGCATACTCCCTTTTATTTCATGTGGCCTTACATTAAAACATTACTTCCATTATTTTCAGATATTAAAAGTAATTTTCCTTTCCCTTGGATATTCTCTTCTGGGCTTTTCCTCCAGTGTCAGCATCCCAGGACAGCACATTCACCTAATAGACAGCACTGGGAATTACAAATAAATTGTGTTTTGAGTTGAAATTATTCCGAATGTTAAAGCTGTCTGTCTAAAGATTAAGTATGTTAGAAAAAGCATAATTATGTTTGCATTTTCCAGGTGCCATTTGTATTACTCTTGATTCAATGTTTTGCATGAAGTGTAAGGACTGAAATTATCCAAAAAAGTCATTGAGCTGCTTCTTTTGGGTCAGCTGGACTTCTTCCTCCAGTGACTGTTTGCTAATTTTGAAATGACATTTCTTCCTCTTGGGAATGGTTTTGCATGAATGTATGGTTAATTGTATTAATGCTAATTACTGGGATGGGGGAGTGATTTCTTGGAGGAAAGAAAAGGCACGAATAACCTGTGAGCCCTGCAAAATAACTGGGAGTGGGAGTTAGGGAAACTACCACATGTTCTACATATCCTGGGTTTTGTCTCTGCCCTCAGAGGTCCTATAATTTAGACATGGATGCCAAATGTGGTGCTCAAATGGTGAGCTCAGCAGTCAAAAGAAGCTCAGGGTTTTCCCTTCCTCTTTGTAAATTCATACTGACCTTTTGAAAATGTTGGTAGCTGCATAAATTGCTGGATCTGATTTCCATGTGAGGTGTTATGGCTCTGGAGTACTGGAAGGGATGCTCTGTTCAGCAAATGCTCTTGGTTTCCAGATTACAAAAAGGAATTACACAATGGTGGCACCTTCAGGGTGGAGGAGCTCTGATGCTCACCCTTGTGCTGGTGGCCTGATTTTGGGCTGCCAGCATGGGGTGTGTGCCCACGATTTGTCTATCTGAGGAAACCAGCCAGGTCTGGATGCTGAATGGAGCAAAGCACTGGCTCCATTCCAAGGATCTCTAATTTTCCTGGCTCCTCTACATAGAGCTGGTGGCTGATTGAGTACCAGATACATTTCAAGCCTTTATCAGTGAAGTTTTGTTTATCTCGCTCTGCAGAGGTCAGATCAGGGGAAACAGTGGTGCTCTCTTTACCATCAATTTCATGCCAATTAAAATCTCCAAATAAGTCTTGTAACTGTCTCTCCTGCCCTTCGTATCACATTCTCTTCTTCATTTCATTTTTTAACCTGATTTGCAGTGAAGGACTGTGTGTTATACTCTCATTTCAGGACCAGCACCTCCCTCCCCGCTCTGAAATTTCTGGGAGCAATACTTGCTTCTTATTACTGTTCTATCTGGCTGAAAATTCAGCTGAGCATCATTGCATCTGCCCTTGCTCCATACCTCATCCCCTGGCACTGTAAATTTTGCCAGGAGCTCACATGCTGTAGTTCCACTTAGAGCCATATCAGTATATAGAGGAAGGGGTCTCAGTGCTTTAAGAATACTTTTTAAAACAAAGCAGCTGATATTCTATCCTGCCTGCCACCAGGATCCCACAAGCCTGCTGGCTTTGGTTCCTGTATTTGCACACTGTGCCCATGCAGAAGGCACCTTTTCCAAGGTCACTCACCAGCTTTTGTGCTCAAAAAAGTGATGAGGGGTTATCCAGAACAACAAAGCGAAAAGTCTCTGAAAGGATTCATACCTGAGCAGGCTTTGAATGTTGCATGCAGCTGTGGGCTACAGCTGTGGAAGTCACAGAGAGTTATAAATTAGCCTTGTGGGGAAAGCTAATTGGCAGCTTCTCCTTTTAAAAAAGACCCTTTTGTGCAGTGAGTGTGTGTGTGCATGTTTCCACGATCAGGTGGAGATGTAAAAATATTTGATACATGATCTCCCATTTTTCCTGCCGTGACTCAGCTGTGGAGGATAGCTTATGCATTTGAGAGTGATCACAGATAGCTTTCAGCCCTGATACCAAGAGAAAAGATTGTATTTGAGTAAATTGATTTCAGACAGAGAGTCTTCTTTGGACAAATGTGCTACTCCCAACTTCTCACGTATAGGAGCACCTGAGCATAGTAAACTGCCTAGTGCATTGGGGGTGATGAAAGAGAGGATTAATTAAACTGTAGAACATTATAATATTTATTATATGAGCTGATGATTGGGAAACCAGTCTTGAAAAAGATCCTGTTGCCCCTTAAAAAAAAAAACAAACCAAAGAAGACTAGGGCATTTTAATTTACAGAAAGAGAAATCTCTTCAGACACTTTACACTTTATTCTTGTGGTATTCTGCGACATGAGAAGGATATCAAAATACCATTGCCAAAGAGTGAGGGTAACACATGGATGCACAGCAAGAGGATTCAGGCTGCAGAAGGCGTCAGGGAAGTTTTATTTTCTTTGTGTTTTACATTTATGAAACATTCAATTCCAGCAAGACCTGAATAGAGAGTAAATGCAGGCAGGCATTGACTCCATGGATTGCAGCAGACATTCCTTGACATTTACTGTCCATCTTTGTATCACAATGAGGTTTGCCAAAATGAAGTATTAAACAGAGAAGCAGTTTGTGGCAATCACAGTACTGTGTGTATCCCCAGGAAGAGCTGCAGTGATGCTGAAGAAGGCTGTAAAATCTGTTTATGTTTTCCCAAAGCCATAACAAGAGAGAACATAAGCAGGTGTGAGTTGGGCTGGTCTGGGGAGGGATGAAAGCAGCCTGGAGAACTGGCAAGTAGCTGAATCTGCAGTTGGTTAATGCCAAAGTTCACCAGAGAACACAAAGGCAAGGCAGGGTGGGATTGTTTCAGCTGATGCTCGTGATACATCTGGCATTTACCTGTCAGGTGTTGTGCTGGAAGCAATCAGGTGGCAGCAATGCCTGATTGGATGTTTCACAAAATGGAAGTTTCCCACCTGGGAACAAATGGGCAGCAGAAGAGGAGAGTTTGCTATCACAGCTGAGCATGGAAAAGTATGAGGAATATCAAGCTCAAAACAAAGCGACTGAGATCCAAATTTCCCAATAGCAAGAGATCCATTCAACCAGATAAGTAGAAAAAATGGCTTTCATTCAGGGTGGTTTCTTTTGTCTATAGATGTTTTTTCAGCCAGCCTTTGGAAGGTGCATGAGAAAACCTTTTTTCTGTGTGTGGCTCTTGAGTTGCATCAGTTAACATAAAGCATTGGGGGAGGGTTTGGGGATTTTGAAATGAAGTTAGGCTTTGGCAAAGTTTAATAAAATAGATATCCCTGCCACTTCCCAGTGTAACCATTAGGAGAGAGATGTTTATACCAAGTGTGAAAATTATGTGGTAGAACCTGAAATCTCCAACTAAAGTATTGCAGAGCCTAATTTAATAAACTTTCCATGTCCAAAGTAGCATTGCAAAGAAAATGATGCCTGGTAGACTGGGACATTTATAGCTTAGCAAGGTCTTCAAACTTTTTTGATATGAGACTTTGTGGAAAAAGAAAAAAATGGGTAGAATAGCATGTCACCTTGGGAATTAGGTTTTCTGGATGTGAAGAAGGACAGCAGGCTGAAATGGTTGCAAAATCTCCCTGATATTCTGTGATTAAAGAGCACTTTTCAAGTGTTACCTGAAAAGGAAAGGAGGAAACTGGAAGAGAATGAGGTTGGGGCCAGATTTTCTTCAGACTGTCACCTGCAAACACATTTGTGGTCAGAAAAGTGTCTGGAAACTGCACATCTGTGAGAATCCCTGGGGGAGGTCACGTTTTGAGATGTGCATTGATGAAATGGTCAGGCACAATGTCACCAGAAAAGCAGCTGCCAGAAAGAGGAGTGATCTTTGCGCATGTTCTGATCTTTGCACATGTTCTGACATCTGCCACTAAACAGCAGCAGGATTCTGGTTCAGGTGGGAGGGAGGTGCTGGTGTACCTGGCGGGCTGTGCACTATAAATAGGGTGCCACACACCAAAATCCTGTGCTGAGGAGAAAAAAAATTCTCATTCCACCTCCACCTTGGGGAACTTAGAGGTGAGAATTTGCTCACCTAAATCAGTGGTTGTGTTTTTTATTGTCTGTTTGCTTTTGGGGAGAGAAAGGGAGTCTTATTGGTTCCAAATACTGGATATCAAACAAATTTAACCTTGCTATTTCTAAACCAGAAGGAAGTTACTTTATTCAATCTCTCCATATGTAGAAAGAGTCTCCACCCATCACTAGCATGGGAGAAATGTCAGAGCCTTTTCCAGCAAAATTTCAGTTCAGATAAGAGACATCTCTGTCTGAAGGCAGGAAAGCCTGGAAGAACTTAGGAAGACACAGATTTTACAGAAAACTCATAGTTGTTCATTCACCCACACAGGAACTTACTCATAGTTACCTAAGAGGACTGAAAAAGAATTTCTGGGTCATAAAGTCCAGTCTGTTCCCAAAGTTCTCCAGCATTACAGTGTTAGATGGACCTTTCTAGCAGTGAAAATGTATTAGACAGTTTCAGGCAGGAAAAAATGCCCAGCACTGCAAATTTGGACCTTTAAATTAGTTGTTTAGAAATGCTGAACAGTGAGCACATTTTTCTGTTTTATTTTGCTGTCATTTCACTAGGCATTGTTTTAATGTAGAAAGACCTGAACAAATTACAAATCCAAAACATAAGCATAAACATTGTTGTATTACTGTAATGAGAACTTGCATTACCAGCTCCTGACTGAGCCTAAAGTATATTATTGTTATTGGAGTTCTTCAGATGTTTCTTTCCTGACACCAGCAGTTTTGAGGTCGCTGATCCTTCTTCAGCATTGGTGTTTTTTAAAAGTCATCACCATTTTGTGGTTATTATAATAACAGGAATAAAATATTATGGGGGGGGGGGGGGGGGCTCATGATGCATTCTGATTCTACATATCTGTGTTTTGAAAATGTTTACAAAGATTGTTTGACCCTGGCAATGTCTCATGGCCTCTGGGCTGGCCTTTCACAGTCATCCTAAGGAAGACATCCATTAGCTGAGAAATATTTCTGTGTATGAACCAAAGTAGCCTGTTAGCAACAGCACATTCATTTAAGAAGGCATCTCAGTAATAGTGGAACAACTGGGCAAATAATCTGGATCCAGGGCTTCTCTCCTAATGATATGAACTTCTGCAGAAGTGTTAAGGACATGGAGGCTGGTAGATACGCTGGTCTTTATCCCAGGAAAATTACCTCTGGCAGCAATGGGGGTAATGGCCTGTAAGACCTAAACATTCTGTTAGTGGAATTACACCAGAGGAATTCATCCCTGCTTATGAAAACTTCTGCTTAAATCCAGCTGACATTATGGGAGGGGAGCAGAAGTGGGAGGTGAATTTAAAGAGCAATTAGGGAAAGAATTTTCTTGTAAAGCAATTCTGTCTTTTGCTGTTTGCTTTTGGAATTATTTTAATTATCTTTCATTTACAAAAGTGGAACCTTTAACGAAAACAAAAATTTAGATGCTGCCATTAGGGGGAAATTGCACTCACGACAGAGAGCAGACTTGGATGCAGGAGTTGGTGCACAGTGCTGCAGCCGCTTTTCAAGGAGTTGATTAGAATGGTTCTTGCATTTGTGAGCACCTGTGCACTTCATTCCTTCATCTCAGTTCTTTCTTAAATGTCCTTGTGCTTTAATATCTCTAGTGTGATGAGCAGCAAAAGTGATGTAGGTTAGACACAGGAATTGCTATCTGAAATCCACAGATTTTTCACTGTCCAATACAGCTTAGCTTCCAACAGGGATGGCTGTAGATGTTGGCACTTCTGAAGCATCACAGAACTGCTGTGGGAGAGGTAAAGAAGTCAAAAAACCACAACAAAATGGAAGTTCCTCTTTTACCTAAATATGTCAATGCTTTGACTCTCCACAGTATAAATTATGTCATGAAATATGGATTTGTTGCAAGACATGGTTTTGTAGCTCATTTGTGTAACTTCTGCAGTATTCTAATGAAAATCCAATATGATTTTGACAGGTTAGGGCTGTAGTATTAAAGCCAAAGTGGCAGATTTGTAGATAGTGATTCCTTGAAGAGTGATTATAGAGACAGTTGCTTATATAATTACTGCATTGTATGTGTGTTACCAGTGTTACATGACATTAAAATCAGTCATTAATCCTCTTTTATCATCCCCAGTAGCTAAAAACTCTGGGAAAAAGAAAAGTAGAGCAATCACCACGAGAAACAGAACGAGTCCTCAAAGGAGGTCCTGATTGCTTAAGAAAATGTGGTACCATGTCTGATAAGGTTCTGTTCATGTACTTCAGAGATTCTGTCATTCCACTTTGCAGATAATTTTCTTATCTGGAGCAATTAGGGCTATTTGTTGCTTGCGTGGTTCTGTGTTTTAAAGCTGAGCAGCTGCTGCTGTCACTAAAGGCATGTTTTCCTCTTGGGTATTCCCAGCACCAGCCCCAGCTCTCAGCTGTGCACTGAAGCATTGCAGCTCTTGCTTCTCCAGGCTAAAGTGGCTTCCTCTCCACATCAGGCAGAGCAGGAGGGGCTGAAAGCAAGGCTCTTGGAGGTCATGGGTGTCTGCCTGTGGAAAAAGAAGCAGTAACTTAGTTTTATTTCGCAAAGCATAAGGATGCATAAGTAGGAGGGGAGCTGATCTAAGTGCTTGGACTTGGGACAGGAATAATGAGTTCCCTGAATCTCTAGAGCTTCTAAATGTGTATAGTTCTTTGCAAGTGAAAGTGGGAAGGTTAAAACCATTGCATGCAGGGCATGGCATCTCCAGAAGTAGATCCTTCTTGATGTGGGAAAGGCAGGGCCAACTCTGAGGGGTCTGAAGCTGAATGTAACTATTCATCAGTCTTAGAATTGACATTTTAATGTGGCTTGGAGTCATAAAGAGACCTATGTGAAGCATCTGTGAAATGGTGATTGTATCTCTCTAAGCATTACAAACTGCAGGGATTGAATAGAATCTCCCCCAAACACACACATGCTCGCTTTGCCCATTTTCCAGTTCACTCTGAACAAGAGAAGAATTAAATATTTAGTCCTTTTCTTGTCTGCAGGTAAGATTATGCTTTCTTTTAAAGAATTCTCTTTTAATTACTGGTTCAGGTGCTGGAAAATAAAAGGGCACTTGTGGGTTCTATGTTTTATCTGCAATGCTAAGCCTTTTCTGTGCAGGCAAACCCCATCATTTGGGCAGGCTATTGTTTGAACCAAGCAAGTTTCAGCCACTGTTAATTAGTTTTTTTTGTTGTTGTTGTTTTTTTTTTACAATAATTTCTCTGGCGTTTGCTCTGTGCTTAGCCTGGTAAAGTAAACATTAAATCTCAATTAAGATTGCTATACTCATCAAACAGAAATTCTCAGTTGTATTCAATCCCACTGCTTTGGGGAAAGCAAAGCTGTTGTTTTGAGCGAGATGGATGCATTCTATACCTACAGAGAGTGGACAATGGGCTTTTAGAGTCCCTTGAACATGGTGAAATACTCTGCAACATATGTGCTTGTGAATAAAATTTTGTAGTGAATTAATGTCAGACCTGCTTGGGTTAGGTGTGTTGTGTGATGTCAAGGCGTGTCCTTAGCACAGGGAACATGTTTTATGGGAAGTACACCCTGAGAAAGGGTGGAGAGCCAGACCCAGCCTCCTGCAGCATGGATGCAGTAACAGCTGGTACCTCAGTGCATTCACACAAACCCCACTGAGAGTGAAGAACCTGAGTGCTGGGAGGGGATTAGTGTATCACGCTGCAATTCACTCTTTTAAAAACACAAATGTGGTACAACAGTGGAAAGGTAAGGGTTTTTTTTACAGCTGAACCCTTGAACATCCATAAAAACTGGGAATTGTAGTGACTCCTCTTTTGCTAGCAAAGGGTTGCAGTGCTGCCAGTGCCCTCTCCTCTCATCATGGTGTCAAAGTCCTGGCTCTTGTTCCCCATCTGCAACTGGGACATCCAGCTAGACCAGAATGTGTGGGAGTAGTGGGTGATTTCTTGGTGGAAACACCCCCAGTGAGTGTAGCTTTGTCAGGGGTCACACTGACACTGATGGTGGGGTGGGACAGTGGCTCTGTGTGTCCCTGCCTTTCTCCAGAGCTGCTGCAAAACACTGTGCCGTGTTTCCCCGGAGAATTCATGCCTCTCTGAGTGGTGCTGAGAGAGTGTTTGTCACTGCTTTAATTTGCCAGGAAAGAGGGCTGCCTTGCCATTTGCATTACGGAGAAGAACCCTGGCTGATTTATATGCAAGCAGCCAAGCCCAGGGAATTTTCAGCATCCCATGAATCACACTGGGGGATGTCTGGCCCAAAACAGCATCTCTGCATTTCATGCTGAAGCTTGACCAGAAATATGTGATGTGTGCCAGGCAAAGAGTAATTAAATTTGTTCTCAAATAAAAGATAAATAGACAGAAAGACACAGGCTTGTTCACCTGGGTCTCTGAATATTTTTGGAGCACAGCTTTTGCCGTGGAACCTTGAAGAAGTAAAAAACATTATATAATTTTGTCTGTTCGGGGAGCTGAATTATTCATATGAAATGAAAATATTTTATAGTCGTGTTTCAGAAAATAAGTGTGATTTCTAGGCAACTATGCCTAATAAGAACCCTGTGGTACGAAATCTAGTCTATGACTGCTAAATAGTTCTCCATCTTAAAGCTGTGCTGGGCTATGTGTATTTTTAGGCATCCTAGCAATAAATATTTTATAAAGTGCTGCAGACAGTCAAGGGAGGGAATGTTCTGTTGCAGAGGAATCCAATTTCAGGTTCCCCATAAAATGATGTGGTTTATAGGGTTTGATATCGGATACAAAAACAAGGATGTTATATAAAATGTATCAGATGTTATCACTGAAGAAACCCTGCAGTGTTGTGAATAATTTGTGATCCTTCAAAGAAAACTAGAAGGGCTCTAAGCAGGCCATGTAGTGATAAATATCAATCTTCATGTGTTCCCATATTGATGAAAAAAAGCTATTCCTTACCTTTATTAACAGCGAGGTCAGACTGGCAGTAAAAGAAGACAAACAATCTTTATTGATACTTACACTACATGTTTAATGGAGAATAAATATTGCAAACGCTCGCTATGACTGCATGTGCCGTGGAGAGAAGCCTGCCATCTCCAAGCCAGTATCTGAGGATTATGATCCCCTGTTGGAGGCTTTGCTCCAGCATTTCCAGAACTCCTGCTCTGCAGCATCGTGCGCTGCTGGCACTTGCTGCGTGTGCGTTTTCCTCGCGCACGAAAACCGCCTAACGCTCAGCCTGCTCCCATTAAGTTGGTGCAGGGGGAGAACAGCCTTCCTCAAGCACAAATTGGCACATGCAGCTGAGATTTAGCTATTAGCATCGTGTTATAATGGCACATTTAGCTTTCAGAGCAGAATGAGTGGAAACGCCCCGTCTGTCTGCTGGCATTTGCTGCTCCCTGTTGAGCTGGGGGAGAGGCAGCATTTGGGGCAGTGGGCTGCTGGTGCTCTGCTTCCTGCCCACTGGCAAGTGGGAGCTGCTGGCTGGGCCCCCTGTCCTGCTGTAGGCAGCAAAATGCTCACTCTTCCTTGATTGCCCACTTGGAGGCTGACAGCCACCCCTTTCTTCATGATGGGTCAGTGCCTGCCTTTCCCTTGAGGTCCTTTCCATGCAAAGCCGCCTTGGTGTTGCTCAATCTAAACTGAGCCATAGGTGTGGAAGATTTTAGGAGGAAGAAGCCATTTGCTTTTTTTTGTCCTGCTATTTTAAGTGGAAGCTGTTGCATAAAGCTACAAGTGCAGAGCTATGCACACCTAGGTGGTAATTTCTCCTGAAGGAAATCCATAATCAGAAAAGGATTTAAGACTACAGGGAAGGCTTTCATTTCCTTTGCTTTTCCAGTGCTAAACCCAATATGAATTAGGAAAATAGCAGCCATCTAATGGAAAATGTCTGTTTTCCATTGCCATTGCAGAAAACAGAGATTTCCTGTGTTGGTTCCTGAGTTCTGTGTTGGTTTAAAATGCTAGGACTGGGGGGCATTTGGAGATTTTGTGCCTTTGTAAGCAAATGGTAGGAAAGGAGAGGACACCCCAGCATGATTTCCTTAGGTGTAGCACTACAGCACTACTGGCATTCTGACTAATAAAGAAAGTGGAAGCCAAGTTTCAAAACTGCAAAAGAAGAAAGAATCATTTGGGGTCAGGGTGTCCCCCATGTTTTAGGGTGAGAGTTACAGATAAGTTTTCTAGATATGTTTTCCCCAGTCAGTAAAGCCTCTGGGACTGTCGGTGTCCATGTTTCTTGCCCATTTAGAGAACTTTACTTTTAAACATTAACCTCATCTTCTCCTCATCTCTTTGTAATGTGGAGAATGGGGTAGGAAAATTAAAGGGCAGGTCTATACATGTCTGCTGATTATTGAAATCAGTTGCCACTTGTTTTATTGTCTGGAGTTCTGAAAAAGAAAAATAAAGGATAAAAAGTGCTAGGGGTTAACAGGACAGCCTATATGCTCTGAAAACAGAGCAGGTACTTCCAAACTGAGAATTAGCATGTGTCAAGTGTGTTTTAGAAAATGCCTTTGCTCTATTACCTTTAAAAATACAACAGGGAGTGACTAGCCTACTACACGTATTGATGGATGAGGTTAAGTATGACTTTCTAGAGTTGAAAAGGGCTGGTGAATTTTATTTCCAGAAAAAAAGGAAAAAAAAAGATAAAAGATAAATTATTGCTTTGCTCTGAAAATACTCATACATAGGGTTTTTTCCTAGGATTTTCAGCCTCCCAAATATCTGAGAGTAATTTGCTTAAGTAGATATTCCAGACCTACTTTAATTCAGCCGTTGCTACGGAAGGCTGCGAAGAACAAAGAGGGAGGCTGCAACGTTTCAGTGTGCTGAAGAAAATATTAAGACATGCTGAAATATGTGTATGCTAAGTTGATAGGCTGCAGATACTGGGAAGGAAGCCTGAAGGAACTGCCTCACTGTGTGTCTGATGGAGTTTAGTGAGAGGCTGTTGTTTTGGGAACCAGAACACGGCCAGCTCCTCTGTGGCCTTGTTTTATGTAGGGCACTCAGTCTGCAGCATGATGGATCTTTCATTACCAAAGACTTCACTGTGAAATTAAGCATCATGCCCTCCTAGGACCCATCCTCTTCTGGCTGCTGAAGCAGTTTTAAAGTATAAGATCAATTAATAAAGTTAATTGGAGATTAAAGTACAGTAGGTTGAAGAAAGTGCTTGTAGCTGGCTGAGTATATGACTTGAACACCCCAAAGAGTCTGGTCTGCAGAGGTAGTTTGTCCATTTTCTGTCATTTTTATTTTCATAGATTGCTGTGCAAAACTGAACGAGCTTCAAACCTCAACCCTCCCAACGTATGGTTTTGATTTCAGGCCTGAAGCTGCCCATTAATATCACAAGTGTCGCACAATTGCATTTATTTTTAATGAATGTATCCAGGAAAATTTAGTTTAGCTGAGCAGTGAAGTATTATTAAATGGACTAAATACAAGCAAGGGTGATTCAGATATTTCTGCTTTATCTGCTGCTTGGGATCTTGAGAATACTGGAACATTGCATTTTCACACCCTTTGTTTATGCTGAATCGTTATAAAATTTTGCCTCAATATAAGTTTTCCTTCCTTTTCTTCCAAATATTAACCTGATCTTAAACAACCACTATTCAAAGCAGACCCCATTTGAATACTATATTATGCACAATAATTCAGGAAATGTAATTGATTGCTTTTAAACTATATTTATATGACTTTACCTTCTCAGAAAGAGCAGTTGGAATATCTAACTGAATGCACAGATATAAAGGGTTTTTCTGAGCATGATTAAGTATTAGTAACAAAACTATTCTTCCATTCCTAGTTGTTGGAAGTACATCACTGTAAGCAATTTACAAATCTTATTAGGACACAATGAGCACCAGGCAGTTTATATTCTGGTTAAGAACAGCGTGCATGAGCTGAGCAGTAGGTTTGAGAGCTAAGCTGCCACCGATGCACGTTCCCACAAATAATTGCTATAGCAACATTGTCATAATGCCTGAGATCTGCCTCCCTTGGGTTTGCACATGAAGTTTTCTTTATGGTGAAACAAAATGCCTTCTCAAGTTGAAAATACACTGTAATGGTGAGGCTATTGATGGCTTTTGCCTTTTTAATTTTTTTTTCTTCAAGTAATTAAATTTCAAATGTTGAGAAGCATAATGGAACATTAGGGGAAATCATTTGCTGTCATAGTGTCCATTCATCATGAAATTCAGCATTCTGTGGCTCCTTCCATACAATTAATCTTTGCAAATTGGTATGATCAGGTGGAGAAATTCACTGTGGGCAGCCTCACTTAATTTGTGGAGCTTTTTCTTTTCTTCACCTGAGTGCTTAGATGCTCCACTTATGTTCTGTAGAAATCAATCAAAATAAGGTTCCAGAGTTATTATTTCTTTCATTTCAAATTGCTGCACATGGTGATACAGATTGTCTTTCTGCATATTAGGAAATCTTTGACGTACAGCACTGAAAACAGAGTTGTGCACACACCAGCATACTTCAGGGACACTACTAATGCAACTTGCATTTAAACAATGGTCAGATTCTGGATCCCAATTTTGGATCTGGTTTTTGGTCAGATTCTGGATCCCAATTCCTGCTTTGTGATGTTGGATAAAACTAGCAAGGATGCCCTGAATGGCAAAAGCTGCACAGCAGAGCAGCCAAGAAGTACTTGCCTGTTTGGTGTCATAGTGAAAAATGTTCACATGTGCCTGAGGACTATTTTTCTGATAGCTGATCTAGGAGGAGAGGGGTGGAACACTGCTTTGCAGGCAGCTCCTGTGCCCTCCTCCCTCCCAAGCAGCTCAAAATCTGTCCCTTGGAGTTGAAGCGTATTACAGATAATAAAGTTCATGATACATGGGCAACATTAAGTGAAGACTGTTACTCCATTATCATTATGATGATCAGAGAGCAACAGATGAAATAATTTCAGCCAGGCTCTCGGGCTGGTGCAGTGAAGTCTGAACAATGACTGCAAAAGGGAGAGCACTGAGGGCAGCAGAGGACTTCGATCATCCGAGCAGGCTAATTAGAAATCCTTCAGCAGGGACACAAAGGTGAGCAGAGGTTATAAAAAATAGATTTAGCAGAGATATTAGGGAGAAGAGAGAGGTCCCATGCTCCAAAGGACACACCTCAGGAGAACAGCAGGGGAGGAGGAGGTTGAGTCCCTTGCATGAGACCACAGAATACTAAAGACAGGAGAAATCAATAACAGGCAATGTGTGAAGGTAGTTTTATAGCTTTGTTCAGATCTAAGGAATCTGGGGAATCTGAGATATCTGGGGAGTCTAGTGAGTGCACGTTGTAGTAAAGATGCTTAAAAAAAGGGGGAAAAAAGAAAAAAAATACCTTTAGGTATGAAGGTGTTGTGCTGCAGTGCTGAAAGGAGACTATTGAAGTTTCCTTAGACTCATAAAAGATAAGGAGACTTGAGTGCAGGCTTGAACGTGACCCTTGGACTGCTGTCCAACAGGAGGAACCCAGGGCACACCAGCAGTGACAAACTGCCTGGGTGCCTTTGGTGAAGGAGTGGGTGAAGGACTGCGATATCTGGTGGAATTCAGGTTTTCTCACACGCTTGCCTGCATCGTTTTGGTCACACAGTCTGCTCTCCTGACAGCAGTACATGGCTGTGAGGGGCAGGAGAGCCAAATGTGAGGAGCTGCAGCGTGGTGGAGCTTGCTCTGCAGTCAGACACAGTGAGATGCCAGAGTGAGTGTAACAGCTTGTTCCCGTGAAGGGTCTGTCACATCCCACTGCTGCCAGAGCACGGGGATGGATGAACCCATGCAGCTCCACCTCCCCTCTGCGTGCTCTGAGCAAACCCATGGGCTGGCTGGGGGTGCCTGCCCTGCCCTCCAAGGCTATGCACAAAACATTGGGTCTTTTCCCAGCAAAATTTATGCACCTGGGAGTTATATCAGTTTTAATTCACTTCATTTATATCACAGTGTAACATTCCCATATAGACAAGAGTGACAGACTCAGGGAGTTTAATTATAGCCTTTCCTGACATAGCATGCCTATTTAGAGAGTCAGCTGAATGTTTTAGTTGCAACAGCAAGAACTTCTAGGCACCCCTCAGAGTTTGAGCCTGGGTCTTATGAAATTCTTTTTACTTTTAAAGAGGAATCTTATGCTATCTTGCTGTTTGCACTCCAGTCAAATGAAATTTCCTTGCTTTTGTATTTGTATTTTCCTTGTTGTATTTCAACAGCTATAAGATGTTATGAAAAGCAATTTTAACAGATAACTGATAGGTTCTTGCCAGGAAATGGAAAGACCTTGTGAAAATACAGTGCCGTACTGAATAACTGGGGTGTGCATAGATGGTAAATTTCTCATTTTAAATGAGAATCCTATTTTAAATTCTCTGCCATATTCCTAGCTATTGCTCATAATGTAATAATGAAGGTCAAAAATCCAGACTTTATGTGACTTAATAATTTTAACTTATATATTTTTTTAGGATTACCTCACAGCAAGCCTATCTTTGCAGTATGACTCAGAAGTGTGCCATGCTGCAGTAAGAACAGCGATTAGTACGTAGCCTTAGGCATACTCAAGTTTAAGATAATTCCCTATGGGCTTGGGCTCTCAGTTTTAAACAATATCACAAGAAATTATGGGCCAGATGCACAACTGAAGTGTGAACATTTTGTTTCTCTGTAACTCTGTGGCTTTACACCAGCTGACATTCAAATGTGTTATTATTAATCTGTACCAGCATTTTATTTAAGATGGCATCAGATTGTGCAGACATAAGCCATGTGAATTAAGGCTTCGTGTCAGACTTGAGTTCTGGCATCTCTTAATTGCTGGGTGTTCATTCCCTTTCACACGTAAAATTTTCCAAATCAAATGTTTTGTATCGTGGTTTTCCAAGTTCCTTTCAAAACAAACATCAGAAACCTGTTCTGCTATGCACCACAGAACTGACACCCTGAAATGGACTGCTGGAGCCTGTGGATTCACCTGGCAGACCTCTGCCTTACACTTATGTCTTTTACATTATGGATCCCAATGGGCCAGACATCTGCTGGAAAATTGAAGTCTTTGCTAGAGTGATTAGCATATTATGATTGACAGTGAAAGAAAAGCCGAAATCTTGGTGCCGGCTCCAATGCCTACAAGTCTGTAATTTTTCCAATCTGTAATAATTCCAATGACTGGTCCAGCATGCTTTGTCCTTATCCCAAATTTCCCCACACCCACAGTTCTCTGTGGCTCTCCATGTGCCACTTTGCTGATTTACTGTAGCTCTTTTTCGCCTCATCCTCTCCTCCCTTTGCAATGGTCTGTGTTCCCCCAGACCTACAGCAGGAGCACAGTTTCATTGCCCTTCCCAAATCCTCCAACATCTCACCTCAGTTACTTTTCACACATTCCTGGCCCTTCATCTCAATATCCCATCTTGCCATTGTTCTGAGCCTGATTTTTCTCTCCTTCCTACCCAAGTCTAGCTTACTCCTTCACACCACCCAAATGCCATCAGCAGCAGTATGGACAGCAGAGGAGAAATTGTCTTCCAGACCTCAGCTCCTCTCTTGGTTATTGGAAAGGCACTACCTATCCTTTAAAGCAAGACCATATTTTTAGGTCCCAAACCCAAATACCTTCTGTGTGAGACACAGTTTTTCTTAACCTGCACAGATTTCCACACATGTGATGAAAAAGGAGGTTCCTGGTCAACAATGTGGTTGTAAATAACATCTGCTTGTAATTGACACCACAGCAATCACCTGGAGCATCTCCCAGCTGTGCAAAGCCTGCTGCTTTCCTGGAGCATGTTTCTCACCTGAATTTTGACTGCTCTTATGAGATAAAAACATCATTAACAAACCCAAACACCTCTGTGATAAATGTACAGTTTCAGAAACTGTGTAAATAATAGTATCTCTAAAACAGTGGGTCTAATGAAACATATTTTAATTGAAAGGCAATTAGGCATTGTCTTTTTCCAGAGCATGTGTAGCTAACTAACTCTTGTTACTATTACCAAGTTGTACTTGCAGAATGCAGCTCCTCTGTAGAACATTTCTCATCTCTGCAGAACTAGTAGGTAATTTCCTCAGCATATTCCCTGGTCCTGCCATTATTGTTTGAGTTTTTTAATTAAAACATTAAGATAAGGAAATGTGGGGATTTTTTAGTAGTAGAACTGAGCGCTTTACATTTGAGAAAGGCTGTGCTTCAAAAACAGATTAGTGGAGAAAACAGCTTCAGTTTTGCTTTCCCTGCTCTGGGTAAACCTTTGAGAACTGGTGATAATTAGGGATGAAATGTGGCAAAGGATCTAATATCTGGGGAGGAACAGTGTACCCTCTTAGACCCTGAAGAAGTTTAAATTTATTCCTTATTGTAAGACTTGAGGAAGGACAGTGTTGGCACTTGGACTGGTGCTCATTTTCCTTCAGGAGAGCAAAACTGGGCTTGAGAGAGGGATACTAGCAGATTCTTGCCTGATCTGACTGACTCAAAATAATTTGCCTTGAGCCTAAGATGTGCTCAAATGAACTTGAAGAAGATGGTGTGGGTAGGTCAGTGTTGAATAGAACACCCCATGTTTCCTCTATTGTCTCAATCTCTCACTTGTCTCTGGAGCAAGATGAGATGGCTGGTTTACCTAAATGGCTAAGAAGCAGTCTAGTAGCCTAAGCAGTTGCTGACAAGATAAGAAAGCTTTTTCCACCCTGAAAACGTGCTGAGTGAGAACAGAGACTCCATGTGAGTTTCAGAAATTATTCCTTCTGAAGGGCTTTCCTTGCCTTCCCCTCTTTTGAGACTCGTAAAAAAATTCCCGTGGATATCAGTAGACCAAGATGTTCTTGTGTAACACAATTTAACAGTCAGGGAGACTCACAGTGACTAAAACTGGCAGTACTGTAACTGTAAAAAAAAGATGGAAGTGTAGTTCATAGTTAGTGCCTTTCTAACTTTGGTGTATTTTCATAACACTGTGAATCACAGAATTACAGAACACCAGGTTGAAGGAGACTTCAAGGATCAACCAGCCCACCTGAGTCTTAAAAGTGTCCAATGTTGATTTCAGTCATTTCTCTGACTTACTAAAGTTTTGCTAAGAGTGGTCTTAAAACTTGTGATTAAATTGCAAAAAAACCCAAAGTTCCACAACAGCAACAAAAAAGGGCTACACTAGCAGCTCAATGGTCAATTAAAAGCAACCCCACTTCCCTGAAAAAACTCAAATTGTCAATTTTGAAGGCTTTAATAATTCTCTGCCTGAGTTTTCTGAGATAAATACAAATGCAGCAAGAGTCATATTCCAAAAATTCGACAATCTCTGTGCATATGATTGGTAATACAGGGATATAAATTAAAAGATTTGCTATCACTGTTGTAATGTTGCCATTTAATAAGCAGAGTCTCTCTCTGAGTTAATACAAAACTGTCTCCTCTGTGTTTTGTGAGTTCAGAATTAATGGAGACCAAAATGTTTACTTCAGCAAAAGAGATGGCTAAAAATAAAATGATAGCAGAAAATAAAAGCGTAATGCCCAGAAACATTTCCCTCGTACTTAGAGGCAAAATAATTTTCTCGCCTAGGAGAAAATAATAGGTTTGCATTTCATCAACCACATTCTATTCCATATATTTTAGGCTCAGTGCAAATGTAAAAACAAAACAAAAATCAAAGTGCATTTTTGTTGTTCTTGCTCTGGAATGAACTGTGGTGTTTATGGGAGAGGAATATGGATGTTCTGGAAAGGATTTGGAAAGAAAACACAAGAGACTTTTACAGAACTCACAGATTATCTGTATCTTGTTTTCAACCTATTTTCATTACCTGGGGGAAATAAGGGTGAAACAGGTAAGTTGAAAAGTAGCACAGCTTCTTCTGATCAGTATGATCCATGGCAGAACTATTTGTAATTGCAGAACGAAAATCAGCCAACAAAACTATTTCTGGAACCAGAAATGTTACACCACTGTGAATCTAAAAGTTAGATGAGAAAGGAGTAAGGCAGTGACTCATTTGTTCTTCATCCAAGCAGCCATGGCAGCTTTCACAAATGGCACAGTATAAATAATAGGCATTATGCAATTAGGTGCCCGTGGTTTTGGTAACTGGCATGTTGCATAGCAGGGCCTGCTGTCAAGAGATAAAGTCTTGTGCCATCAAGAGATAAAGTTTTGCGCCACATCTCTCCGTTTGTGAGGTTTTTTTGGTTTGTTTTTTTTTTTTTGTTTGTTTGTTTTGTTGTTTTGTTTTGTTTTGTTTTATTTTTGTTTTTTTGGGGTTTTTTTTGATCCAGCATGAGAGAAAAACTAGCTTTGGGCTAGTTGTGCCTGACTCTTCATGTGGATTGCTCTGGGTCAGACCAAGCTGAGGGGTCAGCCAGCAGCTCCCAAGGGCCCTGAGCAGGATGTGAGCTCCTGTTTCCATCAGCCCCACTGCAGGAGGGAGGGAGAGGGCGAGATGGAGCAAAGGGAGCAGTGAACACATGGTAGAGAGCTCATTCCTTGCTCATTCCCACCCAGCCATCCCCAATGTTGCCAGATAGAAGCAGTTTTGTCTTTTTACTGTACCTATATTCCTGAACCAGTCAGAAGCAAGACAATGCCATACTGGATTTTTTTATTTTTGGAAAAGAAATCAAACCCTGGTGTGTTCATCTGGCATTGCAAAACAAATTTAGGTCTTAATCAATGCAAAGATATTCATGATGCTGACAGGACTCCTCATGCTCAGGGGTTTATGGCATGAGTTGGCCTTGATGGGAAGGGTGTGGGAGATGGACAATTCACTCTTGATTGCAGCCAGCACTGCTTTGAAGCATTAGTCCAACATTCTTGGTAAATATCAGTTGTTCCTTGATGCAAATATCAAATTACCTCAAAAAATAAACCTTCTCCCATTCTTGGTACTTTGTCACTGTGTGGCTGCTGCTTGCTGTGCTTCCAAGAGCCACAGCTAGTGCAGGATCATCTTGTTTCAATAAAAGTCCAAAGTAGCCCCTGCTGTTAGACAGGGAGTGTTCTATCAAGTAACTCATTTTAAAGCCTTTAAATATGGAAGACTGGCCAGGGAAAAATGTATTAATGGAGATGTGAGCATTTTCATTTGTGACCCAACTGGGAGAGAAACACAGAAGAAAAACAATGGGATCATTTTCTAGACATCAAATCCAAAAAGTTTCAAAAGAGGACAAGAAATGTGATATTTTTAAATAAAATTAATATAGAAATTGCTTTTGGTCTGCATCTGTGAAACTAACTTAATCCATATGTTGCAGGAGGAAAGGAATATGACCTGATAGGAAGATGCTTGGATTATTTTCTTATTTTTTAATTAGTAATACTTTAATTTTTGAAGATTAGTGCAGAGTGCTGCCTGGCTATCTTTCCAGGTAAAATGCTGTATCTTTGCCAGCATGTGGATTTCTCAGCTCTGCTTCTGCTTCTTTATAGATGAGATGAGTGACTCTAAGACTTTGACCAAAGCAATTAAATTCAAATTCTGATCTTAAAGGCACACAGTTTTGTTGACACTATTTTACTATAAATCCATTTCTCAAATATATTCCCATTATTTGTGGCAGTTTTGTCCACGAGAATGTAGATGTTTGGGTGGAAGAGGGTGGTTGGAGAAATAACACCAAAGTCTTTCTGCATGGAATGAATACCATGGATTTTAAGGTTATTTCATGGAAAGATAAACTGTGTGTATGTGGAGAAGTGGAGGCAAGAATTGAGGTGACTCTGTTTTGCTCTGTGGAGCAGGTGTGTTCCCCTCACTGCTGGGATTTGAGGACAGAGGCTGAAGGTGCCCTGCAGGGCATCTGAGGCATCATCTTGAGCTTTTCTCCTACACCTCTGAGTGTAATTTCTACAGCACTCATTTCACCAACTTAAAGGCCTTCTTGTATTTGGGTTCTATATCCTCAAGGTTTCTTTTCTTTTTTTTTTTTTTTTCCCTGTGAGATGAACTTATTAATCAAGGCTTTTGCTTTCTCCCAGCATCAAACACTGACAATTCAAGAAATAACATGGTAGTATTAATTAGATCTCAGCCAGTTTTGAGAAAGTGTTTCGATTTTCAGTTACTGTATTTTCACATTACAGGGTAATAACATGTCAGCAGTTAGCAAAAGATTTAATAAATATTGTGCATGTGCTTGAAATATTAGCATTTTAATACCCATGTCCAGAAATAACATTTTTCAGCAGCACAGTGCTGAGAAGGTACTTTTTGGATGTGGGTGGACAGGCAGCAATTGATGCACATGTACTTGTTTGACCTATAGCAGGTTAAATACAACGTTCCAGGCAGTTGTCTAAACAGCAAATCATCCAGATATTACTGTTACATCACTATTGCCTCTTCCCCAGCAAACTGCCTTGTGCAGTGGCAGGTTATTAACACCAGATGAGGAGTACACCTGATTAATGTGACATATTCAAGTTTCTTTCCACAGCTGTCTCAATAACCAGTCACGAAGATCTGCTTCTTACACTGAGAATTAAATTCAAATTGTGCAGTCTTGGCTAGAAGATTGTGCAGTTAATCCCATCCTGAAAAGATGAAATCTGAGTTTTTCCACATGAAGTCTTTTGTGATGTTTCATTCTCTGTTGGTTTCTTCCAGCACTCCCATTGATGGAGGTTTCTTTATTTGTCCATTTAAAGGGGAAAAAGGGGGAAAAAAATATATGCAAGGGATTAGTTTTTGGGAAAGTCCCTTTCTGTCTCAGAAATGAATGTGTCCAGTACAAAAGTACAAAAGGATTGCTCTGAGCTCCTTTATATAGGTGTTACATGAACCATATTTTTCAAGGAAAGCTTGAAAAATATGCTAATGAAGAAGACAGTAGTGTTTATCTGTTAGGTTTCCAAAACCTTTCTTTACACTGTGGCTGTAGCTATACAGGCTTTGCCAAATTGATGCAGACCTTTATGTTTAAAAATCACTTGTAGCTGATTCTCTCTGAACTAAATTGCAATTATTTGAATAAGCTTTGTTTTCAGGAGGAAAAATGAAGCAAGCAGAGATTATAATTAAGCATTACAGAAAGGGGGAAAAGGAGAATTAGAGGTTTAATTTCCTTGTCTACATCTGAAAGCATGTTTTCAGACAGCCATTTGCTAACAGTCATTGGATTCTTACCCATTAATCTTCACATAATCATGTCTCTTGATATCACCTCCCTGGTACCTGTCCCTCCCCTTTTGCCACCTTGTCTCCTTTGCTCCCATGACCTCACCTGTGACAGTGGTCACAAGGGTCTTCAGGGTGAAGAGAGAGGCGAGAATGTTGATCTCATGTTCAGAAGGCTTGATTTATTATTTTATGATTTATATTACATTATGACTATACTAAAAAGAGTAGGGAGAAAAGTTGTCAGAAGGCTAGCTAAGCTAAGAATAGAAAAGAATGAATAACAAAGGAGCTTTCTCTGATTCTGTCCCAGAGAGAGCTCGGACCTTCATTGGCCATTAACTATACACATCCAACATGAGCCAATCACAGATGCACCTGTTGCATTCCACAGCAGCAGATAACCAATGTTTACACTTTGTTGCTGAAACTTCTCAGCTTCAGCAGGAAAAATCCTAACGAAAGGATTTTAATGAAAAGATGTCTGTGACACTCACCAATAATTTTTCACTTCCTTTGTTAGTTCCCCTCCCAAAACAGCCATGCTCCATCTTCCCCTGCCTTGACCCATGCCCTCAGCCCTATCTATGGGTGCTGCCTGCCTGTGTCAGTGCCACCCTGCCTGTCCCCATCTCCACGCTCACCAGACGCCCCCAAACACGCGGAGTTTCCTCGGAGAGGCTTCGCAGCCTCGGCAGCGCTCGCCAGGCACCATCTGTTCCCAGCATCTCCTTGGCCAGCCACAGCATCTCCTGCCTGGCTTTCCTGTGCCTGCTTTCTTTCTGACCTTCCTTCCTGCTCTATGGGAGCATAATTTTGGGAAATGTGCTAGATCAGAGCCGCTGTGTAGCTGCCAGCGCCTCTCAGTAGCATCCTCACCTGACCCTTCTCATCCTCTGCTCCCTCTCCCACTCATTTGCTGTCCAAAATCAATCTCAAAGCTCCTCAGAGCAGAACCTTTGCTTTCCAGCTGCCTTTGGCACCAGGCACAACAGCACTGGTCTCTGCTGGCATTCAGCACCAGAGCTGTACAAATAAATAAGAGTAATTCTGAGTTACACAGTTGAAGTTCTCGTCTGAAATAATTTAGAGAGTAGTCATAAGGGGTTGTGCTGGTTATAATTCATGTAATAATTTAGGACTGCTAGTTTTAGCTATTGTGTAATTTGGATTTGCTTGCAGTTCTCATTGGATAAAGTGTATTCTTGAACAAGAAAGGAATAAACTATATTCAAAGTAGCTGTAGGGTGCTATGATTAAAGGAGAGCTGGTGCCATACTACAGCAGAAAATATGCAGGATCCATTATACTGTTAATGAATGCACAGCTCAGATTGCTGATTTAATTTTTAGGTCATATTTCTCTCATACCCTCAGGTATAGTAGACTTCATACATAAAAACGGAGTAAGTTGGTGTGTATTTAATCTCAGTCATGCAAAAAAATGAATAATAATAAAAAATTGCTTTCCTGTATTGTTTATTCATTTCCAATTATTTCTTTTAATGACATAGCATTCAGAGATCAATATTAGAAGGGCACAGACATTTTCTGGTACTAGTTTTGAACCAGGGATAGTAACCTTTGAGGCAGCTTGATATTTATCCATAGCTACAGATTGTCACTGCATTTAAGCCATGACTACAGCGTCATTTTTTCATCTGGCCAGGAGCTTTCTTGAAATAGTCACCATTTCCTTCCTCAGGCAAGGTGGCAGATTGGTGGTATTTTAAACTATCTCTTGGCTGAGAGACAAATCCCAATTTCTTTATTTTTGCAAGCAGACGTAGCTGATGTAAGCAAGACCTATTCCTGTAGGGGCCACACCCCTGAATATTTGTCAGAACCAAGATTCTGCAATGAATTCTAGTTTTACTAAATGTGGGGGTTTTTGGCTCCATTTTTTCATTGCCATGTTAATTGTAAGCTCTTTTTGATGTGTATACAGATGTCCAACTTTCTGAAAATCCACATTTTACAGTGGACTGCATTTTAAATCGTACAGTCATAGCTGCAAATTGAATCTGAAAAATCTCTGAAAATGCACAAAGAAAAGAAGAAGCAATTAAAAGAAATTCTGGCTGACCTTTTATGCTGTACACCTGTTATTTTAATTTTTTTTTAATTTCTTACAACTGGAGTATCACCTCTTAAATGAATTTGAACAACTCACCCAAGACATTCTAATCCAATTGTGTATGATGATGATACCAGTTGGATGTTATCCTATTAGGCACTCACTGTAAATAAGGGATTTTCCACTGACTTTTAAATCCTTGATTAATGAGAGTGCTTGAAGCAGTGTCCTGTAAATTAGCCATCATGCTAGCAACAATGGCAATTCGCTTAGGAGAACTGATTTGTTTCAAATCTTCCCATCCAAATTAAAAAGCATGAAGAAAAGATAATGTCAAGTCAGTAAAACACTTTACTCTATCTTGCATTATTGGTCTGCACCCCATGGCTGTCTGACACCCTCAGGTCTAAATTCTGCTCTCTCTTCAGGTAAATTCACATTAGTTCTTCGGGAGAAATAACTCCAGAAAGTAACTGGCCCACAGTGTTTAATCTATGTGTTCTCTATATTATCTAGTGTTTTAGCTAATTCTAAATCACATTTTGAATTCTGTCAGGCAGACCAATAGCTTTCATTTGTATTTTGGTCACTGCTATCTCACCTGCCTTTCATAGCTCCTTTGCCCTTTTCTCTGAAAATATGTATGAGTAGCAGCAAAAGGCTGTTTGGATTTAGGGAAAGGGGTGAATAAGGGCAGATTGTGACACCTCCTTTAATTGGTACTAAAACTCAAATTCTTCTTCAGATATTTTCTAAATAAAAACACTTTTCACATCATCTTATCACTTGGCTTCTTATTCAGCTACTGATACTTGATTATTGCTTGCAAGAAAATGAGGTTTATACCAAGTATTGACTATGCTGAGACATTAATGAGGCCTTTCTCAACATTCTATATTCACATTTATTTAAGGTATTCATTTCTGTACCCATAATACACATGCATTTTTTATCATTCAAGAACAACCCTTTCTTCTTGTAGAAGTATGAATACTCTTTCTATAGATTGGAATTAGTGTCACTTTATGAAAACAGTTTTGACAGTCCCTTATAAGTAGCTGAGCAAAGTATCTCTCAGACATGAAAATACTTAAAGTGCATTATTTTTCTGGTGATTTTGAATTACCAGAATTTTGAACATACCACAAATTGTACAAAGAAGTACAGTTACCTGAAGACCTACCATGCTGTCCTGTATCAAGGGTAATCAGAAACACTGCAATAATCCCATAAATTTGCCTGATCATTTCTTCTTGTGTCATTCAAGTTACAAGGGTGACCCATCTGTGCATGGGCCAAAGCACTCCTAAATCAAAATTCCAGTCAGACCAGTAGGTCTGAGACAATTTCTTGATGTGAGTGTTGGGTATGCAAGTGATCCTCTCTGTTTAATGGTATTTGTGTAGAGCTTCTCAGTGATCCATTGATAAATATTCAAAATTCTGGCTACAGGTCATAAAAGTATTTTCTTGTCCAGTGTTGTGGGCGAAATGAAAAATTTGACACTGGGACTTCACTTACCAAGTTGAAACTCTTCAGAAGATGCATGGTACTTTATGTGCTTATTATTATGTTTTTATGCCTGATGGTTGTGTGGTTTGCAGCACAGAGATATTTTCTTATGGGCAGGCTTTGTTGGTTACTTGGTTAATTTTTCTTCATATAAAAAAAATGGTAATTTTTCTCAAAGAGACCAAGCTACTGGTTTTCAAGCTTAAATGGTTGTCATCTGGGGATAAGAAATGGACATTGGAAATTCAAGAGGATGTTTGCAGTTGGCTTTTGTTACAACTTTGGTTTTCTACTGGTAGAAATGAAGGACAACTAAAAAGCTTTTTTTGGGGTGTTTTTTAAATCTTGCAAATCTAATTTTGGCAGTATTTCAGGTTTACAGTTGTTTCCTCTAGCTAAAAATTTTCTCAGCTATAAGGAAAGATAATTTTTGTGATTATGGCATCCAAACATAGCTGTTGTCTATAGCCTTTTTGATTACCTTCAGCAAGTTACTTCATTCCGTTATGCCTCAGTCTTTTACCTCTAAAATATATTATGATTATTATTATTATGGGCTTTGCTTTGTTATGCCTCACATATTAATGAATGTATTCCTGTATCACTTTCCTACTTCAGAGAAGTGTTGAAAGCTTATATTCATTAATATTCTCGAAGCATGACAGAGTAAAGCCTATTACTGTAATATGCTTCACTTTAAAACTCTGGTTAGAATAATAATGATAAACAGCATTGCTTAGCCTTTGGCCCTGCTGCTCAGCTATAAAATTTTTACGTCTTCAGATTTAAACTGATGAAGGAAAACTTTCTTGCATTTTATGTCCCTTCTCTATACCCATGGAGATATAAAGAAAGAAAGTTTTGCATTCACTGAAATTGGCTGTTGGCATAATTATCATACAGGAATACAAGAATGGCTTTTTGCCTGCTACGTCCTGAGCCTCTTGTTTGAATATGATGTAGTATTTTATGGTCTCCATGTATTTCCTTCAGTGAGGTGAACAGAAGTTTGAGATGGACAGTTATGAAACGCCTCACCCATAGGAAAAGCATCTTCCTAACCTCTTTAGTAATTTCTTGAGTAATGACCAGGTGCATGACAGTTTATATTTCCCTCCTATTATTTCCCTGAATTACTCTAAATGACTGTTCTCAGAAGTGGTTTGAAAAAGATACTAATTTTTTCGTGTTGACTGATTGATTGTCTCGGTGTTTCATTAGTGTTTCATTGAATATCTCCTTGTTCTTGCACTGTAAGAAGCAGTAGATAGGAATTCTCTAGTTCTTTTCTGAACTTTTATGGTCTGTTTTACCATACATCCACTGGTTTGTCTCCTTTGTCTTAATTTATATAATTTCTTTATACAAAAAATTGTCCAAATGCATTTTGGCTCTAATCATAGCACTCACACTGTGCTTCACCTATTTAAGGAAAATAAGATGTTTTCACTTATTTAAGAAAATACCATAATAATTTCTAGCGTATATGCATTTATTATTGTTTTCTTTCCTTGAGTTTCTTTTCATTAAATAGTTTTCAGCTCAGTGAGAGATATGCTTGCTTCTTTTCCTTTTATTTTTTTACTGTACATCTGAAAAAGCAAGTGCAGTTAATGGAGAAAACATCACTACATTTATAATAGTTTTAACAGCTGCACTGCAGGCAGTTCATTATTTTGACTTGTATTTTAATGCCCTCAATGTTCTCAGTAATATCATAGTAAAGATATTGCAGATAAAGAGGGAAGACCAGCAGCCTCAATATACATATTCTGTCCTTCTACTTTCTGTCCTTATTACAAAAATAAAAAAAAAAAATTAAAATTTGTAAGTGCCCACACTGGATATCTAACACAATTCGAAATCCTGACAAGTGCAAATTGAAAAGCAAAGTCCCATTAATACAGAGTTGGAGAGTGTCACTGCACCATTACACTTTAAGTCTGAAATGCTCTGGGCCTTGCATAAATTCCAAAGAAAAAAAAAAAAAAGAAAAAAAAAGACATGCTAGTGAGAAACTTACAACATGTTCCGTCAATCCGAGTACATCTATTTGACTCTTATTTTCTTTGCAGACTTCAGATGACATCCTGGTGGCCTCGGCTGAATGTCCCAGCGATGATGAGGACATCGATCCCTGTGAGCCGAGCTCAGGTGGGTTAGGTTAGTCAACTTTTTTTATTACTTTCTTTTCTTTCATATTTGCATGCTGCAGTCCCCCAGAGCCCCAGCTAGCAGGACAGCCCTTTTGTGCATCGCAAGGAGAGGTTGAATTGGGCCCTTTCTACACGTGGTGGTGTTGGCAGAGAGGAAGGGCCAGCTCCAAGACATCAGATGGGAGCACATGTCATGGTCTGAGCTAAGTTATGGCTTGGCTGAGGACCTGAGGATGGACTAGGAAGGGCATTCCAAGGCTTCTGCAACTGTGTTGTGACAAAGAAAGTGCAGCTTCACTTAGCAGGAAGGTATTGCTATTGTTTGTTTCTTAAGCATTGCCCTCAGTAAGATAAAAATATATTGAAAATGTTGTGTTATGTCATGGAACTGTAGAATGGCCTGGGTTGGAAGGGATCTTAAAGATCATCTAGTTCCAATCCCCCTGATGTGGTCAGGGACACTTTTCACTAGACCAGGTTGCTCAAAACTCCATCCAACCTGGCCCTGAGCACCTCCAGGGATGGGACATTCACAGCTTCTCTGGGAATCCTGTTCCAGTGCCTCACCACTCTCACAGGAAAGAATCTTTTCCTAATATCTAATCTAAACCTAGTGTACTTCAGCTTGGATTCATTTCCCTATGTACTGTCAGCTCCTGTAAAAAGTCCCTCTCCATTTTTCTTATAGGCTGCCTTCATGCACTGGAAGATAGAGTTGAATTTATTTTTGTTTCTGTTAGTGGTATGAAATTTTGTGTAGATGGATAAAGCCTGAAGACATAAACTACAACAGTCTCAAATTTCTTTTTTTTTTTTTGGCAAGACAAGCCTATTCAGAGTGTATGTTTTAGTTGTAACCAGAAACAAGATATTTTGATATTCTGGTATTTGCCATGAAACAAAAACTTGGTAGTGTTTTGGCCATGTATTTCCAATTCTGCTGAAGAGTGGAGATTTGATAATAATTCTCCTCTGTGAAAAATGGGGAAATTTGGGTTGGAAGAGGCCTTTAGATATATCTAGTCCCAAACCCCTGCCATGGGCAGGGACACCTTCCACTTGACCTGGTTGCTCAAAACCCCATCCACTTGGCCTTGTACACTTCAGGGGATGAAACATCCACAACTTCTGTGGGCAATCTGTTCCAAAGGTTCAATTATCCTCAATTATGTTTAGTTAAATACTATGTACCATCTGTAAAAATCCCAATGTTTATCATTGAAGTGAAAGGGCTGCAAAATTTCCTATCCTTTAAAATAATCTTAGATAGTCCAATTAATTATTCCTGCCTCTTTGTTGGTTTGGTTTAGGTTTTATATTTCCTGAGTGAACAGCCATATAGATATATCTTAGTTTTCCTTAGAATTTTCCCCAGAATTCCCTTGAATTCTGTGCTGTTTGATAGCACGCCCACTGCTAGTTGTCTGAGGTAATTTGGTAATCTTTGGTGCTTGCTACTTCACTTAATAGTAAAAGAATTAAGATCTATTTGTTGTGCAGTAACATATTTAGCTCGAGTAGAAACCAATTTAATTTGAGATTAATGCATTCATGCAAATAGCAACTAAGAGCCATCTTAGTATGATGCCAAAATCTGGGGCAGGACAAATGTCTGCATAGCCCTAAGACAAATGAAATTTTTCTTCATATGCAAATGCATGGTTCCTATTTTAAGTCACACAACTTGATACCCACATGCAAGAATTATTTACTTAAACTGAAGTAAAGGCATATATGACTTGTCTCAGTGTCTGACAGACCTGCAGGATGGCATTTGAATCCTTCCAGGAACCAGTTTACAGGTTTGATGATGATACTTCAGGATTATTTCTTTTCACTTTCCAATTAAAGGATTTCAGAGTAATTTTCAAACTTCCCTTAAATTGAATGATTTTTCTTAAAAATGAGTAGCAACAGGTACAGTCACACCTGTTTTGTACCTCTCAGGGAGATATTTCATTCACAGAAGTCTCACACATTATGATCAAGATATTCAGGGATATTTTATTTCCTGCTCCTTCATTCTCATTTACAAATTCTTGAGTTTAACAAGAGTGTCCTGTCCAGTATGAGTCAGTGCAGTAGCTCTTATGGCTCTGAGCTCATTCATGCCTGTTGTTTCCTTGCTGTAGTTAGGCAGTGCTGTTCAGTAGACAAATTGACATTTAGGGGGGTGTTATTTTATTTTATAAGGTAATTTTAAAGCAATATGTTGGTTACATAGCACTAAATAATTTTCCAAATCACCTGGGTATTAAAGCTGTATTTATATTTTCTCAGGCTTACAGCTCACTGAAAGCCAATGAAATTTAGAATAATTCTTCTCTGAGGTAGTTTGAGCTCTGGGGCTGCAGTGTTGGGTAGTCCTGAGCCGCGCAGAGTCATTTAGCTGGTGGGTGCAAGAATGGGAGAGGTGAAATGAAACTTTCTGACAGCTTATTGTTTCTGTCCACACTATGGTACAGGAAAAGGATGTGAATGTTAGTTTTTCAGCAAGAAATTTTCATTAGCTTTACATGCTGGTGTTCAGCTTTCCTGTTTTATCTTAGCATTCATCACACAGCTACACTCCTCATTTTTGTTTATTTGAGAACAGTTTTACTGTTTCATTTGTCAGATCCCAACTGCTACTGCTTTTTTAAAAAAAAAAACTGTGGATTGGCACAGGAATTATGTTCTGCATAATCCCAATTGTCTGGATCATTTTATCTGTCATTCTTCTCATCAAAATGTCATTCATCCTCCCACTCTCAACTTTTAAAAGCTGTTAATTTGCCTTCATCGGCCTTGTCATTTTATCATACTTGAAAATACCTGAGCCAAAGGGGTTAGTGAAGTTGTAACTTCTGGCATATCAGTCTCTCTGTTTTAGTCTTAGTCACTTAGTGTTATGAATAACCCTTTTCCATGAATAGTCAGGTAGGCATTGCTCAATCTCCATAATACTGCAGTCTCCGTGTGGATTTGAGCTGCTCCTAGCAGTAGGCTGGAATTCAAGGAGAGAAGCACAGTGCTGTTGGCAGTGAGAGTCTGATGATTGTTTTTCTTTTCAGTTGGAATAGGAGATACAGAAGGATTTGTCCCTCCATTTGAAATATCCCCATGGTTCAGTTCAGCTTTTCCCCTTTAACCCTTTTCACAAACCAGACTGGCTTCTCCACAGCTACTCCTCAACGTCCTCACTAATGGTGGTGAAACTTATCTATCCTAACAAGTAATTCTAGGAGGCTGAAAATACAATTATTAGGGCTGTTTTACTTCTGTGTTTTCACTTCAGAGGCTGTAGTCTGGGATCCTTCAGCAAAGGAATTCACGTCATGGCAAGTGATGATGTGCTCAGGGCTGTGTGGCCAACACTTCTCTACCAAGAATTCAATCAAGGGATGGCCAAAGCCCCTGCAGTTTTATTAACAGAGCCATAACTCAATATTTTTGTGATGACTGGCCATAATATGCATGTTTCTAACCAATGTTCTCTGCTCCAAATAAGAGCCTATTCAACAAACAGTTTGAATATGGTACGCCTATATCTCACAGAAAATACTGCTTATCCGGATTTTACTAATTAGTGAGATTTATGCATAAAATAGGGCTTTTTTCCTAGTACAAATATGTTGCAGTTTGTAGTGGCTAAGAAGTCCCACTCTGCCACTACCAGCTTTGCTTTCTGTGCACCTGTCTGCTAAATAATAAATGGAAAGATGCAATTTGCCACAAATTTCATATAGGACATAAAAATGTAAACCTGATTAGGAGCTGCTGAGCAGCAATCCCATCATCTTGTCTGGAACATAAAGTTACATAAAAATTATAATTGCAGATTTCATTGTGGTATACAAACTGCTAAATGTGCCATAATTGGATGAAGTCATAACAAATTTATTAGCATGCAAAACTTAGTCAACATATTGTTTTTGCATTATGTTTTCTGTAGTAAGGCAACAACTATTGCTTTCACAGTCTCTCCACCTTCCCCTAAATACCAGCAACAACATGAAGATTGAGGATGATGATAATAATAATAATAAAAAAACAGTTTATATGTCCTTAACTTCATGTTATGGAGGACATAATAAAACTTTTTCATTTTGCAGACAAGTTACAAAAAAATTTAGTGGTAACCTATCAAAAAAAAAAAAAAAAACCAAAAACACAAAAAAACCCCAAAAAACCAAAACCTGGGACAATTTACTGATTTTACATGAGGAGTTATAGAACTGCAGGTGGACAAATTGCCATTCTTCACATCAGGACTGCTGTTCCAGCCCTGCTGAGCTCTGTAGAGAGCTCTGATTTCTGCTGAGTTTCAGTGAGCATTTGTGCTACACAGCTTATTTGTTCCAGTTACTCTGGGCTGGTATTTTATTTGTTAGCTATTATCTAACCACTTCTGTAGCTACTGAAATGTTCCAAAAGGCAGAGAGGTCTGAGCTGGGTCAAATGAAGTGAAATGACTGAGTTTAATGGCAGGGAAATCTCAACCCGGAAAAAAGTCTTACAGTTTTAGACAAACACACAAACAGTTCTTTTTCTGCCAATGAATTTTAAATCTTTCTCAAATTTGTGACTCAAAAGAGGCTTAAGCTCACAATTGGGTTGAAAGCTTCTCTTACAGCCCCAGCTGAAATGGGATAAGCAGAGGTTTTGGTGGTCTTAAACTCAGTATATTCACTGGTCTTGGAAATTTTAGCAGAAGGTAACCTTTAAAGTGAAAGAGGGATTTTTCTTCAGGTTCAAAGAAGTGTCTTTCAACCAGTGGAACTCTACATGCTGCAACCAAAGAAATCTCTTGATTTGGCAGTTTTTGGCTTCCACTTCCCAGGGCAACATTTGATTGTTGGCAGATCTTGTCCTTTACCATTCTGTGGATAAAAAGGACAGAGTTCAGTCAGGTATGGTGGCTAGTACCACTGGTTGGCTTTCTTAGCCCTAATTCTTAATTCAGAGGGATAAATGAAATAATTTATTCTCCTATATTATTAAGAAAGAATAGTTAATAGGATAGATGCTTCTGGGCTGATCTTTGAGCATGTTTTGAATTTTTCCTATATATTGGCCAGACCAATTGCATTGCAGAAAACAACTGGTGACAACCAAAAATCTCCAAAGCAGCAGTTTAGCCTAGACAGCGAAATGCCACTGCTGAAGATGACTTTTAGGGAGCAGTCTCTGCTTTGGGGAAGGCTTTGTCCTGTGAGCAGAACAGTGTGGGGCTTTACATGCAAACCTCTTCCTACACACTCATGTCCTCTTCTCTGTGACAGCATGCTGGACAGATGAGATGGCTCAGAACCCTATATTCTGATGGTTTAGGTTTGGTCCCAGCACTGATAACCTGTTTTTCTAACAGGCAGAGCTGTGAAATATGGAATTGTGAGTGTTTTATGCTCATTACTAGAAGTTTTGCTTTCTTTTCCTGTCACGAATTTCTGCACTGTATTCCTGGTGCATCTGGCAGCAAGATAATATTGCAGTAGGAGGTGAAGTGACTCCTGTAATTTATACATCACTGCAAGTGCCCTGTTTAATGCTCTTCATGGAATTCATTGTGCAAGAAGCTGAAACAAAGAAAAATAAAATTACAGTTAGTTCATAGGGTTACTGTGTTCATTATGGCTTGAGACATAAAGGGAATATTTGTGCCTCAGTCCAATTATCCTGTAGTTCTATATGCATTTCCAGTGCCAGAAAGATCACTGGGTTGTCTTGAATTAGACTTTTAAAGTGTTTAGATGTGATACACATAGTCATCTCTGTATAGGCTACTACAGGGTGAAAACTATGCTTTATTTACAAACTTTCCAAGTGTTAGCACTTACCATGGCTATGCATAAAAGAATTGAGGGGATTAAGATATAGATTAATCTCCCTTTTATTAGAGATAAAATACTTTTAAAGCTTATTTAATTTTTTAAAAAATAAATCATGAAGCCTTCTCCAGAGGAACAGAAAGTAAATGCTGCATTTTTCCAAATTATTTTCTTGTTCACTGAACTACTTCTTTATCAACAGGCTGAGGTCCTAGTGCCTGTCGCAGTGAATTACAAATATGGCATTTCTAATTTGAATTTGATCAAAAATTTTTTTTTTCCTAATTATCTAAAGAAGTGAGGTTAAAAATCATGATTAATCCATTGTGCCAAAGCTGACCTCTACTCTGCCAGCCATGCCATTGAAGCTTGGGAATACTGAGTAGAGCTGGAGGCTTCTAGCCACTCCTTGGGATTTTCATACATTCCTAGTGTCAGACGGAGGAATATAGATGGATACAGGGCAGGTGGCTGGCTTTTTTTCCTGCACACAGTGGTTTTATGGCAGTGCAATACCAGCAGGTCAGTGTTCTCTGTGGTAAGAAATATTGCCATCAGAGTGCTGTAAATCACACAAGGCTCTGTGGTAACTCACACAGGAGCCTCTCTGCTGGTGCGTAAATGATGAACAGTTTTCCTTGGGTGTGAACTTTAGGGGTGCATTCATATCCCATGCATATCCTTGCTAAAGCTGGGTCTTCTCACTTCTATAAAACACAGAACAGTTAAATAAGAATGGCTGCTGGGGTCTAATCCCAGCTAGCAAACATTCAGGGTGCAAACACGGGCGTTATTATTTGTGTGGTAGCACGAATCTTGATTTCATGCTTCAGACATACACAGACAACATGAAAAGGTAAATCTTGTGCAGAGAAATTTACTAAGGGGCAGTTGTTAGTCCTGCTGTTACATGTTCAGTGGTTTGGAGTTAGACATCTCCACAGAACAGACAAAATAGAGTGGCAACATTTCGAGTAGTTCCAAGAAATGCTCTCTTTATGAATAATAATTCAATAAAAATGGGCACGTTACTCAATGCGCCTGAAGGAGTGTCCAAAGAAAGAGGGATCTGTTATTTTTCTTTCTTTTAAAGATGTAAAAGACAGTTAGTGAATCAGTTCTGAAGGCATTTACAGGCAAAGCTGCAGCACAAGATGCTGCTGTGATAACAGGACTGGAGAAGCAAACCAGGCCCTCCACATCACCCATTCACAAATCCACTGACTTCAGTGGAATTCCTTAGATTTTTCAGTACCAGAAAATTCCCTGGATATTTCAGTGATATGTACATGAATATCACGTCCTTTAGTTCAAGTTAATTGAGGACTTACTTTCCTGTTTTCCCTAGAAAATTTTGCAGGAAAAACTGTTGCTTGTATATGAGCAGTTGCTTGACCTATTCTTTTTGATATTCTCAAAAAAAGCACCTGTCTTACAGATAAGGTATTGCATAGACCTTAAAAATTAATTGTCTGTGAATGCAGTTGTTTTGTCAGAAAGGAAAAAAATTAAATTAAATCTGCGTCCATGCTCTTCAATAAAGCAGACATGGTTTTCAAGCCTGGTATTCAAAATTTTCAGTAATAAAACATTAGGCTCCAGTGGCTGTGCATGTATCATTAGTAAATGAAAATAGGTTCTAGATAGTTCTAAATATTTTGTTATTCTTTTTTGTTAGCCACAGAAATAAAGATGTGTGTTCTTTGGCACCCTCCACTAAAAGACTTTTCCACCATTTTCAAAAACAGTGTAGATCTTTTTAATCTGGAACCAGGGAGTCTCTGAATGAAAAACAGCCTGTAAAACACATTATATTTACTGAAAACAATGAAATAAGGCCAAATATAGATTATATGTACTTTAAAAAACATTTTCCACAGGTGAACTTCACACTCTGGATGAAAAATGCAGAAAATAAGTAAGATAGTAATTGTAAAATGGAGGTTTGCAGAAACAGGCAAGTAATTTATTGACTTAACTGAGACTCTTTTTTCTAATTCTATAAGGAATTTTGGAAAGGCAGAGGATTTACTTACACAAGGATGAAGTAGAGAGATGATTGAATCTAGAACAAGTTCCATTAATTTTTATGCTGATCAACTTAAAAAATCATGAATTAAAGTGTATAATCCTAAAAATTTGTCCTTTAAATCAAGTTTAAAGTTAGGATCAAGAGTGCACATAGACTCTTGAATAAATAATGAGTTCTAGTTTGTTTGAAATCAGTCTGTGTGTTACTGGTGCCTTGATTGGTGCAACCTCATTGTTTCCCTTGAGCTACACTTCAGTCTGGTTTGATTTGCTACCTCTAATGCTTATATTTTCTTGCAGACTGTGGACACTCTACTGAAACTGTTTCCTGTAGCTTTGTAATGCATATGCATTGAATTTCTTCTTTTTGTGAAGGAAACTCCCATTTCCACAGTACTATTTTTCATCCTTTTTTTCAGGAAAACATAGAAAAAAGACAATATTTTGCAGAGGTAGGAGAAGGTTTATAGCCAAAATACTGGCCTGACTTAGCATTGTATTGCTCAGTTGCTATGCCAAAGCTTTCTCAGACCAAACTTGAGCAATAAGATTTTAAACCAGGTCTTTAAAACTCGACAAGAAACTTCTAATACCTGATAAATTCAATTAATATGGTGTTCTAGAGTAGTTGGTGCCTGCCAGGATCAAGTTCTCAAACCAGTGACCATCATACCAGACTGCTGGCAGTGAACTGGTTTGCTGACCACCCTGCCAGAGAAGGGAAACAAGAACAAACTAAACTTCTTGCTGGAGTTTTCTAGCAGCCAGTAGATTGTGAACAACCACTAGCTCTTGTCCACCTAGTACTAAGGATGCTGCTACTAATTTTCAACCCCTTGCTCACAGCTAATTTAAACCTGTGCTAGAAGCACTGGGGTATTGTGGTGTGTGAGTTGTGTGATTTGACAGCCTGCAAAGTGGTAAGAGAATGCTGACAAGTTTGAGAACTAGGTATTCTCTCCAAGGATGTTGCTCATAAAATGGAAGCAGGAAAAATTCAAGGCAAAAGTAACCCATAATGAGGGTGCATGTACCTGAAATAGTCTAACCTTAGGCTATCTCCTTCTGACTATATAAAGAATTGAATTAAACCTTCTTCTGCTGTGTTGACATGTTCTATATAGGTTTCAAAACTTCTCCTGAGGTTAAGGGCTATGGTCTAGATCTGGGACTTTGATGGTTTAAATGTGAACTGGCTTAAACAGTAGCTTCAGATCTAGAATACATCATATGTTGTGAATGTACCCTTTAAAAAGTTTCAGAAAAGGGAAAAATGAAAGACTAAAGAAGTGAGAACGCAGGAATTATATTCTGAAATGAAACAAATCTTTATAGATATGTCAAACTTTTTTTCGCTTTTGCCAACATCAGAGACACCAGAATTGTTTTATAGACTATGATGAGAAGAGCAAAGATAAACAAGGCAGTCTTATTAATTTTAATAATTTTATCAGGAGAAAAAGAACATTAATTACATCAAATGTAACTTATATCCATCCTGAGTTCCACTTGTCTTTATCTTCCCATTCCCAGAGAAGCATATATGGTTTAGGCAGTGATAGGATTCAGGCTGAGCAAGTGTAGCTGCTGAATCTGAGCCTTTGGGTAGCAGGAGTAGCTCAGTATTTATAGCAGCTGCACCCCCAGTGTGTGTGCAAGGATATTCTGGATGTCTTGAAAGCCTGGCCCCTTCTTCTTCTCCCAGGCATATTATCAGCTTTGTCAGTAATGGGTCTGACTTGATGACAGTGCTTGGAACAAACTGAATGCTGTGCTTTCTGCTTCAACATTCAAGCCATATATATATATAAATGTTTGTTGCATAGACATTTATCTCTTCATGTAGTAGCTGCTTAGTGAAGGAAGAGAATCAGGGAATCACCCACAGTTGTGAGATGAATGTGGGTGTCTGCACCTCCAGCTCATTTCATGAGCAAGAATCATTCCACGCTCTGCAGGCCAAGCCAGCAGATTCCTCATGCTTTACAACTTTGGTATTCTGCTCAAAACTGGTTCCTAGATAAGGAGGTTTGGAATTTTTTTGCCTTTTTTTAAAATGAGATGACAATGTTAAAAATAGCAAGCAATGAAACCTTGATCTGGCAAAGCTCATAGCAAAACTTTTCCTGAAGTCAGTGGAGCCCAAATGTCACAGTTTTGGTTCAGTGCAGCCAATCTTACTGTTAGCTGCCACCAAAAATTTATGTTTCCAGTGCCCCTGCTCTTTTCTTGCTTTACAACTGAGTCTTCAGGGAGCCCGAGCAGCAGGCAACTCACTGAGCAAATGATCCCAGTTAGCTGTCTGAACTGCTGTCCCAAAATTGCAGCAGCTTAGGTCTAGCTTGAAAACATGCTGTCAGTGGTGTAATATTTCTATATTTTTGTTTTGTCTTCCTTATGTTATCTTATTTGCAAAAGCTTCCCCCCCTGCCCACTTAGGAATACTTCAATTTAAAATACAGACTAACTACTGACTCTGCTAGTCAGTCAAAACTTCTCAAAGTACCAAATTACTAAAGATTTCTCAGAATATGCACAAAACCAGGAAAATAACTTCACGTAGAAAATAAATAAGGAGAGATACAAAGCTGAATGACAAATATAGAAGTGGGGAGAGGTAGGACACCTGAACTGGTAAGAGAAGATAGAATCCTTGTTTGGAGAGAAGGAATACTAAAAGTGAAGCAATGCAACTGAAATGTTAAAATATACTAACAAAAAGGGCAAAACTACGGGGATGAAGGCTGTTAAAAACATTAAGTGATATATTGGTTTACACTCTCTATTTTGGCTAAAATTAAATTTAGTTTGGTGGAAAATATTTTCACGAAAGCTCCTTATAAATCTCTGAAATATTCACCTCAGCTCTGCAAAACATAGTAACTCCTAAACCCCACTGATTTGGTATGCTCCATCAATTGGCACTGTACCACCAACTATCCTATCTCCCTTTGGACTTGTGATGACATTTTAAAAGGTTGAGAAAACAACCTTTCACCTCTCAGCCACAGGGGAAAAAGAAGTTATTTGCAAAACTGCAGTGATAAGGAGTTGGTAGGATTTGTAAATGATTTCAAGTCAATATATGACAAATCATTACACTTGGAAATCAGCACTCTGCTCAGTGCAGAGAGAATGTTTAGCTTCTAAGCAAACCAATCTTTTTAGTTGTGGATGCTGTTCCACTGCTGGGCTATTTTTATAACAAGCTAAGTTAGTTGATGTCACTTTAGAGCTATCTTAATGTGTTATATCCTGGGTTTGCACACCAAAGATACTGATACCTTAAAAATTTTCCTTTAAACACAAGTGTACAGCAGACCTTCATGCTGGCCTTGAAGCTGGGCTGCATCTTCCCCAGTTCTGCAGGGGAAGTGCTGGGGTTTGTTTTTCAGAGGTGCTGAATTTGCAGCAAGCTCAGAAATCAGCTCACCAGAATCCCACAATGCTGCAGAAAATTGACCACAAACAGGTTTACAATGATAGCACACAGAGTGAAAATTAATATGTGTCCCGTAAATAATTGCCTTCGTGCCTCATTGCAAATGCAGTAGTTAAACATTTCTGTGTTGTGAGTAATTTGCTATTCACAGTTTGTAGGAAGGCATAAATGTAAAGAAAACAGGTTTGGCGTCCTTTTGTCTTTTTTTGTTTTCTTTTGTTTTTCAATCTGCTAATTTCAATTCACAAACACCATGGGAACCTGCAATTCCAATTTTCTTTTTGCAGTATTAATGAAAACTGGGCACTGAAAATAGTTAGATTTCTTTCCCTCTAAATCTTAAACCACTTAGAAATACAGTCAAGAATAATAACTTTCTAATCTATTATTACACAATGTAAAACTGCTCAATTGCTATTATTTCATGCAAAGATTTTCATAAGTGGTAGGAGAGGCTTTTAGAACTCAGTTTCTTCTGAGCTGGTCTTTGAGGCAGTACAAAACCACTGGTTGTTGAGAGGAAGAGATGTGCATCAGAGAAGTTGTTTTAAGGAATTCTTGCACCACAAGATGACAATCATTTCCTCTCACTGTTATGGCAAGGATTGAGCATATTTACTGCCTTTATGATTTTGTCTTGTTCCTAATCAAACCAACCTCAATTTATTGTTTTAATAAATAGTAATAAATAGATAGTTTCAGAGTTTGGATTTTGGGTATATTTTTGAGACAACTGTTTACTCTTAAAAGTCAGAGCAATATTTTATGTCATTTAATCTTAACATACTCCAATAAGGTATTTCAGTTCTCATTTACAGTAGGATGTCTAGGATGAAGGTAATATCTTTTTCATGCTGCAGACACTAAGAGTGACTGCAGCTGAGTAGCAGACAAGGTTACCTGCAGGAACACCTCTGCTGATGTGCCAGGAGCCAATGGCTCTGCCTGGTCCAGCTACCAAGATGCTGGGATGAGAACTGCATCCAGTGTTTCCCAAAGAGCTGGGAAGCAAAGAGCACGATTTCTGTAAATTTATAGTCTCCATTTGCTCTCCACTGACATCATCTGCCATCCCTTGCAATCGTTCCTGTCTTGCAGTGGAAAAAAATATAGGTAAATTCCCCTTGGAATTGAGTCCAGTCTTAGTCAAACAAAGGTATTGCTTAATTAGAGGGCAGCTGTTTCAGCAGTGTTAGGGATGTGGAATTATTTATTTATATAGATTTCAGAAGAAATTAAAGTTGGTTTTTTTCCAGTGGCCCTTTCCTCCCTGTCTCAGAACAGGACTCTTGCTTTGGTGTCTACTCCATTAGCTGTTCCTATCTAACATGCTCACAGAGAAACCTATGCCCTTTGTAAAACTTTTCTATTTCCTCCTCCTTCATTTGTCTGGAGAGGCCCTAATAGGTTAAAAGCATATTTTAATGTAAATGGAACAAAAATAGCAACTTTTCCTTGCTGAATTGCTCCTTTTCCAGAAGTCCAAATAAATGCAACAACAGATGCTTTGAAATGTTTTAAGTTTAAATAACATCAGTGTAGTTGGTTGAATATTTCTCAGGCAGATGGATTAAATGAGACAATTGTGAAAACATTCTTAAAATAAAAGGAAGCCATCAGGTGAGAGGCAGGAATTTAGGTAACATTGAAAAATATCCCTTAGATGTTTCTTTTAGGTTGCAATATTAGAATGTTTTCCTCTGAACAAGCTGTTAACTGTCATTTAGTAGACATTAATTGTAAAGTTAGTTGACAATATTTGGCCCAAATGTATGTCTCTTAAAGAGAAAGAGCAGCTGTTAATCCATCAGGTATTGACAGTGTATTCAGGGGCTTCTATTATTTCTCAGACAGAAATTAATTTCCTGAAATCACATACAGCAAGATAAGACTCTGTCTCATTTTCACTCACTATGGAAATACTCAGTCTTTGTTCTGCACACAATGCATTGTCTCTTGTAAAACAGTAAATGACACCCTAGGTGTAAAAGAATTTCCATTTTCTACAAGAGCTACAATGAACAAACAGGATCTAAACCAGTCACTGACTACTTTGGAGCATGGCACCTTTGTTAGTAGGGTGGCATCTGCCCTGAAATGACAAAAACATTTTAAAACCTTCAAGATCTTTTGTGTTGCCATAGAAAGTACCAACTGCACCAACTCATAACAAGTAAGAACTTTCAGAAGGATACAAAAATTTAATATACTATTTGATAGGTTTTTGTTTTAATTTTACAGTTTTGTCTCTGTTCTTTCAGCTGAACAAAATGTCAGCTTCTTTAAACCTGTTTGAAATAACTGCCAGGAGGAAGGGTTTCAGCAGTAAGAACACAGATCACCAATAAGTAAATGATTAGTAATACCAGAGTGGAGAAGGAACTTATTCTTTTGGGGAATTGTAGCTTTTTTGCTATGTTTTATTATTCATAGGCCAATTGTAGATGTCTGCAGCTGGTGGCTGCTTTCAATTCTGCTAGTCCAAATTTGTTGCAATTTTTTGACCAGTATTGATATTTTGACTGGCATTACCTTTAATGTAGCATCCTTAAAATCATCATCTTCCTCTTATGCCTTTACAGTGCTTTAAAAAGTGACTCTGGAGCATAGTGTGCTTTTGTGGACTTTGAGCAAGACACTTTTCTAACACACCTCAGTACAATGCTAGCTGTAGGCACACCCCGATAAAGTTAACATGATGATTCTATTGTAAAGCTAGCATTTAGTACTTTAGCTAGCATCTGTATTTTACTGATTGAATTTTTAGCCATGCATAATGATGCATAAATGCAGTTTCTCCAAGCCAGCCTGGCGCTCCTGAGCTCAGCCAAGGCTGGCAGTGCTGAGGATGCACAGCCTCCCAGAAGTTTGAAAATGCTGGTATAATCAGAGGAATACTTCAGAAACCCAGATAACTTTATTTCTGTCCATGGCACTTGTTAGGTTAGGGAGGATCCATCTCAGCTGTCACCACTTTAAATGATTCTATCCAAAGGTCTGCCTCCCCTCCTGCTGCAAAATTCAACAAAGAAAGGAGATCACGGAAAACACAAAAGCACTGTGTGTGCTGAGAGCATTTAAACTAAAAATTCCTCCTGGAATTAGGGTTTCATTCCTCATGGCTGTGCAAGGGGACAAAATATGCCAGACTACACAATAGTTCCTATCAAGAAGATTTTCCAGTGTGAAGACATAGGTCAGCTCTATTCATATCACAGCTGAAAAGACCAGAGTCTAACCTCAGAGGTGGGTTCTTAGGAGGCTGAGTCCTTGCTCTGTGCAATTTGGGAGGTTTTCTTGGGGCATAAAGCAATCCTTAAAGGAACATCTGACAATGGCATCAATGATGAAAAGAGGGGATGGGAGAAGTGAGTGAAAAAGTGCTCTAAAGTGTAGCCCTTCTGAAGTAGAAAATAGCAGATAGGGCTGGATAGCTCTCTAAAAGCAGTAAGAATAAATATAATTAATTAAAGAAAAAAAAAAAGAGAAAACATAAGAAGGAAAGGAGAAACTGTGAAGCTTGGTGAGGGAAGTGTACAGGAGAGCTGAGGATACCTTCTTTGTAGTGAATTTATTGGCTGCTATCAGACATTTTCTTTTTTTTTTTTTACCCTCCATTCTGTCTTATCGTCACTGCCTTCTCAATAAATAGTATGGTGTCACTTTTTGTTCCTTACAGAAAGAGAGGGAGAGAGAAAGGGAGAGGGAAATCCTTTCCTCTCCATCTTCATGCTCCTGCATTTAAATTGTGGCACATCTGTTATTTCAGATTATTTAGGTATTATTTGCTTAACAACACACTGGAACAAATTATACCTTTGAAGGCTAGAAAGAGATGTTCTTTGCTGTCCTTTTCCTTGTTTAAAAGCCTGAAAAAGGTATGGGCTGCAACCCTAACTGGTTTTGGACTAGTAGAGGGGGATATTGATGCCTTGTGAAGGCTGACCTAGAACAGAGACAAGATGGAGCTAATGAATAAAGTAGGGATTTATTAGGAGGCCTCAATAGATCCACCTTGGGCAGCACAACCCAAAATGGCCAAAAACTAAAAATATGGGCTACCAGTTATGGGGTCTCACACTTTTATAAGTTTTGGTCCGTTTACATATTGGAGTTAATGATCCAATTACAGCTTTAGCCCATGAAGTCCCATCCTTGTTTTCTCTCTTCATTCCACCATTGTTTATGCTCTTGGGCCTGAGATCTGGATCTGTTGTCCTTGGGTCCCCAGCTAGAGACGGAATTGTTTTGTCTCCCTTCTCTGTGAAGAGAGCTTACCATCCCCTATTTTGAACCCCAGACTTACAGAATAGCAGAAATAAAGCAGAACAGAATCTGACAAATATAAAAGCTAAAACCTGAGGCATCAGTGCATCTCTAGGCCGTCCTGGCCCATGGGTGCAGCTAGAAGGACACATTACCGTAGCAGCAGGCATGACTGACTCCTCCATGCCCAAACTCAAGGATAACCTCTCCTTTCTTTCCCTGTCTCCCCACAGCAAACCCCACCAGGGCGGGAGGAGGACGGGAGTACCCCGGCTCGTCCGAGGTGATCCGCGAATCCAGCAGCACGACGGGCATGGTGGTCGGGATCGTGGCGGCGGCGGCGCTGTGCATCCTCATCCTCCTGTATGCCATGTACAAGTACAGGAATCGAGACGAGGGCTCTTACCACGTGGACGAGAGTCGAAACTACATCAGTAACTCAGCACAATCCAACGGGGCTGTGATCAAGGAGAAGCAGCCCAACAGCGCTAAAAGTTCCAACAAAAACAAGAAAAATAAGGATAAGGAGTACTATGTCTGATCTCAACATCTAAAAGAACGCTTGTATAGAAATAGTCTTCATTTTATCTGAGACATAATACAAACTTATTTACTTTACTTTTTATGAAGCACATTCAAAAACAAACAAACAGAAAAGACAGGGAATGCAATCAGAAAGGAAAGACTGTTTTTAAAAACAAGCATTTCATGCTCTTGTTTTTCAGAAACAGGAGCTGATAAATTCCCTAACATCCACAGTGTTTTCATTTACTCTGCCTGTCTTTATGTTGCTGGAACGTTTCTGAAAGACAATGATGACACCACGCACTCATAAAGCAAGGAGTATTACTACAACATCGAGGCACAATATGAAAAAAAAAAATCAAATTTAAAAAAAAACAAAACAGGAAAAAAAAAAAGAAAAAAGAAGCTACCTATGATTCTGGATTTAGCCAAAGTGCTAGCGCTTTCTTGAGAAGTAAGTTAGTCTTATTGTCAGAGAAGACTGTCATTATATATGGTGACTCAACAAGCAAACATAAAGAGTTTGCCGTCTGGTGCAGTGAAGCAGTGATTGGAAACTTGCATTTTGAAACAAAGTGCTGGCTTTTCTGAAGACTTATGTAGAAATACTTTCAAAAAGCCCCTTTCTGGTTATGAGGAAAATAGTATGGAGGCCTTATTTTCAAAAACAAAAACAAAAAATCTGGAATATAAGGCACATTTCCACAAAAATATTAAAAAAAAAAAAAAAGAAAAAAAAAAGAAAAACAAGAGGGCATAGATGCAATCATTGGGAAATTTTCATGCACGCTTAATATGTTATTACATATGTTTATATAAAAACACATCTATATGTGCTTTCTGGACTGTGATAAGTGATGTTTTATAGCCTGTTGTATAGAAAATGCAAACTATATCTGCTCTTCAGCCATTTTTGGTAAACTCAATGTTATAAGTGTTGCTAGGTATAGAGAGTTTTATGACATCTGGAGCAACAGACATTCTTCAGTTCTTTTGCAGCCATTATAAATTGTCCCAGACTTTTTCCCCTTTCTTTTTTTAATTTTTAATTTACAGTGTAGTGGTTATACAAAGGGGGATGTGTATGAATGTATATAAGAGTCAGCTAATTTTTTTCTTACCTGTACAGCTCTATTATGTTGCAATTAAGTTTCAGTAGTTTGTATGAAAGAAGTGGACTAGAAAGCAAAAATATATCTCTACTGTAATTTGTCTTCTCCCTCCTATCCCCATCTCTTGCTCCTGATATGCATCAATGAAGTTGATCAGAATGGCCAATTTTCCTAGAAATATACATTCATTAATTAGCTAAATATTTAGTGACTTAAACTGGCCTTTGGCTTCCAGTCAAAGCTTCACTATTGGAGAGCATGGTTTGCCTTACAGAAACCTTGTTCTTAGAAATTATGAGAATGATGAGTTTCTTGAGAATCTTAGGAAGTATCATATAGTGTTTATCTGGCATTCGTATGAAGAACAGCTACTACAGCACTGGGTGGTAAAAGATCTAAAAATACCCATTGTAATTATCCAGGCTGATTCTATTGCAGAATTTATCCCTTTCTCCAAAAAGGAAATACTCTTGAGGTGCACGATAGTATTTTTCAATGGTGGGCATTTTGACATATGAAAAAGTATTTTTAGCTAAGTTGACTGTGTAGTTGATTGCAAGGCATCATAACCAGACAGATATAAGTTCATTATGTTTTAAAGTGACAGAGCTTATCTTGCATATATAAAACATTAATGCATTTTAGTTAAACACATGAAATGTAATGCTGTTATTTACGCGTTAAGTTTGGAATTTTTTTCTAGTAATATTTCATTAGTTTCACAGCAATAAATCATAGCATAACATTTTATTTACACAGAAGTTCAAAGGGAATGCATTAGACGGAAAGAGGGTAGTTCAATAGAAATCAACCAAATCATCAGAAGGCCTCCTGGGAGGGATATAGATATTCACACTTTACAGACAGGAAGGAGAAATTTAAAATTAGCTTTAAACAGCAGACACAAAACATTTTGTTGTGTGTTACTCACTGTAGCTGATGAAACAAAGTTGGGAACTGGTACAGCTATCTATCTGGGAGTCAGAGCACTTTAAAAATACATGTAGCTGACATGGAAACACCTCTCTTGAAGCTTGCCAACCACATCAAGGTGTGACATGTTGCATTTGTGAAACGACTTTTTATTTTCATTAGCATTTACGCAAAAAACGAAGGGAAAAAAAAAACCCCACTCGCGAAAACCCACGAAACCCATCTGATGTTCATCTCTTAGATTGTTGTTCACCTGTGGCACTCATCATTTCTCCCACCTTTACAAGACAGCTGTACTCAGGGAATGGCAGGGGCAAGGGTGGCTGGAGGTCATTGCTGGAAGCAAGAGGCTTCAGCTGGAGGGGGGAAAGAAGTTGAAAGCCAGGTGGGGTTCAGATTTCAGTGCTTGAGGGTACCTGGAAGAACAAGAATAATCTGTTGGCAGGAGACTGGGCATGGCAGAATGTGATTTGGGTGAGATGAAATGGTCTTTTCTGCTTGGTATTGATTGCATTAATGAAATAGCGTTGTCAGGCCAATTTCCAGGCAGTTTGGTAGGTCAATCTTTAACTAAATCCATACATCAAGGACAAAAAAAAAAAATCTCCTACTATTAAAATAAGAAAACACAATTTTAACACTGTTTCTGAAGGTTCTCCTTTTTCCTCTTTAATTTCATAATTTAACAAAAAAAAATTATGGATGTATCAGAAATGCCAGCAAGTGGATTTAAAATTCTTTTTTGTTTAAAAGCAGCAGCAACAACAAACAGACATAAACCAACTACCTAACACAAAATTGGATCCTTTCTCTATAATAACCTAATTTGTTTGACTGAGATGGCTTCATTTCTATGACTGTATTGTGTTGCCTTTTTTAACAAAACACTAAATAACGTGTGAAACTTTCAACCCTAAGACATCAAAGAGAGGCCCAATGCCCCTAACCTTATAGTGCTTTCTGTGATAGATATTTACAATTTTTTTATTTGTTGCAAGGCCAATTTATTCATTATTGGAAATGCTAAGCAAGTGGAATTTACTGTTTTGTTAATAAAAATGTTTCTTAATACAAATGCTGCCTTGTTTCTTGTCTTGCTCTTAGATTGTGAGTACCTGTTCATCCTGAGGCTGTGAAAAAAATTGGTAAACTGGTGGCAAGTTACAGACATTTATGTCAAGAAAAAGTAACCTCAGAGCTCTTTATACACTTCAATGAAAAACTTCAAGTCTTGTGTTCAACTGGCCCAGTTAGAAAAGTATTAATAACATCAATGAATTGGTTTTTGCACAGACTTGCTTAATTTGAAATTTTCTAGGTTTTTTTAATCCAAAAATTAAAAGTTGATGTTCTCTTTCCCATCTCTATGAAAAAAGAACTCTCCTTTTTGCCACTTTTTGATTTCTGTAGTGGAAATAAGGTGGAGGAGGGTAAGGTAATGGGATGAAAAGTTAAACCATTTCTTAAAAGTGAAAACATTTTCTCTTGTCTAGAAGATGACTTAAAAATAAGTGGGAAAATTAATGTATTTCAGGTCCTTAAAAACATTTCTAGATAATAATTATAAAATTTCAACCGGAGCTAATCCATTACATAAATGCTTTCCTACTTAGCATGGCATTTAAATTCATTGGCAACTTCAAGAAAACATCTAATCCTATTGATTTAAGCAAGTGTCTAAACTTCCCTAAATGTACTGCTGAATGGGGATGGAGTTAAGCTTTTGGATCTAAGCTCCAAATAGAATTTAATTTTGTATCATCTTAAATCACATCAGCAGCTTTTAGACTTCAGTGAGATTTATTCATCTGCTTAATTACGTATAGACTGAAGTATTTTAGATAATTTAAGCCCAGGAATATCTGGAGAAAAAAAACCAGTCCCTATCTTCCATTGGTATAAAACACTTTGAAAGTTCTAAACTGCTTTATACTGAGATTAGGTCTTGTGAGTGTACTTAAATAAACACTGAATATTCCATTTAGGAAAATGCTTTATACACATTTGAAGGAGCTATAACAATAGTGATTTTTGTTCTTCTACTACTACTACAAAGAAAACAACCAATCAAAACCAAACCCGACTCATTTTAAACTATTTTAAATTCTACAATGTAGCTGTTGCTTTTTTTATTTTTTTTTTATTTTTATTTTTAACATCTATACTGTGTATACTATTCCCTTTTACCAAAATCCTAATGGCCTCTCACTGCCTACATTATTCATCTTTATCTGGCCACTATAATTGGTGGCCTCCATCATCAATTATCACTGTGGTCAAGCAGCTAAAAAGCTTTTACAAGGTGATGAAAAAAAGAGAAAAAACTAAACAACACCCCCAAATGGGACTTAGAATAAGGGAAATAAAGCTCACATAGGCTGTAAATGGCAACTGTGTTTGTTAATTCCTCCTATGTGACTTCTTTATAGTTCAATGAAACAGTTTTAAATTGGGGTTCTGGATCTGATTTTTATTTTGATTATAGAAATTTGCTTTTAATTCAGTATAGGCCTGCTTAGAGGTTCTTAGAACTATTTTGCTGGGTCAGGCCCCCTTGTCAGTATAATTTTATTTGAAATGCAGGCTATTTGGTTTATTTTAAAGCCCCCACTTCTTTAAAGTATGTAAGTATTTCGATGTTAAAATGTTTCTGGCTCTCATGGGAGTGGAGAAAAGTCCACACTACATTTAATTCAATTTATAAATTGATAAATGCTTATGAATGATAAAACTGCTTGCCTGCCAGCCTCTGATTCATCTGGATGGACTGCAACTGATTTGGTTGGTCGCTACTCTTCATGAAACCAGCAGCATCCCCCACAGGTTGAGCTTTGAAGCAGAAATTCCAGAAAAGATACAGATGAGCTCAGTTTTGTCAGACACAGGGCCAGAATTCAACCAGTCCTTTACCCCCTTACTTTGGAGTTTCCTTTCTACTGGAAGTCTTTGACAGACTTGAGCCACCAACTCCAACTTCTGTCAGAGGAAGTCTGGCCCCTTGCTTTTTCTTTCTCAGTCACTCACTGCTACACCAATATCTTAATTTCACAGAATCACAGAATCAGCTGAGTTGGATGAGTCCCATCAGGACCATCCAGTCCAGCTCCTGGCCTTGCATAGAACAACCCAAGAGTCACAACAAGTGCCTGAGAGCTTTATCCAAATGCTTCTTCAACTGTGTCAGGCTTGGTGCTGTGAGCACTGCCCTGGGGAGCCTGTTCCAGTGCCCAAACACTCTCTGGGTGAAAAAGCTCTTCCTGATATCCAAACTAAAGCTCCCCTGACAGCTTCAGGCCATTCCCTTGGATCTCTTCTCTGGTCAGCAGAGAGAAGAGATCAGATTCCACCCCTCTGCTTCCCCTCCTCACCACTGTGTTCAGAACAAAAAGATTTCCATATGACATTGCTCCTCCAGTTGGACTTGACTGTAGTAGACAATCTTTAAAAAAACTGAGGGTTTTTAAAAAAAGAGGTGACATGAGGGGTAGAGTTATTTCAAAGGATGTGGGATTTTCAGCGAGTAAATTGCCTTTAAGAACAGTAATTTCATGCTGGCATACACTTGAGAGATTTAGAAATCCAGGTCAGTAATCCTCAAAAACATCCTTTTGGTAAACAATAAAGGCATGAGCTCGTTTGTCAGCAAGCATAGGGACCAACAGCAAGGCTATCAAAATGGGAATGTATCAGTCTGGTTGCAGCAAATAACACAGGGAAATGGAATTTGGGCAGCTAAAAATAACTGGACTCTTATGAGTGAGCCCAACTACAAGCCTGTGAGCATTTATTGGATGATAAACAGCAAAATACTTCTATTATAGTCCCAGTTTGGGATGCAGCTGACAGAGCAGAGGCACAGGCTGTGGGGCTGCAGTGGCTTTTCCAGGACCAGCAGGCAGATTGCTGTTCAGGTGTCCTCCAAGCTGAGGAGCTGGGCAGGCTCCACACAACCACCTGCTGCATGACAGCTGATCAGCTGTTTCCAGAAAAAACTCCCTTTTCCCTTTGAAATTGAGATTCATTTTCTAGGAATAGTACAGCAGCTTGCTCTGTGGAGTGGCTCCCAAAACATGTGCCACCACAGCCAGCATCATCTCAAAGAGAAACTGTGGCTGAGAAACCTTCACTCTGTTCAGGATGGCCTCAGGACCCCCTCAGGATGGGCAGATGTGAGAGCTGCAGGCACTGGGCTGGTGTGGCTACAGAAAAGGGGGGAAATTCAGCCCCATGAGGGTCTCACAACCAGGACTGCTTGGGGAACTTGCCCCACGGCTCGTGGCTTGGCAAAGCTGGGGCAGGCACGGGTTTTCCTTAGTAACCAAATGCCTCAAAGGAAAACAAAATGTTTCTCAAAAAGGTGGTGGCATAGAGAGAGGTCAGGAAGTTCATTAGGAGTTACTTCCGTGTTCCTTTAGCACTTTGCCTGCTTCAAACCAGAGAGGAGAAGCTCAGGCCTCCTGTGCCTGGGGAAGGAGACCAGGCAGAGAAAACCCCTCACAGGCATTAAACTCACCCCACAACCATATGGGATCCCTGACTTTCTAGGACACCAGGTCTCAAAGGTTTGGACCAGAAAATTGGCTCAGGATGAAATCCAGACTTTATTAAACCATAGGGAAAAAGACAAGTTTCAGCAGAAGATGTAAAAATCTTAAAGAAAATGACAATGCAGACGCGCACCCCTGAGAATCTCACCCCATCTGCCACTGTCTTCTAATCAGCCTTTCAGGTGATTTAATTCCTCACTGATTACACCTGGAGAGGGAGCAGGTTTGTTAAATCAGCCCATCTGGGAGAAGGCTTGTCCTGCTAGCAAGTACAGAGCTCAGGGCAGTCATGAGAGTCTTCACTCTACATGTGAGATAGTTGTACAAAGAGTTTCCTTTAGACTCAGGATTGCTACCAATTGCAACCAATGCAGAGATGGATATTTAGTGACTTATATTTGATTTATGGTTCAGGGAGCAGGAAAAGAACATCATCCAATGACAGAAAGGAAGAAAAAAAACCCCAAAACCAAGCAGGGTTCATCTCATGCTTACCAGCAAATCCCCATGTCTCAAGCAGAGGAATTTCAGGTAATTAATTTAAATCTTGGTTTGTTGCTGGATGGTGCTTGGGAAAGGCAAGTTTGTGCTCAGTTTTCCTTAAGGCTTAGTTTGTTTGGAAGCTCATTTATACCTGTCTTCAGGCTTTTTTTAGGGAAGTCTTTCAAAATGTTGATAATACAAGTATAACAGTCATCACCTACAGTAGTGTCTCATCTATTTTAAGAGCTTTGTCTAAGTATGGGTTGCTGGATTTCACTCATAGGTTAGAGTACATCTGCAGTAGCAAGTATAGCACAGTAAGAATAAATTTGTAGGTCATGGTATCTGATGCTATGGACCTGATGTCCATGTTATATTTCAGGATTTTCTTTGAACCAGTTATATTCTGGTCACACAGGCTGAGTGCCAATCAGTGGTTAGGTTTGTTTAATTGTTTGTTTAATTAATGCATTTAATTTAATCTGCAAAGTGTCCATTCCTTCATGCAGAGTGCTTTGTGAAGTCAGTTGAAGGGAGTGGTAACAGCTGAGTTACTTCAGAACTGTACTCCTGATCTTAAACAAACTTTGGTATTGAAAACATCTTTTGGGCATTGGTATATTCCAGTGTGCTTGTAACAGCTCACTGCAAGAAAAGAAAAGTAGGGTATTTTTAGTACCCAGCCACAAATGACAATTGTTGTTAGACATAAGGGCCTCCCCTGTATTTTCACAAGACTCACTGTCTTTAATTCTGGCCCTCATCTTCCTCTTTAACCACCACACTGTTACATAGCATCCCCTCAACCCTTTTTTTAAAACCTGAAAAAATCAGTTTATAGGGCTTGTTTCCTTTGAATAGGTTGAGATAAATATGGGAGTGTTTTTTAGGTGGGCACTGTCTGAGGGAGCCATGTCACCAACACTGAGATCAGCAATTATGCAATTGTGACTTGGGGAAGTATTGTGGAAGCAAACTGGAGCTGCTGGAGTGGCTAAACTGGGAGAAAGGGCTGGGGCAGAAATGGATTCAGCCACTGCTCACAGGAGGAGCCACACTCAATAAATCCAGTCTTTTGGAAACTCTGCATCTAGATTTTTCAAAACAGGTCTGCTTTTAAACAAAGTTTTGAAAGTCTTCTCTAACAGAGTTCTCACCAAAATAAATTCATTCCTGTATGGGAAGTAATTGCAATACATTCCCCAGTGTAGTCAGTGTTAAAAATATCATGGGAAGCCACAAGAGATTGGGCTACATTTTGAGATCTTTTCTTGTAACTGCTGCAGACAGGAAAGCTGCCATTTCCATTAAGATTGAGACTTCATTGCTGCTTTTAACTACAGAGTGATTACACTTCCCCCTGGCACACTGCATATTATTATGAACATTTTATATGACTATTCTGAATAGTCCTCATTAATTCTTTTAGATTTCTAAGTGTTAGGCATCAAAGACTGACAATATAGACTGATGCTAGAAGATTTTTCAAATCTGAGTTCTTGTAAATGACCATATTTGTCTGTAAGTAGCTGCTTATAAGTTTTGCCTAAGTTCTAAAAAGCGTCTTGAGAAGTCTATTTTTATTATTAAGTTTTGCCAAAAGTTGATAATTATAGAATGAAAAAACTTATGTTAACAGAGAATTATTTTCAGAAACAGTTCTGTTTAATTTGAGAACAGTTCAATTCAGCAACAGGAATATGGATTTATAGTTTTTAGACATATTGAGATTTTTCTATCATATAAGCCAATTTAGAATTTTAGAGACTTCAAAAATAAACTTGAATTATTGTTCATCTAAGTCTTGGTGGCAGCTACCTGGCATATCCTGGGTGAAGGCTTCAGTGGTTGTGAGGAAAGCTGTGGCAATAATCTAGTTCCTTTGTGACAATAATTTCCTTCCTGGGAGACAGCTTTGCCAGACTTGAATGTGAGCACATCTTTGCATCTTATGCTGTTCTGCTCCCCACTGAAAACCTCCTGTGATTACTGATCCCTGGGACCCATTGCACAGGCACCGCTGCATACTAGCAAAGCCCCTGGCTCAAAAGCAGAACTTGGCACTAATACATAATTTGAGGCAAAATTCCCATTCATTTCAGTGGGAGAAGGGATTTCTTGTTTTTCTTCTCTCTGGGAGTCCATAGCACCTGAAATAAATCAGTATATTAGAAAGTGCTACAGAGAGCACATTGAGAAGGAGGCTACATCCCTGAACAAACATCCTGAACCCTGAATAAAGGAAAGCCAATCCAAACACCCTAAAACCCATCTGACTTCTTAAGATGGACAATAGACTAGAGTGGCTACCTAGCTTTTGCAGTCCTCAGTGGCCTTTCATAATTTTCTTTTAGTTTGGCAGATTGGTGAGATGTGAAAGTCCTGAAGTTGCAGCCATAAGTAATGCAGGCTAACAGAACAGGGACTGTACAAACAGGACACTTTGGTTTTCAAAATTGTTTTAAAAATTCTGCAATGCTATGTGTGGTGTGACAGCCTAGGATTGAGGGTGGCCCTGAGCTCAGTGCAGTTTGGACAGCCCAGCTTTTCTCACATCTCTGGTTTCTGCAACAGGGAGAAAGACACAGCACCTCTAGAAGCGATGGCAAAGCAGCAGCAATTTCATTTTTAGGGGCATGTTCAGTCTCCACCTCAGGATGATCCCACGACTCCACTTGAATCTGATTCATTCACTTCTTTGAGTGTATTGAACACTGTCTGCTGGAGCTCCTTCACTGAACAACCACATCTCCTCAGTACTCCCACTATCATCCACTAGGAATTTCTGGAATCAGAGAATTGCTTATGTCACTGCATATGCTTTTCCTGCGTGTTTGGCTTTTTTGTTTTGTTTTTGGTTTTTTTTTTTTTTTTTTTTGCTTTGATTTTTACCTAATGCTGGGAAAGAACAATCAAATTATAATCAATTTTGGGGTAAATCATAATCATATTTCAGTCTCTTATATGATGTAAACAGGTTTCAAATAATTGAGCATTAGGATAGTAAATCATTCTAATTGGAGTTTTAAAGTAATCTCAGAAAACTTACACCAAAGTCTCAAAAAACCAAAGCCAACAGGGAACCCATTAATACTGCCCAATCACTTTTTCTGTTGCTACAGTGGTGTCCATTTCAAGCACTCCAAATACATGACTCAGACTGCAAAGCCCAAGGCTTTCATTAAAATAACAATATTTGCAACACGTGAAATGTTACTGTAAGGGAGAGTCACTTTTTCTAAGGTTTTTATCCTAGATAAAATTCAATAATTGTCTATTGAATTTTATTCAGTAGCACATTGCCATTATTGGGTACATTTAGAGAGCATTAATTTTCCTAATATACCTACACCCATGTAAGGATAAATATGGAGAGGAATAATAATTTCAGCAGCATCTGCTCAGTCTGATCTTGCTGCCTGTTCTAGCATATGTTTGTCCAGGCACAACTTGTGCATACAAGCACAATTGTAACCCTGCTGGTGTTCAGTGGGACAAAGGAGGCAGAAAACCCCACTGCAGCAAATATTTAAGTTGCTACTTAAAATTTATGTTTGAATTGGCACTGTTCAGGAATAGGTATCTTCTGGATTATTCAGTTTTCCCATGTATGCAGTGGGAAATGAAAGGAAGATGTTCTTGGTTAACAAGGCTCCTGCTACAAGCAAAGGTGTTTATCCACCACCAAACATTGGAGCCATTGCAGAGGTAGAGAGCTGCTTTTTCTGGGTGGGCCAGAATATATCTTCAGGTTAGCCCACAGGAATAACAGCCAATGCAACTTTACAGAAGTTAGATGCTTGATTCCAGCCTTGCTCAGAGGATTTTATGTCAGCATAACTCTGTAGACTTCATTACAATTTTTTGTGACTGTACCAGCATGAGGCTGAGCCCAGCAGTATATGTCCATGTCACAGGGATTTAAAGTTGAGACCTTCCTTCAACCTCACACAATGCAGAAAGTCCTGTTTTCTCTTTTTGTCCTTTTTATTTCAGGGGGAACATTAAAGTTCCATTGTTACAGGACTGCAACACAAAGAATGATAGATATAATCAAAGGGTGTTTTATCTTCTTTTATTTTTTTCCTTATTAGAAAAGTCAGCAGTTCTGCAGCACTGATTCCTGAAGGTGTATAGCACTGTGTTACTACAGCAACAGACAGCACTGGCAGGACCAAGTTATAGATGAACTGGGTCCTTTTGCAAGATCACAACCAAAATGGTGGCAATAAATCTGCTGAATGTAAAGTTGGTGGGATTGAAAGGTTAACAGGATAAATACAATACAGGAAAGCACCTTATTTTACAAGGAATCTTTTGCAGCACTTTACAGCCTCTCAAGTCAAAGCAGGTAGGAAAAATTAAATCAGTCCTTCACAAAGGCTTGCCCCATCTCCTGTTTAGGGACTGAGGCAGATCTCTGAGCAGGTAACTATTCCACAGGAGCAGAAAGGGATATGTCTGAGGGAAGGACAGGAATTCCAAATAAGAGATAATGCAAACTGCCTCATCTTGGATCAGCAGCTTCCTGCCAAATCAGACTGCTCTGCTTTGTTCTCCACCTCCTCAGAGGATATATACAACAAACACATAGGGGAAAAAGGGCAATCTCACCTTCCCTTTTCCTCCCTGCCCTTCATTCCTCTTCCTCCATGAGAGACACAGAATCTCTATTCTTGCTAAAGCACCTTCACAATAAATATTAGATTTGTTTCCAACCCTGAGCCCATACAGACACCTTAATGCAGTCCAGCTTTCAAAAGCACACAGTAAAGTGAGCCATTATGATCTGAGCTCTTTAGGGAGGCTGATTGTAAGTTCTGTTTACTAGTACCCAGTCCATGCTAGTGTTTATGATGCAGAAATACTTTAAAAATCGTGCCAGCACATTTACTAGCAGAAAAGCTGCTTAGGCTGGGCCAAACTTGCTTGCAGCAAGAGAGGTTAGGAAGAAATGGGGGATAAAATAACAAGCACAAAGCATTATGTCAGTGTAACTGTATCTAATTTAGCTCCAATTACTGATATTGGGGCTTCTTCTGCCTTCTTCTGGGAAGGGAAGCTTTAGGGGAGCATACCCTAGAACAATTCTGCTGCCAGTGACAGTTTCACTTTGGCTTTGCCTCATCAAAGGCAAGATGAAAGCCAGCAGAGTGGCTATGAAGAGCTAAATTTCTGAAGAACAATGGCATTCTGTGTTGAATGAGGGCCACAGGATTGAATTCCAGAAGCTCTTTAAAGTTATTATGTATTAACTGAGCCACTGTATCTGCATGTGGCTGTGCTTGGAGATTGCCTCAAGACCTCTGTGTCTGAGCTTAAGCAATAATGAATGAGGTTGAGGCTCATGCATTTTGCCTTGACTTTGAGAGGGGAAAAAATCCCAACCTGTGATGGAGAATGGTGTCAGCTGAGGAGATTGGTGGTAACTTGTTAAGCCTTTCTGACTCATCTGTGTTAAATCTCCTGCCTGTGCCCTGAGCTGCAGCTAACTGGACTTTGAGGCAGATAGAGAAATAAGTGCAGAGATTGAGGAAAAAAATACCAGCTCTCCAAACACACTTGGCTACTCAAAAACATGCCTGGAAAAAAATCCTCAGTTAAGAGAGACACCTAAATAATTCACCAACTTTTTAAAGTTTTACACTCTGTGTCATTGATTTCTGACTCTGGCATATTCATCATCATATGGCATGTTATTGAATTACTGACTCTCACCAAACTGAAACAAACTGGTCAATTCTTTATGTTCTTCAGAGAAACAGAAAAACAGAGAGAGGGTGATCCCTGCTTTATCCCAGTTCAACCCTGGTTTTCTTGTTCTTTCAAACTGTTGCAAGTTATTAAAATGAATATTTAGGTGTTGAATACCTCCAGCTTTCATTCAGATGCCAAAGGACTGACCAGGTTAAACCTTTCCATAATTTAAGGTCCTTAAAAAAATGGAGATAAACACAGTGACTCTTGGAAAGTAGAACAGGATTCACTTCACAGAAATTCACTGTATATTTTACTATCTTCATGATAAAAGTCTAATCTAGATAATTCTATAGTTATCTGATAAAAATAAGCCCTTTCAGAGAGTAATGTATAAATCATTTCAGATATTTGGGTGAAAAAAACATAAATGCTCTCCACTTCCTCTTGAGAGTCTCGACAGCTCACATTACAGGTTTTTTTGCTTTCTTTGAATTAAAAAGCCTTACTTAAATTGTGGCAAGGCTTTGCATATATTCATCATTTTCCATCTGGAAAGTCTTCCATTATTAATACATAAGCCGAGCTCAAGTAGAAAAATACATTTTCTCCTATTTTATGTGAGGCACAAAGGCTGCTTTCTGAAGATGCATTCATCAAAGGGGCATTCCTTTAATGAATTGCTAGTGCTGTGAACATCCCCTGCTCCCTTGTTGCCCTGTGTGACCAGAGTGTGCTTCACTAGAGGGCACTGCCTGATTTGATGGAGGTAGAAGGGCCTCTCTCTGCACAGGTTCTGGTGGATTTCCCTCATTTCCAGGCTCTTGGTCTCTTGCTGATCCTCCTGCCCTCCAGCTGTGCTTCGTGAGAGAGCTCTTGGTACTGCTGAGGTTGGAGGTGCTGCTGTCAGGGCTGAAAGAAACCATTCACCAGATATGGAAAAAGATTCCAGAGCCCCAAAAAGGTGTCCACACTGTGTAATCGTGTTCTGGTTGAGAAAAGCCTTTTGCAGAGCTGGGCATCACATGCGAATTTCCTGAGCCTTAATCTCAATTCCATTAATCTTCCCCAATTAATGATTTTATGCACAGAACAATAGCCAGTGCTCTGGGCAGTAGAGAGACAACAAAATGGCAAGTCTATTTGTCTGCTTCTTGTGCATGGGAACTGTGAGCACTCACAGAGCCTGTAATACCAAGATTTATTTAAACTGGAAAGTTCATAAGGCCTTGATCAAAACAAACATAATTTCATTCATTGAGCAGCATCACTGGGGTGCACTGAACTGATATTGATCTGATTATAGCAGCATCTGGATTAAACATTCTGATCTTGAAGATTTAGGTTGTTAGAGATTGAGGGGAAAAAAGCAGAGACAAGACCCAGTAGTATAGAGAGTGCTGGATAGCTTTTTGTATTCTCCTCTTCTCCTCCCTTTTTTAAAGCTTCTTCCCTTCTGAGCTTGAAATATTAAAGACTACAAGCTGTTCTGCATAGCTGGAAACCTGCAGACACAAAACAATGTAGATATGCTTGTGTCAGTTATACCTTGCTCCATTTATTAAAATACTGTTTTAAGCATATCTGGTTTAAATCCACCTTTCATTATTTAGTTGTTTTTATTTTTTTCACTTGGGTCTAAGCGTGCCTGTATTATAGAGCAACCTTGTGTTTTTCTGTGATATAAATACCTCATTTATGTTTTCACATTATCTATTAGTGTTTATCTCTTAAAGAGGGAAAATGCAACAGATTTAATGAAAGGTACAGTTGCAGGGTAAATAAGCATTTACTGTGCATTTCTTCCTCAAACTTTATGAGCTGCTTCAATGTAATTAGTATATAAGCTAATTTTAAAGGTCTTGGCTTAAAAAAATCCAGAAAACCAAAAGCTTGACAGTTGCAAATAGTTCTTTTCAGAGAAAGATGAGAGTTATAATTTTGTACAACCCCTTTCAATAATAGACTATGAAGATAAGCGCACCCAGCATTTACTGGTAGCATAAGATTATTAGTAGCATCCTTTAAACTTCCAGTTTATAAGCCAAATGGCATAAGTGAATTCTCACAGTATCTCCTGAAGGAGAAAGATCTTAGCTCTCCCCTCCTGGATGCAGACCACACAAATCTAGCTTTGATTTTATTCTGCTGTGGAGCACCAGATCACCTTTCTAAGGCAGCTCATATTTGTGTCACTCACCACTCCTACCCTGACTGGCCATTTCATGCTCATTTGCCATTTCTGGAACCCCAAAAACCACAATCATGTCCTGCCCTGCTATCCTTCCTGCATCTGCTCGTGTCCCAGTGCCCAGCCAGCACCACCCTGCTGCCCCCTGCTCTCCTGAAACTTCTGACATACAGGAGCTGCAGTGAAATCACTGAGTGATGGTGCTCCCCAAAAATATCTACCCAAAGAGTCCTGGATATTTGCCTCTTTCTTTACTACTCCAGAGATTGTATCTGAATCAGTTGGTGAGCAAATGAGCTCACTGAATTTTGACACCAATTTTGGCTCCAGTTCTCTCTGCAGCCTCTCGTCTCTTGACTGATTGATTGATTGAGTCATCATTAACAGCCTGAACCTTTGAATGAAACCTGTGGGAGTCTTACCACTTTTACCAGCAAGAACAGGCTGCTGCACAAGTTTCCCACATGAAAGTACAATTCACTAACACATAAAGAAAAAAAAATCCAAAAGACTGAGATCACAGCTCATAAGTCAGTTTAGTGTAGAAATCTTTCACTGAGGCAACCGTTTGAGTACAATAAAAGAAATCTGTGGATGGTCTGTTTGTTTTATGCCCTGATTTTAGCTTGTATGACTTCATCTTTTTGCTTAAAATGCTTCATCTTTTTTGTGTGTGGACAGAAGTAGTGTCTTTTTAGTGTGCCTTGAGAACTACCTCATTCCCCCATTTTTTCTTCTCTCCTTTCTCATCCTTCTCACCACCTCATGCAGCACCATCTTCCTTGGGACCACTGAGGATAGGACATGTTCCCAGGGAGCCATCAGCACTCTGATTTCATCGCCAGTCTGTGGCATACCTGTGGACAGAGATGTGGTGTGTGGCAGCAAACACTGGGTCATTTTCAGAATCCTTGAAAATACAACCTGAACCTGTTGCCTATCAGATAAAAGGACCCACCACCAGGTTACTGAGGCAGGCTAAACAACCTTATATATATATTTTAACCCCCCAAAATCCCAGGCTGGATTTGAACATAGAAGAAGGCTTTCACAAAGGCCTTTTGGAGTATCCTTGATCTCATCTGTTATACTTCAGTGACCATTGCCATTTCTTGGTCATAATGTCAAGGAAAGATATAATTAGATTTATATTTATGTGCCTTGTGCAATATAGAGGGTTATTTTCTGTTTATGCTATTACTGCTTTGGGAGTACAAACAAAACTGATGAGCACATTATTACACCTTTATGAGGGCAAGTTATTCAGTGCATGAACGCTGGTGACACTTTCAGTGCTGTGCTCACGATGCTTATTCTGATCAGAATGGTTTAAATAATACATGAACTCATGCATATACATATTGCAGCTCATCTCTTTCATTAGGCACCTTGCTAAATTCTCTCAGCTAGTTCTCCCCGGCACTCACATGTTTGCAGGGTGAAAGTCCTTTTATTTGTCGCAGACAGGTTGCAAAATCTTGCTGAGATATCATTTTAAATTTGTTTGGCAGTGCAACCTAGTTTAACAAGGGTGGATTGCAGCCTTTGCTTTTCCTATTCTTCCTGGGGGAAAACAAAAAATAAAAGAGAGAGTTTATGTGAAGTGTTTTAATGTATGAAGAAAAAAAAGTATGAAAGGAAAAGTGGAAAATTGGATTTGGTAATTAAGATTTTGTGTTGGGACTGTTGTGCTCCCAGTTCAGTCCCCTACAGGTTCTCCATGACCTTGGGTAAGTCATGTTAACAGTCCCAAGTCTCTGTAAAATGGGGTCCTTCTTTTCTTTCCCCCATGTCTTATCTGTTTCCCCCAAGTACAGATTCTTTTTCAGTGTCTTTACATCCATGGCTCCAAACACATTCAGGAATTTTTATACAAACCAAGTTCTGGTAAAGCAAATACTTTCAAATTTATATACTTGGTGTTCCGTTTCAGGATAATAATTTTAAACAAATATGTTGAAGAAAGTATCTTTAGAAAGAAAGCTCCTGCTTCAAGAGATTTTGGGAAGAAAAGTAAGATTGTGTGTTGAGAGCAGGATGGTATCTGTGCATTAAACAGAGCTGGCACAGAGGAATGAATCCATCTCTTACATCTGCTCTAGCTCTGTTTCTCAGGAGAGCACCTGCCCTCGGTGTCTGCAGTGCTTCCACACTGAATTAAGTAGATGGCTTTTCACTGGAATGGCTGTGAGAATTCCTCTGTCCTTCCTGCCGCCCACTGCCTGCTCTTTCTGCTGAGATAAAATGCCTGAAACAAACCAAACACTGCCCCCCACCCCAGCCAAATCAAATTACTGTAATTAAATAGAATTTTAAACCATGAATCATTTGCCAGGAGCTAACAAACCAGGACTGCTAATGGGGTACTGCTGTTCATCACCTGGTGTGAGTGCCCAGCTTCTCCAGTTTGAGGTGGTCCAGGCTCATCACTTCCATAGATGCTGATCCCAAAGTCCTCTGGGCTCTGCAGCTGCACCTGGGGGTCATTCACAAAAAAGTAAAACAAAGCTGGGCTCTTTCTTTTTCCTTTATTTTGCAATAACCAGTCTGTGCTGCAGCTCCTCACCCTCAGGGAGGACAACACAGGGCACAACAGGGTCCTGTGTCCATGGAAGTGTCCCTGGTTCATTGGCTCTGATGGCTACATGAGATACACCCATCCCCATTCTGCATCCTCCAGGGCAGGGTGACATCTCTGAGCAGCAGCACCCATTGGTAACTCTGCTCTGAACAGAAGTGGATGGAGCAGCTCAGCCGGGTTGCTCATCATTTTTTGGTGTCATTTTTGTAGCTGTTCTGTGTCATGAGCCATGCTTTTCCTCAAGAATTTGCTGCTTCAAAGCTGCAGGGGCTTGAGCAAAAATGGGGACTAATCGTGTAACTAAGGAATTTCCAGTCTCTGCTGTCACTGGTCACCCCGTTGGAAATGGTACAAAATCTGAAGGAAAAGGTTAAAACAGATCTACCTTGCTGCTTACTTGCCAAGTCCATGAGGTTTTCATATCTTTTAGAGCATCACTGCCACTGAGACTTTGGTGAGAAAAATTTCTGTATCCAATCTCTGCTCAGGATCCTGTCACACTGATGTACTCCAGGAATAAAATGCAATCCTGCACCCCCTTGTATCAAAGGTTCTGTGAACCAGTGAATGCCCTAAGGCTCTGCTGAATGCCCAAAATGACCCAGTGTTTGGCCCTTTGCAGGGTTCAGTGAGTTCAGAAGGGCTCTAGACCAGGAAATGTTCCCTTGGGTTATTATATTTTTATTTTTAATCATGTATGTTGTCCTGGTGAGGTCCACACAATTATTTACCTGCACGTCAAAGTGCTCCAAAGAGCTTTCAATAAAGAGTTTCCTGTTTCTAGAAGCAGTAAAGGAGCTGGAGAGGAAACATGAGGACTTTGCCTGGCATTGTTATGCTCAGCACAGGGAGGCTGCTCTAGCTGTGAGAATTTCAGAGCAGTTTTTGTTCAGGACAGCCTGGCAGGGAGAGAGACAAAATTGATCAAAGAAAAAAGCCAGGCAGTTGTTTGTATGGAGCTTCTCCTTCTCATACTTGTTGGCTGTGGGTCTGCTTGTGCCACTTGGAGCTGATAGCAAGGCCTGAATGTGAGAAAAGTGAGAAGTGACAGGAGACACTAAACAAGAGTACCTGTCTCATATCTTTTTATCTTTCTAACTAATTCCAAAGAGTCTGAGGAAGATGATCACCCCAGGCTATTTTCTAGCTACCTTCCTACCCTCCCTTTCTGTGCAGGTAATGTTCAGGAAGCTGTAACAGGGGCTCTGCCATCCAGCCTGCAGTTTCTTCATGTCATCCTCTTCAGGCTTTTTATGTTATAAGCATTTCTTTCTAATACCTCAAAGAGAAATACTCTAGTAATTATAGCAGCAATTTCCTTCCTTAGCTTTACTGTTTCTTCTCTCCTGTGCAGATTATTTCATTTAAGCTGATATCCTGAGCAATTATAGTACAACATCATTTGAGACGTAATCACCTCTGGCCAACCTCTTCAGGATCCTTTGGATATAAATGTGTTGATGTCTAAGCATCCCAGTGAAAACATTTCAGTGAGGGAAAAAAATAACAATATGAAACCTAATATTTCCCAGCAAACTTGGTCAGGAATAGAGCAGAACAAGTGCTCCCTGTTAGTGGGAGGGGGGAAGAAATATCAGAAGAAGATATTACATTGATTTTATGGTCAGAAAGAATAACTGTGATCATCTATTCCCATCACCTGCAAAACACAGGCCAAGAATTTGGCTGCAGCCAGCACTAGTGGCTGTAATGAGCCTCATCCAAAGCCCTGTGCAGTCACTGGGAAAAAAGCTGGGATGGAATGGCTGCAGTGAGAGCTTTGGATGATGATCAGTGTCAGCAGAAGCCCAGCAGTGCAGCACAGCTGTGGGGAAATCCCTGGAACACAATGAGCAGTGATCATCTGCCAGTGAACAGGGAGGGAGCATCAGTGCCTTCCCGGGGGCAGGACATTGCCTCTTCCAGGATTTCTCCCTGTCTCTGTAGCTGTTCTTACTGGGATTTGAGGGAAACTTGGGGGGAAATGGCCAGGGAATAACCATTTTTCCCTGCCCTCCTGCTCTGTCTGGAGCCACTGCCTCTGGGACTGGTCTCAGCAGCAGCTCCCGTCTTTGCTGAACACCTGCACAGAGCAACTCCTCTGTTCCCTATGGATGATAAAACACAGACAGCTGGAGCCTGGTGTTCTCATTTAATGTTTTGGTAAAAAAAAAAAAAAAAAACAAAAACAAACAAACAAACAAAAAAAAAAAAAAAAAAAAGGCAAAAAAAAGAGCTATTTAATTATTCAGTTTAGAAATATCTTTAAAAAAAGTTGAGAAATTTAGAGGTGTTTGTGAGCAGGTGTAGGTCATTTGACAAAAGAAAAAAAAAAATCTACAGCAACAAATTGCTCTATCAGGAATGTATTAGATCTATCTGGCTAGTCTTGGGGAAAAATGCAAGCAACCTGAAATAAAAAAAGTACTCAGAAGTGTTCCTCCGGGGGTCCTTTGGGGCTTCAAAGCGCAGTAATTCAGAAATACTGCGTTTTGTGATAAAATTGGAGTTTGCATTTTAACAGTGGCAAAACTCAGCATAAATGTATAATCAATGTTTCCCACTCCTAAAAAAAAAAACAACAAAAAACCCCCAAAACAAAACCAGAATCAGATTCTGAGGGAGATGGTACAACAGGATAATTCCCAGTGGTGATGTAAAACCTCTCTTTCCCTCAGTTACGACTGCTCTGCTGTGCACGCTCCCAGCCCTGCTCTCTGCAGGAGCAGGGAAGCTGAGTGGAAGCCTGCAGGATTTGGCATTTTGCATAAAAATATTCGCTTTCAGACCACAGTTTAATTCCATCCCAGGTGGCTAATAACTAAAAAGTGCTGGTTGGGGTGATACAGAGGCCACTGAGTGCTGCTGCTGTCCCTGGTGCACAAACCCAGGCAGGCAGCTGAGCTCTTCAGCTGAGGCAGCAGCTGCTGCAGTGGTCACTGAGAGGCAAAAGCTCTCATTTGGAGGATGCTCCCTCACAAGAACATCCTCTCTGCATGGCCTGGAGCTATGACAAGGCTCCCTTACAAACAGGCTAAATAAGAGCCTCCTCTCTCCCTTCCCCTCCAGTCTCTTCATAAATAAGCAAGGGATATTTAAGAATACTTTTTTTTTTCTCCCTCTTTCATTTTATGCACTTTTGCTGTACAGCTGTCAAGCAAGTTGACCAAGGCAGAATTTAAAGTCTGAATTTCTATTGATGAAATTACCTCAAGGACAATCACATCTGAAAATTCCCCATTGCTGGGCAGCAGGACAAGTGTCTAGTACCAATTTAAATGCCTTCAGCACCCTGACTTCCAGATGCCTCTTTTTTTTTCCAGGCAAAGGAGACTGGACCAGATCAGACAACATATTAAATCTACTTCTTCTTAGAAATACAGCTTGTCTGCAGCTGCTTGTTTCACTAGACATGCAGCCTCTTGCAGCAGCAAGAGAAAAGACAGAACAGCCCTTTTTGGGCAGAAGGAGTGCCTGCTGTTCTCAGAAGCAGCTTTGTGGGCTTTCATTGGCATTTGGGGGCAGGTTTACTTCTTTGTGATGAGTTTTGAGCAAACACCAGCATGGGGTTATTAGCAGCACCCCTATTATGTTTCTAATAGTCTTGTTAGCATGCAGGAAATCGATGCCAGGAAATGTTAAGGAGTGTACAGAGGAAAGTTAGTGCAGTATGCTTGGAGTTCCATCCAGATTTTGTCAGCAATCATTGCTATTCCCCAGAGATCATGTTTATTTTTGTTTGTCCTGGGCAAGAACTAGACAATAATTGATACTGCTTGAGCTCTTTGCCTCTTTTTCAGTTAGCTGTGGTCAAAATGTCCCAGCAACTGGAACCTCACAGTATTATCTTAGAAGCAGCATTATTACAGTATGGAAGTGAAGTACTGAAGGTGTTAAAGAGAATTTTTGAGGATACAATGACAAAAGGAGTCCAAATAGAAAATGAATTAGCATCACATTTCAGAAATGTTTTTTGACATTGCAGTTTTCCTCTAAGGCTCTTCATCCATTTGTTTCACTTCTGCTCCCGTGCTGTTAAATGTGGACAATATTCCTCTGCCACACACAACTATTGCAAGGTACTCAGGTTTTAAGGAGCTGAATGCCACTCAAGATTATTAGTGTATTTTCCTCCTCTAGCCTGCATCCCTGTTCCTTTGGACTCAGTCACATAGGGCCTCCCCCATCTTACTTTAACATGGAAGGTTCAGAAAGCCTCCCTGGCCTCTGGGAGGGAAAATTCCTGCTGCTACACCCCTGGAGATTCAGGCAGTGATACATCCAACACTGAACAGTAGAATTCCTACCTATGTGCACTCAGTACAGAAATTATTAAGTAGCACTTCTCCCAGCATTCCTATTCAGAAGGCATTCATGAGGCAGGTGTCACAACACTCTCAGTATACCAGGGACTCTGAAATTCCTTGTAGCAACACTGCAAAACCCCAAAGGGGCTGTCTGTGACCCCTCTGTTAGCACTAACAGGGGTAGAGCTGAGGAAGGACAAAGCACAGGCACAGGTGCAGTGAGGGCACTGCTGGTTGTGCTGCTCCTCTCCTGTTTTCCTTGTCCCACTGCTGCCTCGTGGAATAATCCCTTCATCTTTTCTGCTGAAGAAAAGGAAATACGACCCTTTTGGCCAGCACTGCTTCTGCAGTTGGGATAAAATGAAATGAGATCCAATGTACTCAGCTGATACCTGAGCAAGTCAGACTCACTGACCTTCACTGTGACTACTAATGTGCAAACCCCTCTGTCTTCCAGCTGTGAAAGCCAATTCTCATTTCTGAAGTGAGAACAAGGAAAGGGAAGAAGACAGAAGGAGAGAATTTTACACATCTGATGCCCCTACCTCCTTTTTTTTTAAACTAACAGTGAGTATTTTACCTCAGTCACAGGTATCACCTAATTCATGTTCCCACAGGACAAAGCAAGCCTTGCTGTTTGCACATTGCAGCACTTAGTATCCAAATAACTTCTCACAGACATTAAAAATACCTCTGTATTTTCAGTCAGAAACAGTGTTTCTCCAACAACAACAAGTCATCCACGATTTATCAGCCTGCCAGGTGGGCTCTGCCCTGTGCTCACAGGGAACAAGCAGTTCTGGGGCACAAGAGAGCATTTGGGCTGGTGGGAGAAGCCTCCTGAATGTAGGTACAGCTCCCTGCCCAACATTGTCCTTCTCCCCAGGAGATGGTAACGAGACTTGCTTACCATTTCATGAAAATTTCATTGCTGCACACAGGGCTCCCTGACAGAAGGAGCTCTGGTGAATCTTGCAGAGGTGGTTTAAGCACTTACAGCCTCCTGCTATGTGCTCTCTCTGTCCATGAGGATTGTCATCCTCATAGCTGGATAAAAAACGGACATGAACCCTGCTGGCAGCAGCCCCAGGTCTAATGTGTTGTATTACACTGTCAATGAAGGTGATGTGCACGGGGAGGGGGTATCGCAGACATCTTTTTATGAAAAATCCTGTCTGTAGGATTTTTCTTCCTGAGAAGCTGAGAGGCCTCAGGAACACAATGTAAACAATGATTATCTGCTGCTGTGGAATGCAACAGGTGCATCTGTGATTGGTCTCATGTACTTGTTTGTAATTAATGGCTAATTACAGCCTAGCTGGCTCAGACAGAGTCTGAGACAGAGCCTTTGTTATCATTCTTTCCTTTCTATTCTATTCTTAGCTAGCCTTCTGATGAAAGTTTTTCTTCTATTCTTTTAGTATAGTTTTAATGTATTATATATCATAAAATAATAAATCAAGCCTTCTGAAACACAGAGTCAGATCCTCGTCTCTTCCCTCAACATAAGACCCCTGTGAACACCGTCACAAGGGGATCACACCATGATCAAACCTTGACTCTGCCCCAAGTCAAAATGGAGAGAAAGGGGCTCCCCTTCCCTGAGACAGAAATGAAAATTGCCGCTGAGTCACAAGAAAACCCAGAAACTGAATTATTGGTTTTGAAAGCATTATTACTTTTAACAGCATGCTCTTGTATATGTCAAGGGAGAGTGTGAAAAAACAAAAAGGCTCAGAGATACACAAATAAACTCCAAGGGTAATATTTCAATAATTTCCTTGAAGACCAGGAACTCCACTTCCGTTGTGGAAATCAGCTTGAGTGGCTCAGGCACCTCAGAGCAGCTCACCTTGGAACAGCCTCCTTCAGTCATCAAAATCAGAAGAGTCAGGAAATCAGAAAGAGCAGCAGAACCACAAACAATTATCCTGGCTCTTTCATTAGCCGAAACTGCTGAGTTAAGTAACAATTAGAGCTTTATCCTCTGTGGTGCATGATCCATCACAGACAGCTGCATGTTGACTGTGCCTGCCCAGTGCAGCCATTTCAGCTGCTGCCCAGGCTAATGTGTGTGAGCACATCCACACTTTTAAAGCCAGCCTTGCTGCTGTGGCTTAGAAGATGTTTAAAGCTGACTGGGTGCCTAACACCTGGCTCAGAGCCTATTACTGACTCTGGAGCTCCTGCAGAGGCTGTAGCCAGGTGGTCCAGGTTAAATATGGGTGGCTCACGAGGACCAGCATCCTATGCAGCTGTCCCTGCTAGGCAGGAGAAGTCTGCCAGCAAAGAGGGCTGAGAGCAGGAAACATTCCAGGTGTCTGATCCACATCTGTCACATGGCATCTGAGCTCAGCTGGATGAACAGAGGTGACATCTTCAGGGACAGATGATAAGATTGCTACCTGTAGTTTTATCTACAAGACACCTGAACACCCAGGGAGCAGCTCCTGAGCCACTGCAGTTTGCAATGCTTCAAGGAAATCAAAGTGCCTGACAGTCTCTGATAGATCATGTGGTTGGAAGAGCTAATTGGTATCCAGTGGGGTTAATCACACCTCCACTCCAATAAAATGGTTCTCTTGGGCACTAGTAGCAGTGAAGCTGTGAGTACAAGGCTGCCTGCACATCTACCTAGCCATGAATGTAGTTATCTCCCCAGAAGTGAAATGGAAGTGTCATTTAAGCTCCAGCCAATTCCTTACAGAATGGTGCCAAAAGTTATGTGTCAAGTTTATAAAATCAGATTAAAAGCATCCATATTGTGCTTTGTTCCTGCTTAACTATGTTGGTAACTGCTCTGGGAAAGTGGTGCAGTGTTGAATATCTTTCTGTAGTAATTACAATTGGGTATGAAAATGAGCTACAAAACAGGGAAGTGCTTTTATCCTGATTTCACAGATGGAGAGCTGAAACACTAAAGGCCAAATCTAATAAAGAATTACAGTGCTGCAGAACCTGCCTTGCAGTCATCTGGTGCCCATATGGGATGCTGAACACTGTTAGACACCTAGTCCCCATTTAGTGGAGCCTCTGTTTATAGGACAGGCTCGTCCTCTCTAAATGGGAGCCAAAATAGCCAACTTATTGAGGAAAAAACTGCCTAAAATGACTGCTCTTGTGCATCTCTCATCTCAGCTGTCCAGCTCAGAAGTGTTATGAGCAAGAGGAGGTGTCAGACTGCACATCTTGATTACCTCATCTGGGTTTTCTGGGAGTTTTGGCTTAGGGTCGCTGCCCATGCCCTCCTCTAGATGAGCGTCCCAAACAGTTCCCAGTGCTTGGTGGACTTCCCTCAGCTCTTTCAAAAATAAAAGAAGACCTCTCCTTCTTCACAGTGCCTTTAGAGCACATTTTAGTGGCCTGCTAAGACAAGTTTAATCTCCCTTTCCCTTCCTTCCTTCCCGCACTGAACTTGCTGCTCACACCAGAAATAATCTGAGAGCCAGACAAGCAGCAGGAGGGAGTTTAGCTCTGCAATGTGCTACCTGGGCATAACGTTTGGGGAATATCATGCACTCTGGTTATGAACCAGGACTCACTTTGGTGCATCTTGATGAATTCCCCACCTACAGTGGCATGGATACATTCTTCTTACACACAATTTCCAAAATAATTTTGGCACAATGATGCAGCTGTGAGGTTCTCCTTCTTAAGTCCCTCTGGACAGAGACAGTTCAGATGCTCCTGTGAGGTGGCAAATGTGTATTTATCCCTGTAAGCAGGTGCAGAAACTGGATCTGGGAAGTTGGATCCCTCCACAACTGATATTTTGGTGCCTCTCCAAGTTTGGTAACAAGGAACATGAATTGTTTGCATGTAAGCTTTTTCCAGATTCCAGCTCTGCCTCCTCCTCTCTGTAGGAGCCTATATCCCATTTTGGATCTGACCTTGAGTAGCTTATTTAGGCACCCAGGCAGAATCTGTGGCAGAACAGAGTCAAACCCAGCCTCCCAAGTCATGATGGATCTTTGGATCTGTCTTTCCCATCTGATTTAAATGAAGCCTTAGTTTTATTCACTACTTGTTCAAGCAGAGCTTCTCTGGATTTTAAACTGATAGCTACATATTAATTGGAGGTCTAGAGACAGAAAAACAGCCTAATTATTCTCCATAAGACAAAACCAAAAGTACATCGAGGGAAATCTTTCCACAGAAGATGCTTTAGTTGTTTTTCTCATCTAGTGCCACAAATCCAGCGATGGCAGCTCCCAGCAGTTAGATGCACACAATAACAGCTGCCACTTTTACTGGCTGATAAAAGCAGGATAAGCACCTCAAAGGAGAGACATTTAGCTGGGGAAACCTCTAAATAAAAATTCTGCAGGACATTGCAAAACAGGTGGACACCCTCTGAGCCTCATTTAGCAAGTCCCCCCATCACTGAGGCTGTGCCCAGCCCACCACTGGGTAAAATATTCCTGCCTGTATGCACAATATCAACATTACAAAAGCCTTGGAGACAAATAGTGCTTGAAGCTACAATCCTTAGGGCTTTCCAGAAGGGGGATTGATTAAACCAGATGGGGAGAATTTAGCCACAGCAGGCCAGATTCTCAGCTAATGTAAATCAGCTTCACTCTGCAGATGATTTGCAGCAGCTGGAACCTGTAGCTTCAAAGGATCAGGTTGCAGTCTCCTGAGCAATTGAGCCTGCATAGATTTTTACTAGTAAAATTAACAAGAGCAATGTGTGTTGTGGGGGAGAACTAATCCTTAAATTAACAGAAATTGCTGAGACTTAAATAGTAATTTCTCTAGTTAGAGACTCACCAGGTTTTTCTCTTAGCTTCTCAGACCTTTTTACCCTGAACCTCACAATACAATCAATACTGAAACATCACATCTGAATGGCCTTGGATGGTAGCAAGCCATAAAAGCTTGTGAAAGCTGTTAAAATAAAAATGTCCCTTTTTAAGTGGAAGGAGATTTTAAGGACAAGACAGCAGCTGCTTTGAAATGTCTGTGAATTCTTTTCTCCTTGCAATTAGTAGCAAACAATAAAGGCCTCTTTTTAGAGCACTGATGGCATTTCCTTGGCTTTGGCAGCTTTTGTCTTTTCTAAATGATAATAACTGTGAGTGTTTGTTTCTGTTTAGGAGGGAACATGTAGCCCTGTAAAGCACACTGGTTCCACACTGTAGCTGTAGGCACCTTCTTCTGAGAAACTCTTTCAAGCCTGGGCCTCTGTAATTAGTATTTTTAGTGATCCATAATATAAACCTAATAGTGCTGTTATGCCTAGCTTACCCAAAATTGGTAAGCAGTGAAATTTCTTACTTGCCCAGCTGTTCAGCAGTTGTCTCTCAGCCCCCCATGCCCTGCAGAGCTTTGTGCTTCTACCAGCAAGAAGAACTTGCTTCTTTGTGCGAGTGAAGTAGAGGCACAGAGGAAAGGTTTGTTTGGCTGCTTTCAATTGTTCGTTGCTGTTTAAATTATTTCAGGTGGCTCTGAATGGAAAATCTCCAGTGAATTTAATTGTATCTCCCTTTGCAGGGGATAACAGGGCATTAGGTGGCAACTTAGGGAGTTGCAGTGTGTGCCAAGCTGCGCACACACCCAGTGTGAAGAGTTACCTGTTCACCTGATGAGGTTCACAGCCAAAATCCTTTTCCCACTGAGCACAGTGCTTTAACAAGTTCAGCTGTGAGCTGCAACTGATAGGAGTTTGTAATCTGCAGAGTTCTGGGCTGGAACCCCTGATTGGTTTCAAATGTGCCTGTGACTCCTAGCCTGGGCCAGAGTCCTTTCCTGAGGAGCATGTTCCTGCTTTTGTTGTTTGGGAATAATGTCCACCTCCTGTAGCTGGTGTGGTGCTCTGAGGAAGGTAAGGGCCAGGCATTCCATTTTGAGTTCATGCTGTCTACAGTTTTCTTTGTTTGAGTCTTGCTCTTTGGAAGTGAGATTGTTGAAATTGGAGAGGTTTTCAGCTGGTCTCTTGAAATGTGTTTCACATTAAAATTGGAGAGGGGCTCCAGCTTCTCCTTTTAGCATTTCTACTTCTTTAGAAAGTGAGGTCAAGAGGAATTTCTGCTTCAGAGCTTGGCTGCTGAAGGCTGAGTTTGCAGGGTTTGATTGGAAGCTCCTCAGTGTTCTTAGAGATGATGGCAATTTCCAGCAGGAGGAGATTTCTCCTCTCCAGTCAGCAGTGGTGTGCTCCCAGTCCCATCCATTCAGGTATGTGATTCAGCTGTCTAAAATCATGAAACAATTCTACATCTGAGGCTGCATTTTTGTGGTGCTTGGGTCATCACATGCCAAAGTTTCATTGCTTACCATGAGGGCTAGAGTGCTTCTAGAGGCTGAGAATTTTTTGTTCCCCTTTGATTCTAGGGCTTGGGGCTTTAATTAAAAGTGTCAAGCAGTTAGAGACACACACTAAAAGCATGAGGTTGCAACCTTGGTCTTGAGGGAGAAGTAGAATTTTTCAGAGTGTATAAAGGCTACAGAGGCCACTTGTTCAATTTTAAAAGGGCTGGGTTGGTTTTGTGGCATGCTTTTATTCCAGCAAGAATCTCCTCCAGGAAATCTGAGGGAAGCAGGGAAATTGAAATGATTTTGAGATGGTCTGAAAACAAAATCTGTGAAGAAAAACATTCATTTTAAGCACTTAGATGAAGACAGCCAAAATGCATTTGGCTGAGGAGCTTGAGCAAATACTTAATAAGGACAGAACAAAGCATAAAGTAGAGTAGTTTGCAAAGAGAGCAAAGCAATGAAGGAAATAATGTGTTTCTGCACAAATTAGATTCCCATTTGTAAGGACCCATGTCACAGAGCAATTTCTGAGCTGGGTATTCCCAGATATTCTGTCATTTGAAATATTTGTACCAAAAGTGAGCATCTTTTTAAAGGAAATATTCCAGCTTAAGCAGAGCTTGAGGCAAAGGCACAGGTAAAGTCTCCATGCTGTGTTATGCAGGTCAGACTTTGTGCTTCTTCTGGTCTTAACATCTGTGAATCAATTTCTGGGTATTTGCAATATTATGTGCACCAGTTTTTCTTATCTCCTTGGGAAAACTGATCCAAGGAAGGGGCCTAAAGTTTCCTTTGGTTACAGCTTGTGGACTGCTTTAGGTTTTAGTGCAAACTGCCATCAAAATTTGTCTCATTTGCACAAGACACAGATGCTGCAAAGAGGTGAATAGCACACATGAGAGGACAAAGTGAATGTCATTGAGTGACTTTAAATATACATTTCTGTTCAAATAGAGGTTTTGGTGCATTCTGGGATTTTGTTTGTGCAGATTTTTGTTTTGGTTTTGTTTGTTTTTGCTATAATGTGAACTTCCAATTCTCAATATTATTTTTTAATGGCTTTAGATAAAGCTCCAGTATTATCTTAAGGATTTCCCTTCAGCAACAAGCAGCTGTTTAGAAGCTTTGCTTTAATGAAAGCTGTTTTGTATGGGAACTTCCTTTAGGCCTTGTCAACCAGTCTGTTGTCAGCACAACTTAGCACAGAGATGGGGAAAAGACCAAACCACTCCTTTTTTTTTAGGGTTTTGTGAGTGGGATAAATTCACCTGTCAGCTGCTCTGCTGGCACCTCTGCTCCTAGCTGGGTTTGGAGCTTGCTCTGCCATTCAGGCAGAGGCAGGGGTGAGGAGTGAGGGTGAAGGCAGCATTTTAAACCCATTCCAGCTGGCACACCTTGGTGCTGGAGCTGCTTTCGAGCGCCTGGGGCAGGGTGAGCAGGCTCCTTTGCAAAGGCAATCACAATGGGGCCTGCAGAGCCCAGAGGGGAGAGAAATCCAGCTCCTCTTGACTCCTCACCTTACAGGACAGATGCTGGCTCTTAGAGCCATAAAGATAAATCATAAAACAAAGGAAAGGGTTTTTTTAGTGGTTTTTTCCCCCCCCAGGATAGTTGAGTGGTTTGTTCATCAGTGTGCTGGATGAGGTGTAATGTTTTCCTATAAAAATGTGCTTGTTTCACTGTTCATTTATCATAGGAAATAACAGCACTCACATGCTGCTTTTCTTCTATTTGAATCTAATTTCATGAATCTCTGCAGAAAGCTAAATATACCTATTCAATTTACACTTAGGAAGGATATTGCTGCATTTATAAATAATCTCATCCTTTCTCTGCAACAATACTGATATTCTTCTTCTGGAATTAAAATTCATCCTAATATTTTGCTGTTTTGCAAAGCTTTGAGCATTCTCCCTGATATCAACAACATGGATTTTTTTCTATCTCAGTTGTAGGCCACTATCTGGACTTACTCTCAAGGAATCCTTCATGACCCTGTTAAGCTACAGTAAAAATATATATTTAATATTTTTCCTTTTATTTTAGTTGTCACAAAATTTTTGAGCATGCTTCATAAATCTACCAAATGGTTGTTCTGCCAGCTGGTGACTCATCAGCTTTTAGAGTTACAAAAGGGAAAGATGAGCTATTTAGGCAGGTGTAAAAGTGTGTAAGGAACAGAGTGGGCAAAATGCCTCCTTGGGGGATGTCAAGCAAAGGTGTAAAAAGGAAATTTTAAGCCCTCAAAAGGCAGCTGTTTGTTCAAGCTCCTTTTTTTTTCTTGCTTAGAAAAATATTTATCACACAGTTTTTAATATTCCAGGTAGTTTAGTAAAATCTTCCCATGAGAAATAGGATAACAAATGTCCTTTAATGTCATATGAGCCTAATGTGCACCTTCCACAATGGAATTTTGCTCACACATTTTTGTATTTTTACTTCTTTTCTGCATTTTTCCTTCTTGTTTCTGTTATTATTGTAATACACAAGTAAGGTAGAGAGTAAGTGTAAGAAACTAAAACCAGATCTGCTTAAGGCACCACTGACAATTTTTGCTTTTGTCTTATACTAAAAACCAGAAGCATGAGCCTTGAAGAAGTATTGAAATATTCATATACTTATTTAAAGCAAGAATATTCAGAAAAGTCTTCTAGAAAAAAGTTAACTACTGTAATGTAAATTTGTGCTTTTATTTAAAGTCCTTCAGCATTGGTGTTTCTCTTGTGTTTTCAGCTCCCGAGTCAGGTGATTTCAAAATTATTTTTCTGAATATATGTGCTTATGTGTGTGCATGTTTGCTTTTCCACACCAGTGGAGAAAGCTGTGAAAATATGATGTAGTTCTAAAGTCTCAGAAGTGAGAAGGCAAAAAGGAATTCAGAGGTTTTTGTTTTAAATAGGATTATTTCTTTTAGAAATACCTCCTGATTATTGTTTTAGGCCTTTTATTTTTTTTTTCCCTGTTAACATTCAGAGTTGGAAATACTTAGGCTGCATGTTGTTTCCAATTACATCTGTCCCATACACAGCAATCTGTCACAGTGGCTTTTGATCTAGAGCAACATAACTGAGAGGAAAATTCTCCCTTCAAATGGACTTCATTTTCTCAAATGCTGGCAGCGTTTAAAAGTGATCTTCACTGTCTCACTTTGCTTTATATTCAGTTCAATTTGAGGTGTTTGTTTTCATCCACCCCTTTATTTTATTTACTGCTCTCTTGAGCAGAGGAATATATATTTCTTTCTCAGCAGAGGAACAAACAGTGCTGGTTTCCAAGGTATTTTTGGAGAGAAGCAAGCCATGGCTGCTTGCAGGAGCACAGAAGAGGAGATTCAGCTACATCCTTATCTGGAAATGTTTGTGCTTATTAACTTAGGGTGCATCAGTGACCTGCTTAATTGAGAAATTCAAAAGGGAGAGGAAAAAAGCCCCTGTTTCATTCATGCTGTAGCTTCATCCAATGAACAGTTTAGGAATAAACCCAGCACTGTCCAGCATTGCTGGCAGGAAATCACTGTGAATGCAGGCAGGCTTTGCTATGAGTGGTGTGTTCAATGGATGGGTGTCATTATGGGGAAGAATAGCATAATAGAAAGGAAAAAAAGGTAGTAACTTGCAGGTAATTACTTGCTATCTATAACTTAGTGCAAGTATGGGAAAAAACCCTGCTTTTGGCCCCTGTGGAGTGCTTTGTTTAGTAATTTAACCATCAGCCTTTTGATGTACATTGTGTGCCTCCAGCAAGGTGTTCTAGCCTCCTATTTGCCTCCTTTGTTAATGTTGCTGCATATCAGGCTGAATGCTTCAGGAGCCTTTCTGAAATACCCACTAAATCTCTTTCTTGGACAGGATGTTGTAACATCTCTCTCTTTAGTGTATAATACCCAGTTGGAGTCGTTGCTTCGAATCTCATAATTTTCTAAGCCTTCTCTGACTGTGTGTGGCATTGCTTTAAGTGGGTGATGTTTCAGTAGTTCCTCCCTCTGAGCTTTTTTTCCTTCTGCTGGATACAGCTTCTCTGTACAGTATATAAACAGAGATTATCACCGTGTCTTTTTCTTTCCTTATCTGACGCATGCAGCAGAAACAGAGGTGTCTGGAGAGCTAAAAATTAACAGAGACATGGGAAAGACTTCCATAAGATGACAGCAAGAGGAGATTAATACTTCTTAATGTAGAGACACAAGACCATGCAATAGCTATGCCAAATAATCAGTGCTGCAGCGAAGGCAAATTGTGTGCATTTTGCTTCTCTCTAAGTGAGAGCAAAAGGATTTAATGCAACTGTCAAATTACAATGGAATACACATAAAAATGCAAGGCCATCCCTTCACAAAGAATGAGAATCAGGGAAACTCAATGATGTGAGGCAGTAGTGACTCCCTGTTCTACTTACACCATGTGGAGGGCCTGGTTTATTAAATGTGACAAAGTTATTAAATTGCCACGTGTGCAAGTCCAATTAAAATGAGTGATTTATTAAATTGCCATGTGCTTCAAGTCCAATAGGAATGGGGTAAGTGAGGCATCAGGGTCCTGCTGGGTGAGCTGTGGGAGGAACTTTGCCTTCCTGGAAGGTGTTGTGCAGCAAACACTTTGATGGATAGCATCCTGGAGTGTTCCTGCAGGACCTGTACAAACGAGTCATGCACACCATTATCTTCATCAGCTTTGAGGAACTTCATGGCACAGCCAAATCTTCCATATGAATGGTCCAGGGGGCTGTTCCCAAAATGAAACAGATCCATCCCCAGTGTGTGTGACCATGTTTTTGGTCACAGTGCATCTCATGATCTGCACCAAAGTGAGGAGGTTGTGTGGTGGTGTTTCCAGGGGTCCCAGGACGAGGGAAGAGACAAGAATCTTGACTCCATGTTTCAGAAGGCTGACTTATTATTTTATTATATATATTATATTAAAGAAAATTATATGTTAGAACTATGCCAAAGAATAGAAGAAAGGATTTCATCAGAAGGCTAGCAAGGAATAGAAAGGAACGGAAAGATAATAAGATCTTGTGACTGACCAGAGTCTGAGCCAGCTGGGCTGTGATTGGCCATTAATTAGAATCAACCACACAAGACCAATCACAGATGCACCTGTTGCATTCCACAGCAGCAGATAATCAATGTTTACATTTTGTTCCTGAGGCCTCTCAGCTTCTCAGGAGAAAAAATACTAATGAAAGGATTTTTCATAAAATATGTCCATGACAAGGTTGTTTCCCAGTAACTCCAGCAAGGCACCAGCAGAGTCCAGAGAGCAGGTTTGGGTTGGTGACCTAAAGGGTGGGCAGGTTTGAAGCGCTGCTGACTGGCTTTTTCCAGAGGCAGGGACTTGGGTATGGGTGGATGTAACAGCAGGGACACACTTGTTGTGGTAGTTCTTCAGAAAATGCTAGAAACAGGCATGAAGAAATCTCAGATGCCACTTCAATATCTCACTCATAGTGCTGCTACAGCCTGGCTCCACTAGAATTTTTTTTTTTTTTTGCATGTCTTCTGTCAGGGCAGAGGCAAATTTCCTGGAATGTTCCTGTTGCTGAAAATCTTTTGATCCTAGAGTTAGCCAGCTTGCCACGTTGCCTGCATGGTTCTGCAAAATCTTTGTGGAAATCTGGTGGCAAATGGACTTACTCCTGGCTTTGTTTTATGTTGCTGTTTTGTGGTCTGAAATTATGTCACAAAAGCCATTAGTGTTGAGTGCTCTGGGATATCCTCTTAGGTTTTTGCATGGTGAAGAATTAAAAATAAGCTTGCCCTCCTCACGTGCTGTTTTCCACCCCTTTTCAGGATTTATATGCTGCAGCAGGGGGTCTGTGGTCCATAGTATTTGCATTTCATTGAGGACTCTTGAATGTAGAAACCTACAGAGGCTTAGCTTTGGACATGAGGGGGAGGAATTAGAACTGCATGCAATCTGCAGGGTTTTCTTTCTCACTATTATCTAAATTAACAGTTTACTGTTTTCTTTGTGTCCCTTTTATTATAGGCTTAAGTGCTTAATCTAAAGCTCCCAGAGCTTTAGATTAGCACCCAGAGCTCCCACCATGCCATTTTCCATTTTCTGTCCCAGGGAGTGGCCTGGCCACATATGGCTCTGCGCTCCTGGCACACCTGGGTGTTGTAGTGTGTTCTGTTAGTTTATTTAATTACTCCCCTATTTTCTGTATCACTCCCCCATTTTCTGTAATGGTTCTGCCCTCACCAGTTCCTCCCGCCATGGTATTGTCTGTCATTTGGTTACCTTGGTTACTCCCGCCACAGTTTATGTCAATCCTCTCTATTATATAATTTCCCCTCCCCTGTGTTTCCTTATATGTGAATTTGTTCTCCTCCCTGGGCCCAGTCAATCACTCCCCATTCCTCCTAGTTTGCCAGAATCTTCTGTGCTTAGGGAGACTTGATTGGCTGTGGCTCCAGGGCCCCTCCTTTACATTGTTTCTATTGGGTTTTCTCTCATGCCCGTTATACTAAGTCCACTCCCTTGCCTTCCCCTATTGGTTCCTTGTAAACCCCTCCCATGAATTCCTCCCCCCTTTATAACCTTGTTGCACCCTTTTGTTCGAGATCACTCACTGGCAGACACGTTAGATTCAACACCTGGGTGTCTGTCACTGCCTGGTGCTACAATAAATCTGACAAGTCTCCAGGGAGTGTCCAGACTCTTTACTCTCGTTGGCCAGCAGCGATTCCATCCACTGTGAGCACAGCCCGAGGCCTTCTGACGCCGAGGGGTGCTCTCACATTTGCAGTTGGGTGTTGGCCGCCCTCCTGCCAGCCGCACACCTGACCTTAAGGCCACACCACGCTGCACCTGGGGATGGGTGAAGCTCGCTGGGGAGAGGGAACTGTGGTTGGAAAGCCTGGTGGTGCTGGGAGCTGTGGAGAAAACAGCCCAGGGCTGGTGAGGAGCTGACAAAAGTTAAATCCATGTTTAATCATGTTAAATCCAGAGGTTATCCAGAGGGATAACCTCACCCCACTCCAGAGCTGAAAAGGCTGTGCACTCTTAAATACTCACCTGTAGAGAGTCACCAAATGCTGCTGAAGGAAAAATATCCCACCTCTTTCAAAAAGACTGTGGGCAGAGGGCACCAAGGACCTGCAGCTCAGGAAAATTAACTTCTTATAAACCTTGCATGATTTTATCCCTAGCAGACCAGCAGACCTCAAGGTACCTCATACTAAAAGCTTTTAAGAGTGGGGTGTGGGAATTCACAAAACCAGAGGGTTTTGGGAAAGCTGCAAAAGGCAGGCCCCAGAGGCAGTAGAACTGTGATTGGAGTTAAGCAATAGCCATGAGATAGGTTAGCAGAAAAATTATTTAAACTGTAGAAAAGCAAGGACAAATAGAACAATGATCTGTGTGTTAACACTTGTCTAGAATAACTCTCTAAGCTACAGAAAAGTTTATCTAGCAAGATATTGGGAAGTTTGAAGCTTAATAATGGAGCTCTATGCATTGTGTTTGAAGGCTTACAAGCAGGTATTATGTTCGAAATAAGCAAGCATTGTTTTAACCAAAGGTACCTGTGCTTATAGTGGTTGGATAGAACTACTGTCAATATGCTTTGGCTTTGTGTGATTGGGCAAAAAACTTATTTTATAAGTTGTAACGTTAAGTTCTTGGATGTGAGCTGCTGGCATCTTCCCGTTGTCATAACCATGTAATGAGACTGATGCTGGAAAATAAAATAGCTCAAGGTACATTCCACAGCAGCCCCGTCCCATTCGTGATTTGTACATAGACCCCGGCTGGCGTCATGGGGTTTCTAAATTTTATTTTTTTATTTTTTGTTTCTGGCTCCTGGTCTTGATGAATAAGCATATTACCTTGTTTGTTTCAACATTACCAGCTATTTTCAGTTTTTGTTAAGGTGCATGAAGATTTCCGAGCTTGGCCAGCCATTAATTATAATTTATTTTAATTACTGCTTGAATCCCTGAGGAAATTAAATACAAACCACATGCAGCTTAGCTACAGAGCTGGCCTCCAAATACACAGAAACTCAGGATGATAAAGCTTTGGATTTGTGCTTCCTTCCTCTTGTTAGGCTTTTCCTAGCTGAGCTCCAGATATTCATGAACCAAGCACAGTCTAGGGAATGTATTAATGGTGAGATGGGCAGAACATGCTTTTGGATCGTCATTGCATGTGTTGGTGACACTAATTTACCCAACAATACCATGTAGTTACTTAAATAATGTTGGGTTCATCAGCTGTTTTGTAATTTTTGAGGGGGGAAATATTTGTAGCAGCAGCACAGGTTAATCACCTTGGGGTCATGAAAGACATGAAAAAAGACATAAAGACATATAAGAAAAAATTCTTTACCAGACAGTGCCAAACTGCCTTTAGAGGAATCTGATAGAGACAAAGTACCATGATAATGCTGGTATCAATCATGTTGGAGCTTTGGGAGACTCATGGGGGGCATGAAGAAGGTCTTTGACATGAGAGGCCCTTTCCTTTTCTCTGGAAATGGTTCTCTGGAACTGTAAGCAAGGGAGGAGATTTCCATGGTTGTAGGGATTTATCCCTGATGAAGTAAGACTGCTATCAACACTTCTGCCTCCTCAATGATGTTTCATTAGACAGGCTGTGTTGAAAAGAAAGCTTTATCTTGTAAAATGTGTCATTATATCTTAGCTTTGTTTTTTTTTTTTCCTGTAGCTTAGAGTGTGGTTTTTGTTTGTTTGTTTTCAGTTCAAGCTTTAGAAAATAGCTCTGCTTTCTGAAATGTCACACAATCCTCCCTCTGAAAATATTCTCTTCAGATCATATTGTACTTGAATTTTTCAATTCTATATTGACCTGAAATTTAATGCCATTGAACATTTTAAATTCACTTCATGCAATAAAGACTTTTTAGTTCTGGTAGAAAATGGCTATAAAATAGTGAAAATACTTGGTATAAAATAATCCTTCTGTAGTCAACCTGAGCTTTTCTATAGCAAACAAACTATAAAGTTTGAAGTGATGATGCCCCACATAGTGTGACTGACAGCTAAAAGGTTACTAAAAGGTGTTTAAATGCTTTTTGGGTCAAAATTCTATTTGAGAATGCCCTTAGACCTGTCATTGAAAAGAAGACTGAAAAAGAAACAATGTTGGAACAAGGAACAAAAGATGCTGTCATCAAAAGAATACAGACACCTGTTGCCCAAGCCATTCTCATCTTCTTTCTTTCTGGTATTATGATAAAAGGGAAGCATCTCAGGTAGCAGGTCACTGTGGCCAGCTCCTAAACTGTGACACCACAACTGCATCTGGGTCAATATGGGAGGGGAAATAAAGTTGCTAAAGGTTTGTTGGATTTGTTTTTTTTAAATGCTGCTGCTATGGGGCCTATACTTTGTTTTCAATTCAAGCTTTAGTTCCAGTGCTAAAGATATGAGAAGGTGACTGTCCAATCTATTTATCAAGTTTTACCAGCAGTGTGAAGAGGAAAGTACAGTAAGAGACGTGTTACTTAGGCACAAGAGTCAGGAATTGCACCACTTATTTGGGAAATGTGATGGAAAGGTTCTGCATGCACACTGTCTGTATGAGACACTTGGGAAGGGTTATTCAAAGGAAGGGAGTTCAGCCTTGCTCATATTTGTAAGGAGATGTATCTGGATTTTACCACCATGAGCGATTTTAGGATACAAGTTAGAACTTTGTGATTTTCAGAAAAGTGAGATTTTTCTGCAGGTCTATTTTCCCAAAATTACCTGGTTTTAAGGGACAATAGAAATTCATGAAAAGGATTTTACAGTATGATGCAAAGAGATGATTCTCAAGAGTCCTCTGGTTCGTCTTCTGTAAATCTCAAGATCTTTGTATTAGGGATTCTGGAGAAACACTTCTTTGGATGGTGCTAATCTTTCCTGCCCACTTCTGATTTTTGAGCCTTCTTCCATTGCACTAAGCCCATTATTCCTGCATCTTCCTGAAATCTGAAATTCTTACAGGTTTTCTGTCCCTTTGTGGCTTTCCTCCAGCACAGGAGGAGCTGCTTGCAGTGCATGTCACCCACCTATGCCAGAGTTTGCACAGGGGTCAGCCCTGTACCCTGGGGCTTCTGCTGCTTCTGCAGCTCAAGATAAACTCTCAGCTGGGAAGCCATGGGATTCCTCAAAACCAAAAGCATGTGTTTTCCAGGCTGGAATCAAGCTTCTCAGTGAGACAGCATTTCCTTCAAGCCCTTGAAGGACTTAAAGCTTCACATTTCTGACATCTTTATGTATAAAAGAGTTATTTTTAGTCAGTTTTAATGGTTTTCTATGATTCCCTCTGAGCTCTCCATAGCTGGTAATTATACACCTGCTCTTGCAGGCAATAGGAATGTGAAAGAGCTTCAAAATATTTTTTAAACTCTCCTGAATTTCCATCAGCAAATTGTGTGGATTATTTTCTCTTTTTTTCTGACAATATGTCTCCTCCTTAAAATATGTGATGGTGGAGACACTGAATAAAGAAACATTTTTGGCATTTTCTTTAGGTACCTGAAAATGCACCTCTAGATGTGACAGGTTTTACTCTATCAAAACCCTTCCACAGGATTGTCTTGGCTTCATTCAATGAGTCACAAGCACTAATGAGGGGTTTTAAGGTCCTTATCTCCAGGGAAGTGAGCAAAGCCCTTCCAGACAGCAGATCAGTGAGGGGGAAATACGAAAGCAAGAAGAGAATGGCTTTCAATGAGGTTTTACTTACCCAGCTGCACTCATATTTAATGTTAGAGCAGGGGGAAGCTTTTGTGCATTTGCTGTGCTGCCCTGACAGCACAGACACCCCTGAGTGGTGTTTCTTCAGCTCTGGGCCCCTTCAATACCTCCCAATTAGTCCCTGTGTGCTCTGTTCTTGGTGCCTTAACTTGTCCAAATGGGGGACAGACCCAGGAGCCAAAAGGAAGGGGACAGAACCCTAACTTTTCCTTTCTTTTCCATGTTCCCCCCCTTTCTTTTATTTTTTCCCAGTTTTCCCTGTTTTGTTTTGTTGGTGATTTTTTGGGGTTTTTTTTGGTTTGTTTGTTTTGGTGGGGTTTTTTGTTTTGTTTTGGTTGTTTTTGTGGGTTTTTTTTTTTTTTTTTTTGTTGGTTTGTTTGTTTTCCTTCAATATCTAGGCCCTTCTCTCTGTTCTGCTCTAGTTTCCAAACAATCTGGGGAGAGAATGTAAGATGAGCGCAGGATGGAAAACCTTGTGGGAAATATGTGAGGCTACTTTGGGTGGAGTCTACACAGTTTTTGTGGCATCTTGCAACAAACCATGCATGGGCAGAGTGGAGTGGAGGGTTCCCTTAAGAATTGGGCAGAGTCAGTCCTATCCTTTTTGTACCTATCCTTAAGAGATGCAGCTCCAAGGCTGACAGGGATCATGCAAAAGGCTTGGAATTCCAATAAAAAGCAGAATTGACTGCATGGAAGCCAGTAAGTGCTGCAATAAAAGTACTATTTAACCTGCTGGCTAGTACAAAAAGGTTATTTCTACAGCAACTGGTGGGACAATATATTTAGAAATTAAATTAATCCAAACAAATATAGAATTTAACCCTGTTGTTGTGGCTAAATTCCAACTTAAATAATTACATTCTGGCTACCTGCATTCCCTCTGGAGTCTCTGCTGGGTAAGTCACAGCTTTCACTGTGTGCCTCCACTGTTCAGAACAGTTGTGTGGCACATCAGCATCTGGGAAATCCTGTCTGGAAAAAAAAAAAAAAAAAACCAAAAAAAACAAGAGGCAAAAACAATTCAGGGGAAGTCAGGAGCAACTGCTCTGTCATAGTTAATTTGTTAGCAGGATTGGTAGATGCAAATCTGGCAGGGAGTGCTGCCCATAATGTAAACAAACAGTGGTTAGACACACACACACACAGGCTGGATTAACACTTTCTCTTTTCCACATCCTTCCTGTGTTAGACATTCCTGAAGCTGAACCTCTGTTCCAAAGCCAGGTGGAAGTGGCTGCCTGTGCTTTTGGTGCCAGTTCATCCTCCTGGCTCAGAGCATCAGCTGAGCAGTGGCACAGGGGGAGCTGGGAGGTGGCACTGGGGACAGAAAAGGCCTGGGTAAACCAGCATCCCTTCCCAGTGGCACACGTGCTCCTGCAGCCCTTTGGGAGGTTCAGCTGAGGCTGCCCCATTTCCAAAGCCCTGCTGGGGAAATGCAGTGAGACACTGAATTCAGATCTAGCTCAGCATCCCCTCCTCAGCCTGGTACAAAGCAGTGTCTGCCTGTGGCTTTGTTGCCATTTTGAAGGGTCATGGAAACACCACAGTGATTGAATTAATTGTGTTCATTGCAAGTTCATTTGGAGAGGACCTTCCCTGTGAGTCTGAAATGGGAAAGCATGATTTGAGGGTGATGTACTGCCTTATCCATGATTTTCTGTTTTCTTTTCCTGTTCCACTTCAGAAAACAGGGCACACTGTGAGCTGACAGGATGATTAAGCTGTAGCCAGCACACAGTGGACAGGTCAGGGAGTCCTTTTCCCCCTCTGCTTTTTGTTGGAATTCTAAAGAAAGCTCATCTTTCTAAACATGAGGCACTAAGAATACAAGTGGTTAAACCCACTGATGTTTGGATATGAAACCACCAGGAAAATTCAGAACCACCAGCTCTTTTAATAGTGGCTTTGGGACAGCTTTGTCAAAATGCAGACAGCTTGTTAACATAACCTGGATTGGGCAGCTATCTCTTCATGGTACTGCTTGTAAAAAGTGAGGACACATCTGGCTCCTGCTGAGAACTGAAATGACCCAGAAGTTTGGCACATGCATACTACCCCATGAGGAATTTCTGAGGGCACTCCTTACATGTAATAGAGTGAATTGACAGGAATAACAACATCTGAGGCAAAGAAAGGGCTCCTTTTACCTGGACAAATGTTCTGGCAGCTGTGCAAACACGTTCCTTGGGAAAATTAATTAATAGAAGTGAACACTAGCAAGCAGGTTGTAATGAGGATTGCTTTTGATCAAAAAGATCTTCTGGTGATTAAATCCAAAATCTGCAAATTTTAAAATTTGTTTTCATTTATTTATCAAAGGAAAACATTTTCAGCAGGATAAACAGAAAACATATTTAGCAGCTTTAAGTTCTTCTTAACATTCTCTTAAATGATTCAGACATTACCATTTCTCCACAATAGATATTTTGTTGGGGAAACTAATTTGAATGTGCATGATAGATGAACTGCATTGAAAACATCAATGTTTATCAGCTCTAACCCTTGATCTTAATTAACTTCATATCTGTTTCTCCAGAAACCAGCAATGCAATCAATAAGCTTGCATCGAAGAAGTCTGCAGCAAAAAAATAATAATTTCAGTTCTTTGCTTCTGGCCAGTTTGTGTATGCAGCAGCAAAAGGGTTGTACTGCCCTCAGACTTCTGGCTGGCTTTTGGAGGGCCTGATCCTTGCTAGAGAAAAGGACATCATGTAGTGAAATTCCCTTTGCTGCACATATAGGTGAGAGAGGTACCACACTTATTTGTCTTTCTTCTCGTCCATTGACAGTAGTTCTGGTGGGAACAATGGAAGGAACCACTTCCAACACTTTTTCACGCAGAGAGGAGATTAGTACCCAACACCTATTCCATGGGAGAAACTAGAGTGGCTGATCCTGTGTCCCCAGGAAAATGTCAAGGCAAAATGAAGGGTGCAGCTGCAGTGTCCTTGGGAGCGCATCTGGGTAATGTTCCCCAGATGCCTGAGTGCACTAGCAGCACTGGCAACACTCTCTCCCCTTTGCCAAACCCTATTTGACAGTGCTTAGGCCCTGTGCTAAACTCTTGGAAGGTCTAAAGCAGTAAATCCTTGGAATTTAACTCCTCCAGCAGTCCTTGTAAGCCGAGTGTGTTGCTATGCCATCTGATTTTCAGCCTTCACAGGAATGCGTTTGAAGTCTGTCAGTGAGCACTCTGGTGTACCTTGCTGCTGTTCAAGCCTAAGGTTGCAGAAATGTAGCTGACCCTAAGTTAATCAGTGGTTAGGAAATGTATCCTTGGCTTCTGAAAAGCCATTTCTCAGAAAGGTTATGTAGAAAGGAGCCATGCTCTGTTCTGGTATGAAAGGCTTATGGGACTTGGCATGTTGAGGTGAAATGCAGGATAAAACAGATGCAGAGACATAGTTTTATCATTTAGTGACAGAATCTGAGGTATATTTACTAAGTGGGACAGGCCTGGAGAGCAGATAAGAATTTTTACAGTAAGATTTTTGCTCAAGGACCCTTGTATGTGACACACTCTTGCCAGTCAAGGCCCCAGCCCCTCTGTTCCAGGCTGAACCAGAACGCGGAGGACAGAAATGCTCATCTGTGACCGTGTTCCCAGGGGTCTCAGGTTGAGGGAAGAGATGAGGATCTGACTCCATGTTTCAGGGGGCTTGATTTATTATTTTATGATATGTATTACATTAAAACTATACTAAAAGAATAGAAGAAAGGATTTCCTCAGAAGGCTGGCTAAGAATAGAATAGGAAGGAATGATAACAAAGGTTTGTGGCTCAGCTCTCTGTCCAAGCCAGCTGGGCTGTGATTGGCCATTAATTACAAACATCCAACATGGGCCAATCACAGATGCACCTGTTGCATTCCACAGCAGCAGATAATCAATGTTTACATTTTGTTCCTGAGGCCTTTCAGCTTCTCAGGAGGAAAAATCCTAAGGAAAGGATTTTTCATGAAAAGATGTCTGTGACACTCATCCTGGCTGGCTTGGCCAGATCCTGGCTTGCAGCTGCTGCACGTCACATTCCAGCCTCCTGCTCAGCCTCCTGCATGGCATGACACAGCTGTGGCCACTCAAGCTCCAAACCCATTAGGATCCCATCTACTCCACTGTGGCCAATTATTTGTAATCCAATTTCAGCTGCATAGCTGGTGTGACTGTGCCATGTGTAATTGTGTCTATCTGTGTTTTAATACATTTTTGTATAAAGCATAATAGGCAGCTGACATGCTTTATGCATTTTTAATGCCTCGAAGAGCTCCATGTTTAGAGGTAGGCAGTGCCTCCTTGGACAGAAGGAATGTTTTACTGCTCAGGGAGTTAACAATTGGCTCAGTCAAGCACAAAAGAGGGCTGCATCCAGCCTGTCAGACATAGGGATGTTTCCAAAGAGGTGAGAGTAGTTAATAATCTGATAAGAAATGTCTAATTCTTCTATGAAGAAGGATGGAGAAATTAGACTGAAACTCAGAAACTCAATGAGTCCTCAAGGAAGCTCCCTCCTAGAAGTGCAAAATCCAGCCTAATTTCCCTGACCAAGAGTCTTCTGTGACTGTAACTCAGAGGCAAAGCATTAATAGTGAACTGCAGCCTCTGCTGGAAGTCAGAGAATGTCCAGTGACCTGAAAAGCTGACATCATAAGAGACTTCTTTCCTAGAAAAAAATACACACATACTTCATAACGGTCTTTTTAGGCTTTGTATTTCTCTGAGTTAATACTTACCTTTGAAGTAATTTTAATCTGACTTGCATTCTGAGGGGTTTCAAGAGTTTTGGCATCAAGGTGTCCTATTTCTGTTAGAGAGAGAGTGGTTGGTTTTGGTTACCATGATGGATGATGCATGAATGTTCTATTCATTGGGACATTGGTTGGTATTTTGTTTTGTTTCTTTCCTACAGTAATTCTCCTAAATTTCTCTAAGATAAGCAAACAGTTACATCTCCAGTCTATAGTGTGGCTTGGGATGCAGGGTGTGGATGGAAGAAATGTCCAATGGGTACAGCTGTTACCCAAGTCAGTATCCTGCTGAACTGCAATATAACAGTGGAAGAAGCCTGGGGGTCCTGAGGGAGTCTGACACTGATAGATATTGGGTTTGATCTCATCTTTGTGAAAAAACACCAAAAACAACAAGAAAAAAAGCAACCCAAAATCTCCCTAAATACACAAACGTACAAACACTTGGCTGCAGGCTCTGTGCTGTGTTGCCCTGGATGTTGGTGACAGTGCCCTGAAGTTTGGGAAATGTGATCAAGACCACCTGGGTCTTTCACAATACTGATCCACATTTAAGTCTCATTTTTTGTAAAATATTTCATTTCTGTTAATGGATGGGATGTGGGAGTCAGGGATGCAGTTACAGTGGCACAGAGGGTGCAGACAGATTTTAAGATGTGTGTTGTAATTACCACCAGAGTACCAGCAGGAAACACTCTCAGTAATGCATTTAGAAATTCAGCACTACTGTGGTGCTGATAACCACTAAGAAGAACTACCTCATTTTTTCAAAAGCTGTGAGAGGACTCAGTGTTTGAAATATGCATTTGAGGAGGGATGCAATAAATTGCCCAGAAAACTTAGAGATTTTTTTTCCCTTACTTTGTGTATTTTCCCTTAAAGAATTCCCCTGGGTGTTTTTATTTAAGCAAATGGAAGCTTAAGGACATTTGTATATGTTCATGTCTCTCTAAGTGCATGAGTCTACTTATTAGACTCTTTTTTTTCTGTGTCATGGAGTTAGCCATAAGAAGTTTATGTGTGTCTATTCATGTATTACAGGTAGGGCTGATAAGAGTTTCTGTAATTAAGGTGTTCAAGCACTTCTTCTCATTAAGAGAAACTGAAAAAAAAGGTGTTATAACTCTTCAAAACATTAATTTGAGAGCAGATTTTTCTATAACAGGATCATCTAAATTTTATTTACATATATATATAACTCTTAACAAGAATGTTGGGGTTTTTCACTACTAAAATATGATTAAGCAGGTTTCTTTTTATTATTTTAAAGAAAAGGTGAGTGAGTCATCAAAACACTCTACTATTCACACTTTGAGCGAGGCTTTGAAATTTGAATGGAGCACAGAGTTGCTGTTAGAAATGCTCTTTTAATGCCTATTTTAAAAAGCTCCAAGCCTTTGAAAATATCTGGTTTGCTGGAGTTCAACAAAGTTCATCATTTTGACCGCTAAGTTTTCTAAAGCTTCTTCTTGGATGGGGCATGGTTTAGCACAGGACTGAAAAAATCTGTCTGGTTATTATATGTAATGTCAGTGCTGGCAACAAAAAAGGAGGAAATTATTTCACTCTTCCAAGAAAAAAAAGCCCCTCCTGGGGCTTTTTCCTGCTGGTCACAGGAGTGAGAGCTGGAATTTTCAGAGGAGGCAGGCAAATGCTGGTGACAATGTGAAATAGCGGGAAAGGACAAAACATAGAAGTGTAGAGGTGGTGGACAAAAAAAGAATAGGAAAAAAAAGTCTGAAAGCTGTGAGCTGAAAGTTGTACAACAGGGATGGTTCCATCTCCTCACCTCTGAAAAATGGTGGGAAGATAAATTGAATGATCTTTATGAAGCACTCACATAGAGTAATGATAAGCAGCACAGAAACACCCAGGAGGGTATTAATAGTTCTGTCTTCAGAACCACATTTGTAAATATGCAGTAAATAAGGCCTGGGACAATACATTGAACAACAGACAGAAAAAGAAATATTGAATTGCTGCTCACTTAGTGAGTGCAGTCCATTCTATGCACAAAAAGACACAGGAAAAATGCTGTGAGAAAATGTGTTTGAATTTTCAAAGGTTATATCATAATCAGCACAGAAAAGGGAAAGTGAACTGGGGCAGATCCAGCAGCCTTAATTCCTTCCTCATCAAAGAGAGTTTGTCTTTATGATCTTAATACAGTCCTTTTAGTATTTTTGTGTTTGTGAAGCTGTGGATATGTAGCACAAAATATTATCTCACCAAGCTTGAAAAAGCACAGGAAAACAACAGGGTTTCAAGAACAGATTTCTGTTCAAGTTGCACAAAAACAATTTCACTATTGGAATGAGGTTGGAGATACATAATTGCATTCTATCTGGCATGGGTGTGCTTATAATGGTGATATAAATGTCCTGATCATGCTTTTCATGCCCATCCAGCATTCTCTAGCTTACTACTCTACTGTGAATTTAAAAGCAGCTCTAACATGCTGGGAGGAATGAGACAGAATATTCATGACAATTGGGATGTTTTCTCCCGCTAAGATGTGTTTTGTTTGTAGGTAAACACGGAGTAGAAAGGGCCCCTTCTCCAGCAGCAGTGTTTGCAGTTCCACAGGTATTGACTTAGCAGCTCTACCCTGCCTGGCTGAGTGAGCTGGATTGCTCTGAATAAGCACATGAAACGTGTACCTGGTGTTCTCATTAAAGCCAAGGGCCATTCATCTCTCTAATTGCAGCAATGCCCTCCAGCATAATTTCATCCCAAATGTACCATTCTTCTTCTGCCTGAGCAAGTGACTTAAAAACCATCTGGAGCTTTGCCAAGCACGAACAGAAAAAAAAATCACTGGCTGGGATATCACACCAGGATATTACAGGATGAAAAATGGAAGAGGTCAGGCAAGGTGGTTGGACTTTTCTATCAGGCTTCTGGAAGTATTGACATGTAGTGCCTGAACATTAGCAGTCATATTATCTAATAAGTCCCACAAACTAGTTGGAGTCATAGCTTGATAAGTAAAGATTTTCTAAAATGCTGTGTTAACCTTTGGGGCTGCCAAGCTTTTTCTTCTTGAGGAAGAAAAGGCAAGAGAATCAGGCCTGGGAGCAGGATGGGCAATTAGGAGAAAGCTGCAGCATGCACTCAGGGGAGTCCTCTGAGCACATATGATGAGCCTCAGGAAATGGGTTCCTTTTTGAACCAGCCAAGCCAGTGAGCAGGAATCAGGATTATTTGGGCTGGGTTTACAGACTCTGCATCCTCTCCAGACCTGGAATTTATTTGCACTTTGTAGGATGTACCACAACAGTCTCTGAAGGAAAACACTGGTGTTTCTTGGTTCTTTGCAGGTTGAGTTCATCACTGTCAACAATAGTTTCCATGTTTGATTGATTTATTTTAGCCCTGGGCTACCAGCAATAGATTTTCACCACTGAAGATTAAGAAGTAACACTAAATATCATTTACTTGGCCTAAGGACATGTACTAAGATGCTTCTTTTCCTTTTCAATGGGCAAGAATCACTCCATTAGCTTCAACATTTATCTCATGTGTTCTCTGAAGTGAGAATTTTCCTTCTGTGGTCTACCAAGCTATTAGAAATAGTGCATAAAATATTAGAAAGGAGATTACTAGAACTAAAGAGCCTTAGTGAGAGAAACTGCATTTTATAATATGTGAACCTGATGTTTCTCTGTCTTGTGCTTTCTGCCTCAACTGTTTATGAGCTACTGCACCAACCTGTGAAAGAGCTGATCTGAGGCACACATCCTAAAAGAGTCATAACATCTACCACTCCCTGATTTTACTGAAAATTTCCTGAATTTACTGAAATTTTCACCCTTTGGGTAATGATTTTTTTACTGATAACACCTATCTTTAAAATGCTGGAAATGCCGGAATGCAAATACAGTATTTTTAATGCAATTTAGTGAGTTGCATTAAAACGATAAAAAAAGAACCCTTGCCACCTGAATTCAGGAATTTCTTTTTTCTTTTTTTTTCCTGTGAAAACTCCCAAAGGGATCCTATACTGCCAGAAGCCAGATCCTCTCTCTCTTAGAAATCAATTTGTGCTTCATGGCGCCATATGACATGACAGACGGGAGCAGACATAAATGAATACAAACCCAGGTGCATCTTCATAAGAGCTCCTCCTCTCCCTATCCTTTTCCCCCTCCTTGCTTTCATTCCTTAAGAGCTGAAACTTGAAAAACAGTTTTCAAACCAGACTTCCTTTTCCTGAATACGTGGAAAATCAGTTGTTTGCGTTGATCAACCTCGTGTACAGTGGAAATATGATTTGGTTTTGTTGTTGCTAAGACATGGAGATTTGATGACTCAAAAAGCCACATTGGTATGTGGGGAGGGACTAAATTTCCCTATGTTTTTGGATTATTGTGGGTCCCCATCACCCAGGGAGATGGAGCTGGTGTAATTTCAAGAGTTCTTAGGCCATTAGGCAGCAGGATGCCACCCTGCATGCATTAGTAGGGGCAAAGGTCTTAATTAATATTTACTCAATAGGTATTAGTGGTTGATGTATAATTGCACTCAAGGCCCAGGCTGCAGTCTCTGATACTCTCAGTACTGTGGGTGTTTGATAGTGGAATAGTGAAACTTTTTGTCTTTGGGCAAATTTCAAGAGCAAGCTTTGGGTAAACTGCAGTGTCTTTTAATGGAATCTGTGACTTGCCTAGGAAGGTACATATGAGCCTCTAAATAGACAAGGTGGAAACAACACCTGACATTCATTATAACTAGAATATCTTTCCTTAAATTATCCTTTCAGAGCTCTCATCATCTGCCCAAAGGTTCAAGCCAAAGCAGGATCAAAGCATTGCATGAGTCAGACATGGGGCCAGCTGGAGCAGAGAAGGGTTTACAGGTGGCACAAAGCCCTCACGTTGTCTTTGCTGGTGAATATGTTGCTGCCACTATTTCCTTCCACTATGGAAGGATTGTGTCCATATCTTGTTGATAAAACATTTGTTGTTTTACTGGTGATTCCCCCTTGACTTGCTCTGTCATTACCTTTTCTTTCAGAGGAGGGGAGAAGAAAGATATTTGTTTGTTCTTTCCTCCTCCTTACCAGAAATGAACTTGTTGCTGGATTCCATTTAGGATAATCTGTTGCCATTCCCAGAGCATGTGCTTGCCATCCCCTTGTGTCCAAGAATAATTGTATTGTGTGTACCATTTATTTCTGGAGAGATAATGTATTTACAGTGATCAACCCTCTGTATGCTGGAAATATGATTTGGTTTTGTTGCAGTTATATTCTCATTTTTCTCTGCTAAAATACAGGAAGATAACTGTGTTCTTTCCTTTGTGTGTTGTATGATCTCCTGCTCTGCGTGGACAGAGATCACTTGTGTGGGAGAGAGAGCAATTGTTTATTGATGTAATGGAAGCAAATGAAGGCAAAGTAAAGGGCAGGTAAATGGCAGCATCTTTTTGAGAGATATGCAGAGTCTCTCCTGCTTCTTTTGAGGTACTGGCAAGTCTGGCCAGTTAGTTGTCCTAAGGGGAGCCTGAAATGCACCACTAGAGTGAAAGTTCAGAATATGAGTAATTAAGGAAGTCCTTATCCCTGTTCTTATTTTATCTCTCTTCTCTTTCAGTGGTGTTTGTTTCTTTTCCACAAAGACAACAACAGCTCTGAGAGCTGATAAAACAAAGCTTGGCACTGTCCCAAGCCAAGGTATCTTGCTCTGGGGCTGCATCAGCCTGAGCTTCTCACTTATCCTGCAGTTGTGTGATGATTTTTCATAGTCTGGATTGGCCACCTTTGCTAAGAAGGAATTGGGATTGTTTGCTGATTGTGGTTGTGCCTCTGTTTGGATACCAATATTAAATATATTTAAAAGGTCTTTTGTGGGCAGACATGAGCTCATTCTGCCTGTGCTCCGAGCCCACATATTAGTCTGCTAATGTAGGGAAAGAGTTCATCATCTCGGGCTGGTGCCCTGCCAGCTGTGGCTGCAAGGTCTCAGCTGGGTGTGAGGAGCAGATAAAGTCACCTGCTGCACAAGCTCAGCCTTAAGTGCTCGGGATCAGATCTTTCAGCATGGCATCATCCCTGTGTGGAAGGAGTGACTGTGGATTATCTCCACATTTGTCTTGTCCCATTTCCAACCTGAGATTTTTTTTGCAACCTTTCCAATTTGTGTGCTACCAGTCCCCAGATCCCTTCTGAAAAGGGATCTTTCTCCTCAGTCAGAGGACAGCCTTAGCCTGAGGTGCTCTTGAGTTCAGCCCAACACTCTCAAACACACAAGTTGCTAGCTGTAATTTGAGAGCAGTTTCAGGTTTTCTCAAACGGACTCATTGATGATAATGATTTATCATATTTGGTGTGATATTTTTATAGTACAACTGAGAAAATATTAATCTTTGTTTATACACACAGCATTGCAGTGCTGACTTTATAGGTTTATTAAATATAGGAATTTCTAAGAGAATATCAATATTCAAGAGAATATTGATAAAATATTGAATTGAAAATTCAAGGAAGTTTCAAGAGAATATGAGAGTAGCTAATAGGTAATGCCTTCTCGCCCACTAAAAAAGTTAATTCCTGTGAGATGTGATTGGTGTAATATATTATTGTATAGCACCTTATTGTTCTACATTTAAAGGGGAAAAAAACAATAAAAAGAGGCTTGTGCCTAGGTCATGAGACTGGTCTAATAAACCAAGTACTTCTAGTGTTGAGAAAGATAGAAAAGGATCTAGAAGGCCCTGAAGGAATTTTTGCAGAGAATGAAAAGAAATCCAAGCATCCCATGTCTAGTCTCATATAGTTTTGAGAAAATGAATACCGTTTCATTTTTTATTGCTATAGACTACACTGCACTGTTCACAATATGTTTCTGCACACGGTCTTATGTGTGATCTCCTCTACAACTTGTGTATAAATCACAATGTTCATCCCCTCCATCCCTTTCTCCTTTCAGATCCATCTTTAGATATCCAGCAGGAATGCTCAGTAACTTTGTATTTTGACTTTTCTGCGAGAGTCCTTCAAGAAAGCACATGCCCCTCTGAGGCATCCTGACAGCAGCTGAATCATGGTCTGCCCTCACGTTGCACTGAATCATTTGTAAACCACAAGTCATTGTTCATTTTAAAAAGTTATTTAAAAAACCAAGGAACCTCCAAACCAACCCAGAACAGGTCTGCCAAGCAGAGGGTATATCCAGGAATGCAAAACTGAAGCACTGACCAAACTGTTTGTGTGCGATAATTGGGAGCGAAAGCCACGCACTGCTCTTCCTCTCATACATTTGTTACATGCAGAGTCTCTGTCTAATAGGTTTCTTTAGAATCAATATTTACAACAAAAGCTCATTCATGTGTTGTTTTCCAGTCCTTGACAAGATGACAAAAACGTTTAGAATACAGCATTAAGGGATGCAAAGTGTCAGAGAGTTTCTAAATCAATAAGATTCCTTGGTAAAGCACATTGATGCTTTGGGGCACGCTGGTTTTATAAATACCAAGCATTTCTCTGACATCCCAACAGTGCAACTCCAGTTGTGTTTGGCAGCAAACTTGTGGAACATTTGTATTCCCCAAAAAGATATTTATGAAAGAGAATTTAAACCAGGTTGAGACACCTGGAATTTGGAGTACTCAGTGCATAATATAGAGGCTCCAAACTCAAGGCTCTCTATTACAGTATTTCTGCTGGCTGGTGCTTAAACAATTCCTTAAATTGTCATTACTGATAGCTCTGGTAATAAGATATCACAGAAAGCAGATGCTGTAACAACTGGGGCAGACCAAAGCAGAATACACATTTCCAATATGATAGTCAAGATTTGTCTCTAGAATGCACAAATGACTTCAGAGAATCTATTAACGTTATCTCTGCATCCTACATGCAAAGTACAATGATTGTAAATCCAGCAAAACACAAAGACTGAAGCATTCTTTCCTGTTGGATTTTAAACTGGACTCTCACTCCTTGGAAAATCTCTGTGCTCTAAATAGCACACTGTCTCCATGGCAATGTGCAGTTCAGTTTTTAACTTTTCAGCACATAAAAATGGAAATTTATTTGTTTTAAGAACTCCTGCAGTTGTCACAGCTATGAAAGCCTCGGGACTGGGCACTTTCCAAGAGCAGCCAAGCCACCAGGTTAAAGACTGGGTTAACTGCCAGGAAGTGCCCGACCTGAAGGTCATTGTTGTCTAATTATATTATTATTTCCTGTCAGCTCAGCTTATGAAGTGGCACTGCAAGCATTAGGCAGTCAGCACACTCAGAGCGTTCACAGAAATTTTGTTTCTTTTGTTCTTGATGTTAAGGACTTCTTTGTAAATGAATGCAGCCTGTGATGAAGTAGAAGCATAATAAATCCTGTGCCCAGAGTGCCTGACTTTCACAGCTGCTATGGTTACAACCTTCTTCTTTTCATATTTAATTTGTGATAAGGGTACACATTGTCATCTCCTTGAGGAAGCAAGGCAATAAGTTTGTGGTTTTAGCATTCTTTCTGTATTGTTTAATCCTTTGATGGCTTGGCTGTCTGCTGTAAAAATCATTGGCCTTGAGACTGTCAGAGCCCTGCCTGGTGAAATGCTAAGCATTTTGGTTTCAATCCAGCAGAGCACTCAGGCAGATGTTCAGCTTCAAGTATGCAGGTAATTTTACTGGAGACTAGAAAAAAAATCTCTTGTCCTAACCTCAGAGCCTTTTGTGATTTTCTTGACTAGAACTGGAGAATTCAGTACCAATGGGATTTAACCTATGGATCAGCAATTCCTCAATCTTGAGCTCTGAAAAGAGCTTGAAGGAAATTCAGCTTTTCTTGGTATTTTGGCTAGTAATTGGGTCGACAACCCTTACAAATAAATCTTTTAATACAACAGAAATTAGGGTGCTGCCATGATGCGTACTGGCACGAAGAAAAGGAAGTGGGAATGCTGTGTGCAAATTCCATTAAGCTTAGGACCAGTATTTAAGATGTACAAGCTGTGGATAAGAGGATGAATTCCTCCACACTACAATGACCTGCATGAGCACAACACTTCTTCCCATCTCTCCTCAACTGCACTGGGATGATACCCACTAATATGTCTAGGCTATTACAGTGAATTTGTTCAAACTAAGTGCAAAGAGCTCGAATCATCCTTGATTGTCTCCCCAAATCCCACACAAATCCTTGGACAGTGCAGTACCCTGGCTTACTTTCAAAACTTCTAAAGAATTTGTAGATTATGTTACCAGGTATAATTAAAGGATGTTTGGAACTGAGATGGGAAAGTAATTATTTTGTCACTGATTCCCTTTTGTTTCTGTGTATGGGATTCTCCAACTGTGATTCACAGAACAGAACAAGACCTCTTCTCTTGTGGGCAAAATTTGCTTGGGACACTGAGATGTGGGACACTGAGGTTAAGAAAGAACTGGTAGAAGTGCTGACTGTTGGCAACAAAAGCACCAACCATAAATAAACAGAATACAGGATGAGTTCAGTGATCCATGGAGTTCAGTGATTTTCCCATCCACTGCCATGGCATCATGCACTGTTTTTTTATTCTCCCTTAGGCATTCCATCTGCACAGAACAGGATCATACATCTTTGGGAGATAAAGAACACAACAGAGTTTTGAGCAAACAGAACCTGGAAATGCTTCTTGCTCAGCTAAACAGAATGACGTGGTGGCCTTGGAAAATGACACACTGCAGGCTGGCACTGGGGAAGGTGCAAATGAAGCATCAGAAGGTGTTTGAAAATGTGGGGAAAATGATGGAGAAACAGCTTCAAAATGCTTACTCATCTCCTTCAACTCTCCATGCTGGAAAACAGGTGCTGTAAAGAAAGGTATGTCCCAGAGAGTAAATTTACTTTTATTTTTATAATTAGCCTCATTGGAGCAGCAGTGTAGACATTTCTGGATTTGGAGGCAGGCTGGGCATCATAACTGAGTAAAACAAGAATTCATATTTATTCCAATACTTGCTCATAATGTAGGTCTCATCATGGGTAAAGACTGGGTGGAACTCAGTTCAATCTTTAGCCTTATTATTTACATATTTACTCCTAAGCACACACTGTAAAGCTGTCTCATAAGGCTGGGAGGGGCATTTGCAGCTCATTCTCTATAAAGGAACATCTGCTCAAAGCCACTACATTTCCCAAATAATTTTTTTTCTTTTTTACTGCATTTATAGAGAAAGGTTGTAAAAATCCTAGAATAAATTACCTGATCATGGATTCTCTGGAAATGATGGGGGTATGGGGGCAGAGTTGTGAGTTCTGCTAGTTTGCTTTTTAAGCAGTGATGCTGTCACTAAGTATCTTGACACCAAACATCTTGACTAGTATTTTTTCCTACTTTGTCAACTTGTTCTATTAAAATAGTTATGGAAACTGGAGCCATCCCTTTCTGGTCCCAAAGGTTATATTTTTCAGTTTAGTAGTGCCTACATTTGTTATAATGTTGTGCAACAAGTCTGAAGATCTTTTCAATGTTAAAACTGGCACAAGTTGCTCTCTTGCCTACAATGAGATCAGAATCTGGCATTTAATCTATTGGAATGCTACATACCATCGAGGATCTCTCTGAGTACAGACTCTCTACTCTCTATAGTTTCTAAATTTGAAGAAGTGAAAGGATATATGTGCAAGAAAATCCAGAAAACTCCAGAAACAGGCTACATATTTTAAAGATATTCTCTGGATTTAAAAGGTTGTTGATAGATCATACTAAAATATGGGAATGAAAAGAATAGGGATAGAGCCACATCAACACAGAAAAATGTTTGAACCACTTTTTTACAGAAAGATAACTTTCCTGTACTTCCAGTCCTCAGCAGTTGTGAACAAAATTGAATTTCTATAGAAATGGGCATCACTTGCAATTTAAGAAAAATTGCAAGGAAGCATCTCTGGAGGGTTCACCATGTTCCCCACACCCTTACTGGTAGCTTTGTGCCTTGTGCTCATAATTAAATCTCATCTATAGAATGGTAGAGGTATGAAACCCAGTTTCTGGTTACCTGTCACAGTTCCTCGTGGCACCTGGGGGAGCACCTCTGTCTTCTCCCTCCTTGGCCCACACTGCAGCATGCTCTCGTATTCACCAACCAGAGAAGAACTTGTGATGAGCCCATGCCAAGATGTCAGTCAAGGACCTGGGAAAACAGCCAGGAAAACCTGTCCTTGTGTTAGGCTAATTAACTCTTGGCATATTTTGTAATCGTTCCTATTAGTTAGGGGCACTTGCACTAAAAAGATGGTGGCAGGGAACCAGATGAAAGGGAACTTTGGGGACCTCCTGTGTTTGAAAGAGCAATGAAAAGTATTAACCAGGACTGCAACAAACTTGGCAGGGGCACTCAGAAGAGCCCAACCTGGGGTGTTTAGCATCACTTCAAGTTACTGCTATGTGCAAGATTGAGCAGCTGGCAGGATTCTGAGTGTGGCCCTCCCTTGCCCCGCCCAGCTCTCTGTCTGGTGCCAGAGAACATACGCTGGAACATCATGGGATTCCCCAGCAAGATGTGCCCTCATGGTCCAGGCAACTGTTAGTGACAGCTGTAAAAGAGGGCATCACCATCACTTTAGTGTCCTGACCTGGCACAAATGGTAATGGCAGATGCTGGTGGCCCCTCCAGTAAGGAAATAGCTGCTTGCTCTGGAAAAATTTACTGGAAAAGAAAAGGAGCATCAAATTCATTTCCCGCTGATGTGTGTGAACCCATTCCAACCCCCATAAAGCAAAAGGAAATGGGCTATGAACATGGTAAATCAACATTTCAGCTTCTAAGATACCAAAATGATCACAAATCATTACGATGGCTCTTTGCCCTTCATAATTACAGTCGTGAGTTTGATTCAAACCTCAGCGAAGTCAAAGCAAGGCATTCATTGATTTCAGTGTGCTCTGGATAGGATGAAAGATAAAATAACCTTGTGTATATCCACAAAGCAAAATGTATAATATGTCCCAAGAGCTTTCCCATGAAACATTAATGCGAGTTACTCCCCTCAGATAGACAGTTCCCCTATATGAAGGCACTCTCCTGCATGCTCTACCCAGCCCTTACAGCACCAGCCCAGATCCTCTTTCTTGAATCTCATCTTTGGCTATTTGTTTGTAGCTTGAAAAGTAATGCAAGTATTAATATAGAGTGCAGGCAGAAACGAGGCAATGCATAAATGACTCCCTTCTTTGAATGTTACCTAGAAATGTATAACTTAAGGCACTGCAGCCAGGGAACTGAAATTAACTGCCCACTTGTGTGAGTCACTGAACATATTTCCACAAAAGCAATACATATTCATCTTTCACTCATTACAACATATTTTTTCTGAAGGTATGTGTCCCTGCTTAGGCCTTGCTCAGTGCTGAGCCCACCTTTACAAGCAAATTATTCTCAGTACCTTGCTGCTGACTCCCCAAAGGCAGGTTTTCATGGATTTTTTTTTTTTCAAAGCCTGACTAAAATGTTGCATGTCTGTCTTTTGTTACATTTTCAGCAGGGTCAGAATTCCAGCAGGTGCAGCACTGGCATCAGAAACGCCAATAAAATTGAAATGAAGGAATAAATATTCTTGTGGGAGGAGTCAGTCCTAGCATTAGATTGTTTTGCATATTCATTCAAAAATGATAACTCGCCACACACAGAGAATATAATGTTACTTTCATGAACCATGGAAACAGGAGTAATCACAGAGGGGTCTGGTTTTGCCCTGCATGCAGATAAGGATCTAGCAGAACATTTCCAGTAAATTCTCTTGTTTCTTTAGTGGGTGACATTTCTTTAAGAATCTCTGCTTTGTTTCTCCTCCAAGACATGGCTCATATTTTATAGCTCAGGAATAGCAGATTATGATTAAATTTGTATATACTGATTTTTAAATCTGAGATATAAAAAACAAAACCAAAACCCAAACAAATCCAAAAATACAGAAAATATAGTATTTATTTTTTTCCCCTGCTCCTGTTTCATGACTCAGATTTGTAATTCTCAATCACTTCCATCAGCAAAAGACTGATGGCTATGCCATGGTGTGTTACAGGTAGATAAGAGATGCACTGTTGTCATTGTGTTTAAGATGTCAGGATTATCAGGAGCCACAGAGATTAAATTTCACCCTTTCTACAGTGGCTTGACTGCTATACAACTTGATGCTTCGATTATTTGCATGTGCAGTAGATACATACCAAACTTTTTGCAATAGAATTAAACTTGAATTGTGACAACTTGAATTCTGAGATTTGCCTCACCCATTCAAGCCCTGCTCTAATTAGGCTTAAACCAGCTCTCATGATTTGAGAATGCAATATGTTCATTGAAATCACTTGTCTCAAGTCAGTGTTTTACTTCTTGGGTCTCCAATTAGTATTTATTTTAAAAAGTTTAAAAGGGAGTTTGACTAAATGAGTACTTTCCTCCGAAGTATGTATGCTTATGATAGAAAATTCCACATCTTTCAGATAGAACTGAGGTTCATTGTAAAGCATTCTATATATAGATATATAGAATGGAATTTGGAGGTTTTTGTACAAGCTGCAGACAGGAAAAATACAAAAGAATCACCTTATTTGCTTTTTCATTTTACCAAAAAATTATTCCTTGATTGTGACGGTGTTCACAGGGGTTCTTGGATAGGGGAAGAGACGAGGATCTGACTCCAAGTTTCAGCTTGATTTATTATTTTATGATATATATTACATTAAAACTATACTAAAAGAGTAGAAGAAAAGGTTTAATCAAGAGGCTAGATAAGAATAGAATAGCAAAGAATGATAATAAAGGTTTGTGGCTAGGCTCTCTGTCCAAGCCAGCTCACTGTGATTGGCCATTAATTACAAACATCCAACATGGGCCAGTCACAGATGCACCTGTTGCATTCCACAGCAGCAGATAATCAATGTTTACATTTTGTCCCTGAGGCCTCTCAGCTTCTCAGGAGGAAAAATCCTAAGGAAAGGATTTTTCATAAAAGTTGTCTGTGACACTTGATCCCTGGGTTGGTTTTTTTGTTTTTTTTTTTTACTCCAGTCTCGCTCATGCAGTTCCTGTGGTCAGTCCCACATCCTGCAGGAGGAGAAGCAGTGACAGAGCTGGCAACACCTCTGAGGCCTCCAAAGTGGGTGCATAGCACAAGTAGGGCATCCTGCTCTACCAAAACTTTTGGAAGCACTTCTGTCCCACATCTGAGTATTTGGGCTCAGCCAAGATGCAGTGAGTGGAATCTGGGCTGGGAATATTGAGTTTCTACTGGTTTCAAAGGATGCCCGCTTTCAAGCAGATGAAAGACAGAAGACCTGGAGGTCTCCTGGGTCATGACAAAATGATACTGCCCAAACCTACTTCTGGGGAGGAATAGGGAAGCTGTTGGAGAAGCAGGGTCTCATGGTTCTATGTTTCATGTAACTCAGAAATATTCCTGCCACATGAGTTCTATAAACATTTATACAAAGTTATGTCATTAAATCCTCCTGCAAAGGCTTCAAAACTCAGTAATTTCATGACACCTTCTTGAGTCTGCTGTGGTTTAGCTGGGTGGTTATAGGTAATGGGAGAAAGGCTGCTTCATTAAGTCACCTAAGCCTTGTGAAGTTTTACAGCACAAGCAGAGGAGCCACAGCCCTGCTGTGATAAATCAAACCTAAGGAGTGAACAAAAGCATTACAGCTGTGTTCCAAACCAGGGTAAATCATAATAAGAGCTGTCCAGTTCACACAGCAATGCTCTGTCCCTGTCTTCAGATTCTGAATTTCTTTAATGAAAACTACCTAATTGTGGCCTTCCAGTACCTGCAGACAAGAAAGATGGAAAGAGACTTTTGACAAGGGCTTGTTGTGACAGAACAAGGGAGAATGGATTCAAACTGAAAAAGAGTAGGTTTAGGTTAGATATTAGAAAGAAATTCTTTACTGTGAGAGTGGTGAGGCCATGGCAGAGGCTGTCCAGAGAAGCTGCAGATGCCTCATCCATGGAAGTGTTCAGGGCCAGGTTGGATGGGGATCTGAGCAGCCTGATCTAGTGGAAGGTGTCCTTCTCCATGGCATGGAAATTGGGAGTAGATGATCTTTAAAGTCCCTTCCAACCCAAACCATTCTATGACTCCATGAAAAAAATTACTTCATTTTAATGACAAAAAGTCAGGTTGTGCCATCAGTTTATAAATGGATTTTACTGTGGCCACTTAAACCTCCATTAGTAATAAGAAAGGGAGATTTAGGCTGATTTTAATAACTCTTAAAATTCATAAACAGAGAGGAAAAAGGTTTCTGCTATAGGTCAGTGAAAATTACTGAGGTCCTTGATCCCAGGCACAGCTTAAGGAAGACTACCCAAAAAGCTCTCCCTTTGAGAGGAAAAGGGAAACAAGCTAACAAAAATATGCTTGATGATTTTGAAGTTCAAAACCTCGCTGCTTGTAGGAAGCTTTTAACTTTCTCTTTTGTTGCCAAATGCCAGCAGGCAGCCATAGCTATCAATTCCTTTGCATCCCATACAGTTGCATTGTGTATAATTAGAGGAGAGTGGCAGTTAAGGGGTTTGTTATCCCCTGGGACACTTCAATGGGAGCACAGGCTCCCCTGATTTGTGTTTCATCCTTAATTGCTTCTGAAACTACTTTGATGTGTGTAAAACTATCTGTTTCATGTGTCATGGAATCATATTCTTGCTCAATGTATTGCTTCTTATTTTTGGACACAGAGCGGTGAAATTTTGCATACAGAGTTATCTTGCCAAAAGGTAAAAAAAAAAAAAAAAAAAAGAAATCTTTAAGAATTACTGGGGAATATGTTTTTTTCTAGTTAGTAGCACAGAACTGAATTGCAGAATTGCCACAGTGAAGCAACTAAATAACTGCTATAAAGGAAGAAAGTAATCTCAGACCTCTGCCTTGTTGTTCCTCAGCAGACTTCTTTTAAACTAAAAATAGTTCATTTGAAATTATTTCTGTTGTTGAGGTATAATAAAAAGAGACCTATTTTGGGAAATTAAACAGTTAAAATGACTTGTAAGACACAGTCCACCAAAGCTTGCAGGTGATGAATCCCTGGGCTCTCAGGTTTTCCCAGGCTTTTGGTGCTTTTGGTAGAGCAGGGTTTTTCTGGGGGAATCAGGACTAATTGCAGATGCTCTCCTTTCTGGACACCTGCAGTCCTGTCCTGTTAATTCCTGCCATGGAGCAGGGAGCTGGCATGGCTCAGGTGAGGCTGCAGTGCCCTGTTGTGCTCCTGCTCCTTTGGTGATGTATTTGTGCTCAGCCCCTTTCCTGGTGAATCACCGTGCTGCAGGAGCACTCCTATCACTGCCAAGTGCAGAATCCCCACAGGGACCAGAGCAGCATGGGAGTAATACCTAATTAAAACTGCAATGAAGTAGGTCAGCTAATACTTCACAAACAACAGCAAGTGTTCTGATTGTTAATAGTTCAGAGCCCCTGTATTTACTCTGAGCAACAACAAAAAAATGTACGTTGCCTAGAAATGTAATGAAAGCACAGGCTGAAAGCGCTTGCCACAGTGGATTACAATTGTAAATATTCAAGGCCTCCAATGAGAGCTGTGCCTTAACTCCTGCCAATACCTTCAGCAGTGGATTAATGCTGTTATTCCTCTCCTTCCTCAGGTTGCAGGAGGATTTCCAGGGGAGGGTTAAGGAGCTCCAGGTGAAGGAGCAGATGATAAAGCCCTGCTTTCAGCCACAAAAATTCAGGCCATAGTCAGGAAAGGTAATCCCACTCTCAGATGCCACAATTGCTTACAATGTCATAGGAGTGTTTTCAGAAGTTCCAGATTCAGATTTCAGCCAAATCTCCTGGGTCTTACTGGCCTGCAAATGTAAGTGAGATCTGATCCTTTTCTCTAAAATTCATCAGCTTTTTGACTTAGGGTGGAAGTAGCAAAAGTAGCAGCATTTTCAATTTCAGAAGCTCAGCAACTGATGAAAATTTGTAATAATAGTATTCAAAATATTAATATTTTTAAACTCTCAGAACAAACATTCACTATTTGATTAACTGTGTGCTATGATTAGTTAAATAAAGAAATACCTGGAGGCTTCACAGTGGCAGAGGACCCCATAAAACTGGAACACAGCACTTTGCATTTGACCATCTCTTCCCAAAAGTCTTAGAACTTATCCAAGAGTATTACACATGGGAAGCAGGTTCCATCACTTACAGCTGCTACTGTGAGCCCATGTTTCGGAGAACAGCCCTATCTGAGCAGAGCACAAGTCTTTGTTGTGAAAATAATACCCAAAAAATTATTTTCATTTACAGATACTTACAAATCAGTCTAGGATGAAACACCATAAACTCTATACAACGATTTTTATACATCTGTATTCATATTCATTGGAAGGAGGAGACAAGAGGCTTCTGGAGTCTTGCTTAACCTCTGCCTTTTTAGCTGGGTGAGTAGGTAACTTAATTTTGCTGAGTTGTTGAATGTAAGAGCAGCTCCTTCAGGCATTTTGAAGAACCTCCTCACTCTTTTCTTCACAGGAGATTTTTAAGCCTCTGCAAATCTGTTTTTTTTTTTTTTTTTTTTTTTTTTTTTTTTTTTTCTTTTTTTAATGTGAGCTTTTGGAGCCTTACTAGCACATTAGCCTGATTTTGTGATTGGGTTTAGAGTTTCTTGAAACAAAAAAAAAAAAAAAAACCAAACAGACAAAAAAGAGTTGTCTGTGCTACCTGGAAGAAGGCAGGACTTTGGTGTCTGCTTGGTGCTTGCTTGCTCTGCTCAAAGATGCAAATTCCCTTTGGAAAGAAATGAGAATTGAGTCTCAAAGAAGCCATGGCATGCTGGAGCTTATCTCATTCCGAAGGTGAAGGGATCCTGCATTGTACCAAATCCACACATCACCCTGCAGGGACTGTGCTGATGGGGCAGCCCTTGGAGGGGGACTGAAGGTCCTGGCAGGTGGCCTGGGGGTGAGTTCGAAGTTAAAAGCAGTAAAACAGTCTGTGCTGTGAGGAGGGGTGATGTAATGCTCCTCCTCCTCCTCCCTGCAGATAGATATACGTAGTGCTGATCTGATGGGCTGTTCTCCACATTTGGTGGAATGAGTGGCACTTTATTTCATGAGGTGAGATAATTGAAGTGAATGTGGCATGAGTCATCCTAGTGGTTGTGTATGCAGAGGCGGAAGACTTTAAAATTAAGTCTGTGAAGGAAAGACCTACAAGGAATGCAGAAGATTTTTAGCATTGCCTCTTTTCATATATATATATATATATATATATATATATATATATATATATATATATATATATATGGAGAAATCCTTATCAGGAAAAAGGGAATTTTGCTAGAAGTCATTCAAGGGATTTTCCCTCCCCAAGTTTGGTCATTCTCCATTCATGCAATATGTGGGCTAGGAAAAATAAGGAGGTTCTTAATGAAAAAGGGGAAAGCAGTGACTTTAGAATTGGGTTAGATTACCTATCAAAGGCAGAGGCTGACCCTGCCCACACATGTAGGAACTGAGCTGTTTTTGCTGTCAAAAAGCACAGGTTATTTCTCCAGGACTGGCAGCAATCCTTTGCTTGACCCTGCAAAACTCATACAAGGTAGCATAGGTGGCATCAGAGGCTGGATCCAATGCCACAGAGAATTTACCGTGAAAAAAAATAAATTATCTGAAACGTGACTGGGACAAAGCAGGAGTCACATGCCAAAATATCTCCATCCAAGCAGCAGTCCAGGCAGGTGCTAGAACACAGCATCTCCAGCATCTAGGAAGTTCTGATTGCTCATATAAATACAGCACCAGCTCTTGGAGGGTCTCAGGGCTGAAGTGTTTCTATTTAGTTAAAATGACCCACATTTAAAGTGAACAGGATGGAGCTTTTCACACACTAATGAGAAGAAATGGCCTTGGCCAATCGCAGTGCGCCAGCCCTCGTGCCTGCTTTATAAATGAGATTAATGACTCAATTTGCAGTAAATGCTTCAGCAAAGAGAAACTTATTTTGTTACACTAATTGTGTCACATATGTGCCTCCAAACACCGACTGTGTGGAGCTGGATTTCCCTGTGGTGCACAGGATGGCTGGGCTCTGTGTGTTTATTAATGCCATTGCCCTGAATTCTGTGCTGCCACTGATCATTTTGATCTTTGTGTTCAGTGCTGCAGCAGAAATGCTGCTGATGGCAGAAATTATTGTGTGCTATAATCCTGCCCATTAGTGAAAGGCACGAGAGTCTGTCTCTAACATAAGCTGTTCAAACCTATTTTCCCTGCTATCATGAACAAAACTCTACCGTTATTTACTTAGGCTTTCAATTAGTTTTTAATTGTAATGAAATGATGAATAATTGCCAGGGCCTCTAATTTGCTCAATAGCTACTGTGATTTTAATGGCTTTTTACGAACTTAAAGTTGTCCATTTATAGGGCATACCATATTACTTTAATGGAGTAAATGAATTCAGAGTTTCATCAAATTAATCATTACACTTACTTTTGCATTTGTTCCCATGTTACTAACAGGTTTGTTAATGTAAGTGTGAGAAAACAGGTTTTGCTGACAATGGACTAACATCCACAGGGGGTGTAAATTAACCTTGACACACTGAAATCTGCAACTTGCTTTACACCAGCTAAAAGTCTGCCTCAGTTTCATTGTTCATCCTGTTATTCTGGTTTTGATATTGGATACAATTTTCCTCACATTTTTCATGCTTTTACACCGCTGTAGTTTTGATGTTTGTGGAATTACTCAAAACTCACTGTGGGGCTAGTAAGAGAATTGTATCTAAGGAGAAGATGAAGGGACTTTCTTTCTAAATTTAATTTTTATGGCAAATTTTAAATTCCCTCCCCCCAACTTTTGTATCCAAATATATTTGGTGAGAAGTGTAGTGTAGGTTTGAATAATTTGTTTGGCTGTGAAATTATCTTTATAAGTTTGTTTCCATGCTTCATGCCTTGTTAAATGTGCTTCTGATTTCAGCTGAAACTATTAGCAGTCGCTGTAAACAGAGCCTCTCTGTGAACTCTCTGCCCATTTACAGTGAGAAAGGGTGGTGTTAATTTAATTTAGCATCTTCACACAATACCTAAAGGAGGAGTATTGTCCCACTGTCTGGGGAGTATTTGCATTTCCAAAGTGGTCTATGAAAAATCCAAAGTGCACACTTCTGGCTCTGAAGCCTACAAAGGAACACACAGTTAAAGAGCAGCCTCTTTGTGCAGCCCGTCCTGAAAAACACTGAAATATTGTGTCAGGTGCTTTATTGAAAGTTAGCATGCCCCTCAGCTTCATCCTCCCCCCCTGAGCTCAGCCTGGTGACAGCAGTAAAAATGATTGGTTTGTGCTCTGTTATATTTAGGTGACAGTCCTGGACAATAAACCGCGTGTTACCGGGTTCAGGGGCTTTCACCGGCCGTGATGGACGGCCTGCAGATGGCCCTGAAGATGGGGCAGGGACAGTTCCCTCCTGCAGCATGCTTTATGCCTGAAGCACAACTTCAGGGGTGTACCTGGCTGGAAGAACAACTGGTACCTGGCCGTGCTCCTGTGCCCGTGTCACGCAGAGGAGCGCCATGGAAAACATGGAATGCTCTAAGGGGCTGCAGTGTGAGCCCTCTGCAGCCTCACCGTGACCATCTCTGCAGCAAAGAGCCTTAACAGCAAAGAGGTTATGGAATTTTGGGATCTGGTGAGCCTCTGTGTGTGCAAAGCCCTGGTTATGATACGTAGCAAATTGCCTTGCTTTATGGAACAGTCTAGAATGTTACACTCTTGATTTATAATACTCTACTGTGCGTGGTTAGTAAGTAGGTTTCTCCTGCTTAGCAAGCCTCCCTGAAGGAGAACAAACTGTATTAAAATGAACACCCAAACTCTGACAGGGTCAGCGTGGCACCAGGTGAAAAGGTTTCACAGAGAGGCAATATGCTGCAAGTGTAATATTCTGACTTCTTACAGTGAAGGCTTCTGACTGAAAGGTTTTCCTTGTCAGGGAGGGTATGTTTGTGTTCTGACCTAAAAGCTCTCTGGTGGTAGAGGGAGGTCTCAGAATATAAGGAGAGCTTTAAAAAAATCATATGATACAGTGATTGTTTTGCACAATTTTTTGAACTCTTGACTCAAAGCAGTCGGTATGCAGAGAGCTGAATGCCTGTTGGTGTAAAAGAGAGATTCAACAATGTAGGAGTAAGGATTTACTAAAAGGATTTGGATAAGTAACTCCTAGCATTCTACCTCAGTAGCTCCCATCTCTGGCTTCTGTGCTATGGTGTGAAAAGATCTGCATCCCCAGATCAGCATATGGATTTTTGTTCACCAATGCTTCAGTCTCTTATGTTAATGGCAAGGAGATGGAGATAAAATATGGTGCTGTGCTGAGCTGAGAAGAGTGTATTTAGTGCTCTATATGCTGCCTTATGCAATGGATTCTTTTTCTACCATGTAACCCTATCCTAAGGGAGGTGATTTGATTGCAAGTGTGGTTGCAATTAAGCCCAGAAAGTATCCTGGACAAGGCTAATCTTGTTAACACCATACTACTGGAAGGTGGTAGTTAATATCATGCTAAAAGCAATGTCAGAACTAAGATATTTGATTAACAGAGTTTGTATATTTAATATTATTACTGCATGAAAAATCTCAAGTTGTACATCTTTTTTAAAAATGAAGGCTTGACAACAATGTCCCTCTCTTTTTTTCATAGAAATACAGATGTACAGCATAAACAAATACACCAGGTTTGTAATTCTGCAAAGTTCTGTGGTCCTTGTATTCCTGTGTAGAATATCAGGGGAGAAAAGAGCCAAAACCCAAGTGAATTGATCAATCCTTTACTCTCTGAATAATTTCAGTTAAGCACTATGTTATTTTTCCTACCAGGTTTTCAGCCAAAGCTGGCAGGCTTCTTTCTGTTAATCTCTGTGGTTTGCTCTCCTATTTCCAATACATTTTTTAGCTGCTGGGTGGATGCTATTACGGCACATCCAACCTTTGGTATAAATAATTTATTCTGAAGGTTCAGTATGTTATAACGTGCATGAAGCATCTTGCATTTATTTTTAATGCTTTTGCTTTCCTGAGAGCTTTCCACATCCAAAGCTACCGCCAGAGAAAACTGTCAATCTTCAAGCAGAAGGGAGAAACTTTTAGACCATATCATTCTATTTTTCTAGCTGTAAATCATATGCTTCTGGTGAAGAGTGGAGCAAATGGTTATTATTTACCATTTTGAAGAACCTGGCTTGGATGATGTGAAAATGTCTGTTTGCATTTGGTGTGAAGTCTCTGTAAGCAGCTCCCTGTGCTCACAAGCTTGTGAGCTGAGTGCTGGTCCCCTGTGGGAAGCCAGTGGAATTATGCAACTGTTGGAGGGCAGTGGGGTGACTGATAGATGTGAGTGCTAAAAACATAAAAAAGTGGTGTAGCTGGGGCAGCCCTAGCTGGGAGTGCCTTGGAATTAGAGCACAACCAGGGGATGAACCCACCCCATATCCCCATATGACAGATAGAAAGACAGCTCAGTTCAGTAGGGAAAGGTGAGCTGATCCCTCCAGGCAGTGGGGAGAATGGTCATAGGAATAATATTTTAGATATTTTAGGCATTATTTAATGAAAAAATTAACGGTGGTGGGAGGCTGTTCATTTTTATGGGGGTTGGATGGGTGGGTAGAGTGAGATGAGGGGGCTAGCAGGTTTTTTTAACACACAGAAGTTTGTTTGACATACTATCCTTGAATTTATGCTGACTTAGCCATAAAACTGTATTATGATTTAAAACTAAGCCAGTTTGCCTCACGTGAGATGTATAAAGCATTAAATTGATATCTTCCTTGTCTGCAGATAAACAGAGAATGGCACAGGAGTGCAAGGGACACTGTCTCTGGAGGCTTCCCCCAAAAACTGGAGCTTGCTGCTGCTCAGTTTCTATTGCCATGCTAGGCTGTGACACAGTCCTGCGACTTGCAGAGCTTCTCAGAAAGGAGGACTGGTAATAGAGCAAGTAATGTCCAAGGGAGATTGAAAGAGGATGTGAAACTTCAGGAGTGGAATCAATGGACAGATGCAACAATGATAAAAGGAAATGTTCCATGCACGCTCGTTTAGCATGTACAGGGATTTAACTATTTGTTGGCCTTTTTAGAGGCTTGTGCAATATGATGCAGTGCAATTAGAAATGAACTCATGGCTGCAGCAGTTTTCTACAGACTTTTGAACCATTTGCATGCCCAAGTCTCTTCAACAACAGCATTAGAGGGGCACATCGCAGCTGAAAATCAGTGCTGAAAGGGCTATGGCAGCAGCAGCTACAAGGCACATCGCAGCTGAGTGGCTGGAAGGGGAAGTTGAACTAATTCAGTTTCTGCATAAGAAAGTGCCATAAGTTCCAGGCACAAGGAAGGAGCAGGAACAAAGGAGGTTCGCCACAGGAACAGGATAATTAAATGCTGAGATAATTTACCTGGTGAGTGGACACAAGGAGTCTTTCAAATTCATTCCAAGGAGTATTTTAGTCTGGTCTGACTCTGTAGATGAGTAAGGAAGATAGAATTTTCAGCTTCAGCATCAGCGTATTTTGTTTTTCTGTTCAGCTAGTTACCATATCTTATACTTCTGCCAGTTGTCTGCAGGCTTTAAAGAGAGTGGTTTAACTTTTTTCCAATTTTAAATTTTTTTCTCCTCCTTAAATGCAGAAACAGCGAGAGGCAATCAAATCTGGAAAGCGACCAGAACTCAAAATGTGATGGTTATGGATAGTGGATAGGTGCTGCTCAGTCCATTCATGGTTTCATAATTCTTACCTACCTGAGAATGATGATATTTCTCTCACATGCTCAAGATCAAATTCTAATCTATTTTAATGAGAGGTTTTGTCTCAGTGAATGGGCTGTGCCTTTCAGCAGATCAAACTCTATAATGTAATGGTCTTTTCTGGTCTTAGCATTAAAAATTAGAGAAATAGAGCTAGTTCAGTCTCTACCAAATACTGCTGTGCTTGTGTTGTTAAGTTGCATTGGCTTGTACCAATACATTTCATGAAAATGCCAGTGCTGAGCAGTGCTGAGATCTAAAGGAGTTGCATTGAAATGAAAGGTAAATCCCAACTCACCTAAATTGGTTGGGAATTTGGTCTGCAGCATATGATATCTAACACAGTATTGAAAAAACTAAAATCCCCAAACAGCAAGTGCTCTCAGGTCTCAGCTGAGCTTCCTCTAAAACAACAAATTCAAGTACTGTGCCATGACTCCTTAAAAAAACCTAAATCTTGACACAGAACAGAAATATATCATGATTTCTGTATTTGTTTCTGCCAATGCTGTTCTTGCCTTGGCTTGATTGGATAACAAATTGAAGCTGGACCATTTTTTTTTTTCTTAAACCTTTCAGTAAATCAGATCAAATTCATAGTTTTATTGCTGTGTTTCTACATTAACTTTAGTTAATTTATTATAGATTTGTCCCAGTGATGAGAATGGATCACAGCCAGCCCAATAGCACTGGCTATTGCCTCCTCTGCAGCACGTGGATGCCATGAAATGTGCTGATTCCAATATGTGAGGCTTTCATTCACAGCCTTCATGCTTCTCTGGGTGTACCAGTACTTTCTAAATATGCCATACCACTTACCACATGGGAAACCATTTCCCTGTGCCTGTCCCATTTGTACAAGTTGACACAAGCAGCAAATGCCGCTAGCAGTCTGACTAAAATGAGCTATTCTGGTAGGTCTTTGCTCTCTGTGCACTTGCTGTGCTTTACTTGCCTCTGGCAAGTTACAAATGGGAGTAACAAACATCACTTTTTGAGAGAAAACAAGCCCGAGTCTTATAAGAAAAGGAGGAATAAATAATCTGGGTAAATATTCCACGCCGTGCAGAATTAACAACACCTACAGAAGAATCCTGCAGAAGCCATTTGTGGGGCAACATGGGCCTGATTTTTCCTTCTCCATGCTGCAGTGACTTCAGTGAAGTCCATGGGCCTGTTTTTGCAGAACATAAATCTCCCAGTCTGCCTGTGAGCTGCCTGCCAGCCTTGATTTGGGAGCTGCTGAGACATCAGGGCATGCCCAGTAGCTGTCAGGGACCACTCCTGCCTAAAAACTCTATCACTGGGGCAAAACTTATGCTCTGTCACTGGCATACAGTGTGTGAGCTTCACTGTGCAAGGATAACTATAGATATAAACACTGATAAACCCAAGCCACTCCTTCATATCCATGCCTGTATGGATCCCAAAGCTGTTATGGATAACAGAGGTGGATATGGATACCTGTTATGGATAACAGCCATACACAGTGGTGCAGCACAAACCTACTGGGTAGCTGCTGCCTGAGGTGGGGTTGAGCTTCTGGAAAGGAGCCCTTTTAGGAAATAATTGATATTCAACAGGCTTGCCTGCATGACAAGTGTTTGAAGTGCAGAAGCTGTGAGCACATTGCAGGAACAACCAGCAAGCAAAGAGTTTTTGAAGGAATCTGGCTTTGTACCACACATAGGTAAGTCTTCCTGACATAAGAGAAATCTAGATCCTAGAGAAATCCCTGGAGGAAGCTGTGGTTAAATCAGCAGAATTTACATGCAGGTAAAAATTGCTTAGCCAGCTGCACCATTCCTCCAGCAGCACCAGCCTGGTCCTTGAAGTTTATTGCCTACTGCTGTGTGTCGAGTTCCAATTGTCAGATGGATGTGGTTTTACTGCAGTCAGGCTCCTGCATCCCTGTTTCAAAGGCAGCTGGTAGTTTTCCTTTCACTGCTTTTTTGGAAGAGACAATACACATATATGCTGACTGAACTTTTATTGGTCCTCTGTACTGCTCATAAATCACTTCTGAGCCTGTGTGGGGTTGGATAAGCTCAGATAAGCCCCCAGTCCTGCTGTGGGCCTAAATACAGTGCTGGGGTCCATCCCAGGGGGATTGACACACACTCCATTGTATCTGTGCCCCCAAGGATGAGGAAGATTTTACTCTGAAATCCTGGTGACAACACCCAGCCCTTATCCTTAGCTGGGCAGGGAAGGCAGCTGGCTCTGCCAGCATCCTACAACAGCAACCCAGACCCCAAAGAGGCCCCCTGCTCATCAGCAGACTGTGCTTGAGCTGCCTGTTCTCCAGCCAGCAGAGCTGCAGCGCTCTGTGGATGGAGGTGCAGAACAGCCCCTTGCCTTGTGTTCAGCTCTGCCATGCTAGACAGGACAGAAACCTCAGGACATTTTTTCTATCCATTTGTCATTTGACAGGATGTGAGCCAGCTGGCATCTCTCCTCTGTGGCCTTGTCAGCAAGCCTCTTGTTCCATCCTGAATCTATTATGGCCCATTTTCCCTTGACTGCATGCTCATTTTACTGCTCCTGTTGCTGTGCCTCAGTACAGCACTCCTCTGATGTTCTGGATAACCTTTTCCTCTGTCAGTACCCCAGTGAAGGGGGTGTCTGCATCATTCCAATGGCCTTTGATGGCAGCAGGCTTTATTTATCATACTAAACCCATGTAACACAGATTTTAAGTGTTGTAACCCCCTGCTTTTCTGCATACCACTGTAAACTTTTTTCTCCTGTGCTGTATTATTTACTTGAGCTGCCACCATTCTTCGAAATCCTATTCATGACCACCTTTGCCCTCTGAAACTGCTGTCCTTAAAGTTTCTGATGTCCCTCCTAACCTAGCAAAACATAATTGGGAGAAGGGGGTTTGTCCCAATTTCTATTTAAAAGAATCCAATCTTGCAGGAAAAGCAGCTGAGCTCTGTTTACAGAATCCTCAGATCAAACTCTTCTGACTGTTGCTAGATCAAGGATCTCACTTTGGGTTTATCCCTTTGCTAATGATTTTGTTATCGATGATGGCGTTGATTCAGTGAGTGTCTAATATTTTTTGGCCATCAATTATCTCTCCATGGCTTGCTTTCTTTCAGCCTTGGAACAGAAATTCCCCAGACACCAGATGATTCATGGACACCTGTAGACAGCTGTAAGTCGAACTTAGCACTGCCATCATTTGCTGTTAGGTCCACAATCATCTGTGTGTGTAAAATGCCACGAGCGTAAAGAGCAGAGCAACCTAAGTACAGGCTCTAAGAATATGAGAGCAATAAGAAAGTCATTTATTCCCAAGAACCTCTACCATTTTGGCTGCACCAATGCATCCTCAGTCCCTTATTTATAGCAGGTGGTGCAAGCTACAGGCACTAGGTGTGGATCCTGGATTGTCTGTCACAGTCACATCCTCACCTGGAGCGTGAGGATCCCTGCAACGAGGACCGAGCTCCTGACCCAGCCAGCCAAGCCTCAGTGCCAAGAGCTGGGAGGCAATGAGGCAGCAGCCAGAGCTGTCTGCCCTTTGTCTCTCTTACAGCTAACAGCTTTTGTGCCTGAGGAAGGAATGAGAAAGCACTTTATTTAAATAATGTGTTATATAGCTTGCTGTGTGTGTACGTGCTTTCCCAGATGTGGGGACGGCATCTTCAGGGGCAAGTTGTTTTCACTTCTGGTGAAAATAACTGCTTGTGTGCCAATAAGCTTAAAAAAACAGAATCCAGTCTATATAAAAGGCTGTTGGTACTTAAAATTGTAGCCCTTCAGCAGCCCATCTCATGTACACATGTCTTTGAGGTACAAGAGAGGCAAAGCAATTCCCATCTTGCCCTGGTTTGTTGCATTAAGGGACCTTGAGAACAGGAAATGGCTTCTAAAAATGTGGAGCTCTCCAAGAGACAGACTATCCCATTAATGTCAATGAAATGATTTCTAGTTTCATAATAAACCCCCTCTGCATAATTCTCTCACTATTTATATATCCCATAAAGATTCTGCCTGCATGGAACGAAAGGCAAAAGGGGAGAGATGGGGAAAAAAGTCAGAAGGGAGAGAGGGGGAAAAATAACCCAAACAAAATTAATCAGATTACTTGTAGACTGGGAAACTTAGAATGAGTGTACCCTGCCCTAGAAAAGAAATGGTTGAAACCACATCATATTTATTTCAGCAGTGTGGATGAGAGATGGTGTGTTAAATTATGTTCTCTACTTCATATTCCATTTTCTCCCTCTGCTGGCAGTCGGAGACAGTGAAGTTGCAGCTAATAGAAAACAACAAAACTCTCAAAAGGCTGAAGCATTCAGGAATCTCAAAACTCTGCAGTATGTGCAGAGAAATCAGGTCGTACCATACTTGAGTCCAATTAGTGCTGGAAATGGCTGACAATCATCCCCTGCACAGAGCAGACTCATTCCTAGAGGAGATTAGTGCAGCTAAATAATGCAACCCTCTCTCCTTTAGAGAGACAGTGCACAGTCTCACAAGTTCATGTTACAGTAAATATTGGCTGCACAATCAAACCTGCAAGTTACTTAGATATATGTTTTTTTTTAAATTTATTTTTTATTTTTTTTTAAGGAACAACTTTAGGTCTGTAATTTTAGAAATAGTGTTTCTTGTCTTCAGGTTATAATGATGTTCTCTGTACTTCTATGGGTTACTGATTCATCGCATTGTTTTGGTTTATTTTTGTTTTTTTTAACTTTCTTTTGAAAATGTTTTTTATAATATACAGACCTAAGGAGAAAACCTTGCTAAAACAGCTGTAAGAAAAAGATTCTGTAATACTGTAATATGTATTTAAAAAAAAAAAATGATTAATTTTATTCCATAGAAGTTCTTTAAAACAGTGGGCTTTTAGCTAAATTAAAGCTTACTGGCAGTACATATTTATTAATAATTCTGCTCTATAGGAAAAAATAAGTGTTACAGGCTTACTTAAAAGGAATAGCTAGCAAGTAAGAATAGAATCTTGCCTATAATGCAGATACTACCTTCTGCTCCATAGGGCTGGGGTATTAACTTTGCAAATAATGTTATACTAATGACAACAAACCATAAACTATAAATCTTATAAATATATATTGACCTGGTATGGAAGGTCATATATAGTCTCTGTAGCAAGACAGAATCAGTAGTGTTGAATTAATAGCATTAAGCTTTTTAACTGTTCTTTGAGATATTGTAGTGAATATTTTTAGCATTTTATGGTTGAATAAATGGAGGCAGAAAAGAGTTTTTTAACAGCCCAGAAGTGCAGATTTCTAATCCTCCTTTTATTGATACACCTATTAAAGACAGGTGGAGTTTTTTTTTTTCTCTTGGAGGGTTGCATTTAGAGCAATAGCTGACGAGGCTTAGAGAAGTAAAGTACATTTAGTAGGAATTTAGCTAGGGGAAAATGCTGGCAGATGCTAAGGAATATTCAAGTTAAACAAAGACATCTGTAAGCAGTGGCAGTGCTGGGAGAATAATTCTGTAGTCAGCAGTAAAGGAAACCTGAGTTAGAGCTGCTGTGGCGGGCACAGGTTGGGGCTGGGATGGGAGGAAGATTTCACAGAAGTTTTGTAGCTCAGCTGAGGAAGCCAGACAAAACCACTAGAAGTTTATAAATAAGAAAAGCGTTAAAACATAGCATTAATAGTGTAGAAAGTCTAGGAATAATAACTTCTTGAGTTTTTTCATACCTTCTTACCACTGCTCAGTTGTTTGCCCAAACCTGGAGCATCTCTTTGGGTGGTGCCTCTTGAGCACAGCTGCTTTCCTGCCACGTGCAGCTGCCCTGTGGAGATGGGCAGAGATGCTTCTCTTTTGCCCTAGAGCTGCACAGAGTTTTCCATCCATTTGTTAGCTCTCTGCCCTGGTCAGCACCAAAGCAGAGGTCCAGCTCCCTGATTTTATTAACTGTCCCACTCACAGAAAATTGGATACCTTGTTTTTGTTGAACACCTTTATTGTAACAATTAAACCTTAGAGAGGTTCTAGGCATACAAACGTGTTCCAGGCAATGGATGGCAAAGGTTCACAGAGAGATTTAATACCTTTGCATTATTACAACTGTGTACAACAATAATTAACTCCCTTCACTCTTCAGAGACTCTTGCTGTGGCCTCAGATTGCCCACAGCAGCACAGGCTGGGAGTTTGTAGAAATGCCTCCTCTCTGTTTCTGTGTGTGCAGAAGCTACATTAAATCTGCATTTTTGTCTTGCCTAGATGGAAAGATCAGTTGAAAAGTAATTGCCACTTCCTTTTCTCCCACTGTGATTGCATACAATGAAATCATGTGTGAGATGCAAGGCTCTTTCCCTGCCCCTCTCAAGACCCCAAACCAGTGTTTGCGGGTTGCCCAAATATTGTAGCATCTTCCTGACTTTAATCTTCAGATCTTTTTTGGTGTTTTTTTTAAGATGAACTGGTAAAACATTGCCATACAATGAGAAATATTACATGCACACTCTTGTTCATAGATTGATTTTTGCTTCCTTTGGGAACTTCACATGAAGCTTGATGATGATTTCACAAGTGGGGAACTTCCAGAAAGGATTTTCAGAGTGGGCATCCAAGGCAATGGAATATTGTTATGTTTGGATACATAAATCCTACACATTGAGGGGTGGGGTAGTGCCTAAGAAAAGCCTCCTAAATTGTGAATGGAGGGTCCTGGGCACATTTCCACAAAACTTAGAGGGAAGATTCCTGGTAGAGTATTTTGGAAAGAGGTGGTTGGATATGCTCTGAGTTGTGACTTCTGGATGAAACCATAAAACAAGCTTGATAGTAAATCAGCCATGTCCTCTGAAAGGATTTCTTTTAAAACTTTACATAGCACAGAGATGTTATTTGCTTTTATGCAGACTTTAATTAAATATATACTAAGTTATTTGTGAACCACTATTATGTATGTAGCATGAATTGTTAGTCTTTCTTGTCAAGGGAACAGATGTTTTATTCCTATTAAAATTCACCATAAATGGGTCCCAGCCTGCTTTGAAACAGACAAAACACTTTGGAATGGGTCTTGATTTGGGTTTGTAACAGTGACCTTTTCTTTGCAGGTGGCAAAGAATCTGTTGGCTTTGGTGATGTTCCCCTTCCACAGCAGAAGACAAAGCCTGGTTGTTCAGCAGAGCCAGAGTGTGAGCTCAGAAAACTAAACAGGGAGAAAATTTGGACTTTTAAGTCAATATTGTATGTCTAAATTCAACTTTTTCCTAAATTGTCTGTTTACCTTTAATTCACTTCTGTAGCTCTTGTGGAGTGTGTTGCAGCAGGCTGAGTTGTTTTCTGTCTTATTCAAGCTGCAAGTGGAAATGGTGAGTTAATAGGCTCTGAAGTTTGTCTCTAATTTGTTTTTATCAGTTAGCAGTGGTTACTACTGCCAGCTCCAAAGTAGTAATGTTGCAATTAGCACCATTTTCTGCTATGTGCTAGAAAATACATGCTGCAAATAATAAGATTTGAGGAGTGTACTGAAGTAAAAAGACCAGGCCAAAGGGATGTCAAATGCTTTCAGCTTCCATTGGCCTCTGGGATTTTGGAACTCAGTGATTTTCAACCTCAGGCCTTTAGAAAGGATTTCTTTTTCTTTTCATTACTCTCCTAGAGATTTGGGGATTTGTGCTTCTTTCCCCCTTCACCTCTCCCCTCCCAGAACATTATGGAGGAACAGTTTTGATTTCCTTGGTCATAATAACAGTTCCCTCATTCTATGCCCTGTGGTCAAATGTTGGACAGCTGATTGCAAGGATTTCCTTCACAAAAATATGTCAGGAAGCAGGATATGTCCTGCAGCACCCTGCAGTGTGCAAGGTGTGTAAATGACAACAGCCAGATGAGCAGTTAAACAGAAACTAACAGGAATTCAGCAAAACAAGTAAAGAAAGCAATTTGGGAACATCCTGAGACAGTTTGTATATGGCTTTTAGATAAATGGGCAAAAATGCCTTGCAAAGGAACCTCTCATCTGATCAAAAAGACCTTTTGCTTCTCTGTGTATATTTCTGAGGGGCATATCAATGTGGTAAATAAGCACTTTGATATCAAAATCAAGAGGGAAATGTAGCCATACCTACTGAGATACGTGTGTATGACTGGTAGATCCGATATGTATTTGCCATTAAAAGGAAATATGTCTGTACATATTGCTGCCAAGCTCCTAACAGTGCTTTTTTATTTTCCTCCTACTACATGGACAGTGTCATCTTCCTTCCCTAAATATTATTCTTACTGGAGAAAAGCCTTACAGCACAAAAACTCGATATATGGAAGATTTGAGTGCTGGAGTAAAGCACAGATTTTTAAAAAATATTTTTATTGTTTTTGCTTTTGAATATTAAAAATATTGAAATAATTATTTATTTCCTCCAATATCCATACAGGTCATGCACTAATACCTTCTACATATGTGGACAAGTAGATCAGCAGCTGACTAGCAGTTTTTCCAGTTTTTTCAGACAAAAGGAGGTTTTGCTTGTGCATTGAGTTGCACAAGCAACCCATGGATGGTTCTGAATCCCTTTTAGGCACTTGAAAATAATGGGCTACTAATTTACGGGTGGAATCTTTGGTTTTAGCCTAGATTGCTGCTTCTAGTGCCAAAGAATTTAGTTGCTGAAAGACCAAAAATATGGTAAGGGCTAAAATCCAGGGTTAAATGTTGACCTTTTTTATGTCTACTTGTGTTGCTCTATGTTAATGGTGTCCTTTCATGGATTGTGGTGCACTCTATGCAGTTCTGGGTCATGTAAGATGGTGGGCATGTATTGGGCATGTAAGGTGTAGCAGGTGGATTTCATGCTAATAACAAGCAAACTTTATCCAAAGAAAGAGAAAAAAAAATGTCACTTTGCCACATAGCAAATTAGAAGAGTTCTCCCTTGCTTTCCTGGTGCTAGCTGATCAAGATATTTATAGGAAACAGATTATTTCATATTTTAGTGCATAGTGTTCACTGTGGCCTTAATCATGTGTAAGGAAGATGTGCCACAACTGACCTTAGCAAACAAACAAAAGGTGTGATCTGAGACAACCTGAAAGTGGAGGAAGAGAGGGATGAGAATGATGGGAGGGAAACACCACAAAATTATTTAAATGTTCCCTGTACAAACAGTGAAAAATTATTGGAGTTATCATTGGTTGCGCTTGCCTTGGCCATGAAGAGTTTTGCTTGTACTTTAACTGGGTTCCACCTCTTTTCCTTTTCCCTCTCCAGTTTGGCTCATGTGCTGCTACACAGGTATGCTGCTGATAATTTGGATTATCAGTCCAAATCTGGTGTTTTCCTGCTAGGTCAGGTGGATTTTTTCCCATTTGTCATGGAATAGCCTAACTCAGGATGTGCTTCAGGTGCTGCAATGAAGGCCAGGAAATGCCACATTTCCACAGCACTGGGTGTGCTTGCTCTATTACGAGTCAGGAAGATTTGAGAAATTTATGTACTACACTAAAATTATGCATTATTCAGTGATTATTTCTGATTTTCATTTTTATTTTCCTCCAGGAATTCCTAAACCATGCCATATATTATCAGCAAGCCAATATGTTATTAATCCAAATTCTTCAATGATTTTTTTGCAGAAATGTGTGGGCAACTAAGTTTTATTGAGAAATTTTTACCAAAATGAAACTGCAGTTTACCCACTGCTTGCTGTCACATAAAGAAATTGTGTATTGCAGAAGGAGGAAAAACACAGGATGTGATGTGGTTCCTGTCATCTGTTGGAAAGGATTATGAGTAACCAGTGAATTTGAAATTTAGCATCTGAACATAAATTGTCAGCTGAAAATCATGGATGTGTGTTAGGTAAAGGATCACTTATATATTTCTGCAAATATGAGCATGATGTTTTTTCTGTTTAGTCCTTACCAGGTAGCTGCACAATGCAAAGTTATTAGGTAATAGGCTTAGAATAAGTTGGTCTGCTAAAGCAAATTGCATCTCTGTCAGAGTTCTGCAAGGGAAAGTGAAACAAATGAAAAAAAAATTGGTGTTCTCAGATACAGTGTGGGAAGAAAGGAAAGCAGAAGAATCCTATAATTTTTCTGGAATTTATATGCATACATACTTTTAAAATTAACTTTCTTTTTGAAAGAAATAGAGGGAAATTTAGGTTGTTCTGATTCTCTAAAGCTGTGAGAAATAAATTCGTGCTTTGCATTGAATTTATATTGTTAGATTCAGCAACTGCATAGAGTAATTACAGCATTATCTGTCATGGTGCTTCTGTACTAAATATGCTTCACATTCAGCATCTTTCATTATTTTTGTCAATCCATTCAGCCAATTTGTCATAGATAACGTCACTTGAAAATCTAGATAATCTTCTCTGCTTGGCAGCTATGGGAAGTGGTAAATGCTATGGTGCTCACATTAAAAGAAATTACATTCTCTACTTCTGTCCTTAGCCTTATTTACAGTCTTGGTATTTCAAAACATTTTGTTAGACTGCTTCAACACTATTTTTTCCTACTGTCTTTTTAATATTTTTTTTGCAAGTTCCCTGGGAACAAAATTTCTGTCTTGGAACTAGAGACACTGCACAAGGGAAGATGCTGTTGCAAGCTTTATTGTTATGGAGAGAGTTGCTTCCTATGGCTGGGACCTGTCCTAGTACAAAACCTGGGTGGGAGAGGAAATCTGGATTCAGAAAGGGGTGCCCTGCACTTTTGCCAGCTTGCAGCCATGAAGCTCCCATTGCCTGTGACTGTCCATGGCATAGAAGGGAAAAAAAAAAACATTACAGAGCTGAGGAGAGGAAAAAAGAAACAAAACCAAAGGCAAGTGGGAATGGGGTTTAATGCACAGGGATGCACCTAGAGGACAGAAAAATGAGACAGGTCAAACAAGGGTTCTGTGTCATCAATGGGCATCAATGTTCACCTGTAATTCAGCTCAGGCCTCCAAATGGGCAAAGCTTGAAGAAAATGATCCAAGTTTTGTGAATTATTACAGCCTTTGTCCTTGCTGTACAGAGGTGTCCATGTCACTGCATTTAGGGGTTTTGAACTGTCCTGTGGAGGCTGGTGTCTCTTGCCATTGAATGTTTAAGGAGCGTAGAAAGATTAGTCTCCCAAGGAAGGGGTCTAAGAGGCTTGTCCACGACTGGAAGCTGTCCTCTTCCCCCAGCACAATTTCCTTTTAAGCCATTTTCTACTGTGATAGTTCAGAACAGAAATATTTTGTCTGGTTTCTCCCTTAAAGTTATATTTGGAGACTGCTGTACAAGAAAAAAAAAAAAAAACATCTGCGAACTGATGCAGAGTATTATTAATTTTTATCCTCATTATTTTTTACTTGCCTTGGCTTATTTTTGTAGTTCAGCCTTTCTTCCTCCTCACCAGATTGTTTATACTTAAAAAGAAATAAGCCTTCTGCTTGTTGCAAAGTCAGTTCTCTTTACATTTTTTCTGAAGTTAACATTGGTTTCTGTTGTCCTTTTCCATGTTTAGACATAGCCAGGATAAATTTCAATGACAGCCTTTCCAACTGTTTCTAAATATTTCTCATTTTTCTCACAGACCAATTTCCATATGCTGCAGGATTCAAAGCTAAATCCCATAAGGCATGCTCTGCATCCCCCCTGCCATCCTCCAAAGGACTGCATCCCCTCCAGCCATCCTCCAAAGAATGCTCTGCATCTCCCAGCCGTTCTCCAAAGGATGCTCTGCATCCCTCCAGCCCTGCTCCAAAGGATGCTCTGCATCCCTCCAGCCATCCTCCAAAGAATGCTCTGCATCCCTCCAGCCAAACTCCAATGGATGCTCTGCATCCCCCAGCCCTGCTCCAAAGAATGCTCTGCATCCCCCCAGCCATCCTCCAAAGGATGCTCTGCATCCCTCCAGCCATCCTCCAAAGAATGCTCTGCATCCCCCCAGCCATCCTCCAAAGGATGCTCTGCATCCCAGCCATCCTCCAAAGAATGCTCTGCATCCCCCCAGCCATCCTCCAAAGGATGCTCTGCATCCCAGCCATCCTCCAAAGAATGCTCTGCATCTCTCAGCCATCCTCCAAAGGATGCTCTGCATCCCTCAGCCATCCTCCAAAGAATGCTCTGCATCCCTCAGCCATCCTCCAAAGGATGCTCTGCATCCCCCCAGCCCTGCTCCAAAGGATGCTCTGCATCCCTCCAGCCAGACTCCAAAGAATGCTCTGCATCCCCCCAGCCCTGCTCCAAAGGATGCTCTGCATCCCTCCAGCCAGACTCCAAAGGATGCTCTGCATCCTTCCAGCCATCCTCCCAAAAGTGGAGGGGCTCCATGGGGTCAGATGGAGCTCTCTCTCCACACCCCCAGCACCAACAAGTCTGCTGGGAGTGGGAGGACAATGGGGCAGCTACTCAGAGCCACCTGGGCTGCCAGAGAGCCCAGAGCCCTGCCAGACCTATGCCAAGGGTGGGAATCTTCAGGAGGCATGGATCAGCCAGAAGATGCTTCACATTTCTCTCTCTTGCTCTTTCCTCAGTAACCTTTGCTGGCAAAGAAAAATCCTGGTGTTGCTTTTTATTTTTGTCATTTTTTTTTTTATTTTTAAGTTTCCTTCATGGCAAATTACTTGCTTTTTTACCTATGGATTCTGTCATTTGTAAGAGTAAAGCCTTCGTTTTCTAATCTGAAAATTGTGTGACTCAGGTAGGGTATAATCCCTTCCTCAGTGCACTATTTAGCAGTGTGTACAGAACCTTGCTATTTAAATAATAGCATCTGTATTGCAGGTGTCACTGTCAGGGGAGGAGGCTTCATCACTTCTACTAGGACATCATTTTTATGTAGACAAGGCCTTAAGCAAAGCCTTATCAGGTGTTTTTCTAGAAAAAAGAAATCAACCCACAACTGGCATCAAACCAAAAACAACCCACCCCATCAGAAAAAGCTCATCAAGAGGCCCCCAAAGCACCTCCTTCGTCCAAGAAAACCCCACCCATCAAATCTCAGATATGAAAAATATAAAATCCAGGCTCATTTTGCCCTATAAGCACCTAAGCAGCATCAGCAGGTGAATGTGGCCATTCAGCTGTGCTGCCTGCAGACTCTGCAGCTTTGCTGCAGCTCAACCTCTCTGATTTCTTAACAGGGACTCAGTGGGAGAGAGGGAGATGTGCCAGATCAGCTCCAGCTCTGCATCAGGAAATCTGGCCATGCATCATTGCAACTGTGGTGGTTCAAACTGGAGACTGTGAGTAGTCCTCAAGGAGTTATCCTGGCCTCCCCTCTCCCTCACTGGGAATTGTGTATTCTCACATGGAAGGCAGTGAGGCTCAGAAGATAGAAATTAGGTCACTGATGGCTGTTGTTTTAATATTAGCTGGGCTTACTTCTCAGTTATCTCTCAAGTTAATTGTGAGTCCCCTGTAATGGCATCATTATTGATTCCGCAAACCTACAGCCCTGCATAATGCCAGGATCTAATAAAAAATCTGCTGGATAAATACAGATTGCCCCCTGTCTATACTGGGAGAAAGCAGGCCAGCCTCCAGTACCTCTTCTACAGCATGCTGGATTGTGGACACCTAAACTTGCCCAGGGGTTCAGGGTGGCCTGGAACATACTCAAAGTGCCCTGTGGGTTGAGTACTAAGCTCAGTCCTTGTGTAGTTATCTCAAAAAGCCCAATACTGTCTCTCTTTGTCCCTTAAACATTGTTCATTCCACTTGGGGTTTTTTGGGTTTTTTTGGGTTTTGTTTTTTTGGGTTTTTTTTTTTTTTTTTGGTGTTTTTTTCCCCCAGTTTTAAAAACATCCACTTTTCTCTGTGACTCTTTAAAGCTGTAAGTATTGTCACGTGGACCGTGACTGCTGTGTCTGGGACAGCTCTTCCAGCCTTGCACATCCTAGCTGTACTTTTGTTCTTTGGGTAAAACCTCATGTCTGCAGCTGATTCAGCAAAGAAACTTTCATGTGAGCCAAAAACTTCTGCAGGATCAAGCAGTACTGGATGTAGGGGCAGTGATGGAAGGCCACCTGACAGAAGCTGGGAAGGTAACTGTGGTTTATCAGGTGTTTCTGCAGTGTGTACCTGATCTCTTAGGAATCCTGAGCTGGGGGAAGGAGGTAGGATACACATTTCACCATACAGACAAGGGAGTCTTTAGAGGGAACAGGGTGGTGGATGTATTGCACAACAGCCTGTGCTCACAGTCACTCTAAAAGTACTTTATGATGACTCAGCCAGTGAACTCAAACAGGTCCTTTCTATAGACTTTGAGAGAAAGGCCATAATTCTCTTATTGTCTTTGTGGAGAAAAGAAGTCAGTAATAATTCTTATCTTAAATTTCACAAATTTTGTTTTTATTTTCTGACTTAATTTCTTTACAAGTTGGCTAAAAGAGATTTCTGCCTAAAAAAACCCAAACTTTATAAGTATTCCTTAAGAACTTTCAAAATACTTGCATTTAAAAACATAAAAAGTGCTAGTGAAGAGACCACTGTCTTCTCCTGAGATATACAGTACCTAAAGAATAACATGGATTTATATTAGGCTGTAAAGATAATAATGTTGAGGGGTTTACAATCCCTCAGTTTCCCAAGGATGTCTGGTAATGATGTGATCATTACATAGTGCCTCCTATTTTCTCTACTTTTGTTGTCACATAAATAAGGAGTCAAAGTTTTAATACCTTGTAAATAGTATTCTCTAAGTTATAGTAATGTAATATACTACTTTGACCTTTTCAATATTGTGTGATTTGGTTGGTTGGTCTCTCTATTTATAGCTGTGCTGAGTGGTATGGCATGAGTGAGTGGACACCAGCTAATGAAAATATAAAATACTGGAGAAGCCAAGTGAACATACAAAATGTATGGCATTAAGTATTGAAATTCTGATAAATCATCCTTGTGACAAAAGGTATAATGAGATTAGAAATTGCAACGAAAAAATTAATCTTTTCTAATGACATAGATTGCGCCTAGGCGGGTAAATGGTGTGAATTTAACTTGATCTCATTATGCTCCTAAATTTGTAATCTCATTTTCCTCCTCAGATGCTTCACTTAAAGAAGGCAGCAATGTGTGTGTGTGTGTGTGATTGGGTGTGATGCATTCTATATTTGGGAAAAGTTACTTAATCCTTCAACTTCAGTGCACCAGGAAGTGAATGATGCTCGAATCAGAGGGAAACTTCCCTCCAAAGATTCAAATAGTCTTTTGGTTCTTATTCAAAGTTCTGCAGAATGCAGCCAGCATTGACTGACTCCATAAATCTTCCCCATTCCAGTGGTCTCAGGCCTTTGAAAACCTGTTCCAGGCTGGGCGGAGAGACAAGTGCAGAATAATTAGAGCAGAGAACTCCACAGCCAAGCCATAGATTACAAAGATGAGGATTCAGCTGTCAGTGCTGAGCAAGAGCTATGTTTTGAAGCATAGCAGGCCTGCAGTGGACCTGGGAGCCTCTCTTAGCCAGCCTTACCCTCTGCATCATGATTTTTCACTCACTTGCTCCATGAAGCAGATGACTAAGGGGGAGGTGGGAGGGAAATGAAGAATGTAATTTCTTTGAGCGAGTTGTGTCTTTTTGCTTTCCCTCTCTACCATATTCTTTCAGATGTGCTGTCTAAGTACTAAATGTTGCACTCAAGGCTCTGGCAGTTTTTAGCTGTGCTCGTTTGTCCTGAGAAGGTAAAGGAAATAAAAATTATCTGCTTATTCCTGTGCATCCATAACCAGGAATGTGAGCACATGCAGGAGCATCCTTCCCAACAAGTGGGTGCATAACTGAAGTTACAGCCTGAGGTCTCCTGCCTCCTCACTGAGAGAGAAAGAATGTAGAATCCAGGCTTTAAGTTGCTGTCAGGGCTGGATATGCAGTGATTTCTTTCTCAACCTTGGACTAGGAATATGCATGAGCAAGTAATGAGACATTTAGGAGCCCAAATTAGTCTTTTCTCTTAGCAACTTCCTTCTTCCCACACCTCAAAACACTAACCAGTCCTTCCCTCTTTATAATCCACCTCCAGCATTTAAGCAACAAAAAAGCTTCCCAAATGCAAGTGCTTTCCACAGGAACGCATCTAACAGAGGCATCTGGGCAGAGAGGGGGGATGTTGGGAGAGCAAGCCTGTGTCCCCATTAACAGTCCCTGCCCATCTGTTTTGTTACCGCTGACAGGGGGATCTCTCTGTTTTCCTTGCTTCCCACTGCCCCAGTAGAGCAGAAACCTGAGCAGAAGATGAAATCTCCCCTGCCAATCCTGTGCCCACAGACTCAGTCACAGTAGCCCTGGGACTTGAGGTGATAAACTGTAAGTAGCTTAAGAATAAGCATCTTGATAGGGAGGGTAAGGGGAAAACACACAAAATCTTTTAAGGTGGTTGATGTGGTACAGATTTTTACTAATAGAGAAAAGACAGCATTTTGAACACAGAAAAATATTTCAGATCCCCTCGTCAAAGCATGGCATGGATAACTGAAATTTTTTTCAATTCATCGTTGACAATTTCTTCTAATCTGAGCAAAGCTCTGTGGGTGCAGGGTGTGTTGTGTTTGTACTCTACAGAGCTAATTAACATGAGGCAGACAGTGGCATAGAACACAAGTTTGGCAAAGCCACTAGCAGCTGAAAGCACATCCAAAATGGAGAGTGTTGGGCAACCTCAGTATGATGCAGAATTAAGAATCATGCCTGCACTAAATAACTTATTAATAGAGTGGCTGGAAACAGCATTCAATGATATGTATGACTGAGGGTTATGCAGAACCAGAAAGCTTGTAGATCAGTGAAAATTGCTACCTTCTGCAGTTCTCTGTGTCTGGAAGGTTACCAAATGTGGGAGGATTATGCTCTGCTCTTACAGGTGACACGAGGCTGCAGATTTCCCTCCCCCAACCTCAGTTTCTGTAAGCCTCATGATTTTTAATTGCTGATGAGTTGGAAATCAGTAAAAGAAAATATTTCTCTTTTTTGTTAGATATATTTGCATTAAAATAGAAAAAAAGTTGCCACATTGTGTCATCATAAATGATCAGTCTATGAAGGGAAAACTCTTCTGTGAGGGTGAGAAGAAGCTGCATCATTGGAATCTGTATTGCCTGTATAAGGGACAAAAAAAAGAAGTAAATGGATTTTAACTAGCTACTGTAGTGATAGAAACAAGTTACTCCTGTGAGGAAATTGAGGAAATCTTTTGCTCTCCTTTTCTTCCACTTGTGCAAAGCTGCCAGATGTGTGCTCCCCTTCACGACTGTCCTCCTCTGGGGTTGGGCATGGGTATCGTGCATGTATTTATTCTTGGGTTTGTGTATTCAACACAGAATTCTGCCAAGCAGAGAAGAGGTCAGTCTTTCTACAAAAGATTGGGGTATTTTTGATTGAGAAGTTCAAAAGAGCCATAGGTTCCAATGCCACCATATTCCAGTATCTACAGGGCGGCTACAGAGAAAGTGGAAGCTCTCGTTTTACAGAGAGAGATGAGGGGCAGTGGGTACCAGTTACTCCAGAGGATTCTGCTTGGAAATGAGGATAAATTTTCCCAATGAGAACAATCAGCCACTGGAATAATCTCCCCAGGGAAGTGGTAGATTCCCCAGTGTTGAAAATTTGAGTGCCTGGATAGGGTGCTGGGCCATCTTGTCTACACCATGCCAAGAAAGGTTTGACCAGATGATCCTTGAGGTCTCTTTCAACCTGATAGTCTATAGTTTTATAAAATGTATTTTTAAAATGTATTTTCATTTTGCCCCTTGTCTGCCAAACAGAAATCTGATTTGTTCCCTGTCCAGTCCCTCATGGCCTAGTTAGGTCTAGGCCTTGGGACAGTGGCTCACTAGATGCAAATCATGCAGCATTGTAAGCTCACAGCTTTCACTTTTCCCCTCCTCCAGGCTCTTTTTCCCAAAGGAAAAAAATTCCCAAAACTATTTTCACCCCGAGCTGCCCAATTCCTTCTGCTGACTGAGCCAGGAGGTTTAATGTACCAGCAGAGTGGGACCCTGAGCTGGGGCAGTGCTGAACAGCCAAGGTGCTGGGACAGATTTCCTGTTGCCAAAGAACTGTCCCTTCAAGCGAGCATTACTGGAAATATTTGCATTCTCCAGGTCTTGTTTTACAAAACCCCCAAGGAGAACAAAGCAGCTTTAAAAGCAAAGATAGCTTTTTTTGAGGACAGATCTTGTTTTATGTTGCCTTATGTTTTCCTTTTTACTTCACCTCTTGCAAGGTGAATCCTTTTTTGCCTGTTTTGTAATGAAAGTTGTTCGAACAGAAAGAAACTCAGAAAGCCACTGTGGCCTGGTACAGGGCATCCAAGCCCACAGTTAAAGATGCCCTTTTCCACCTGCAAGAGCTGATCTTTGCAAGGATCTTTGCTCTGTCTGCTGTTGAGGTGCTGGAGTTGAAAGGCTGAGCCCCGCTTGCCTCATTCTCTTTCTTCTGTACCTTTGAGCCCCAGTAATTCTCCCTCTGCCAAACCTACCCTTTTCCACCACAGGATCACGTTTTGGTAAGAGTTTGTGAAGCAAACACATCTGTAGCCTGTGTGAAGTCTTCCAAATCTTTGTCACACGTACATGAGGAAATACCATAATTACCACTCTTGATTGTGGTGTCTTGCCATTCAGGTGAAAACTCAAAAAGGTATCCAGAAACTCCACAATTACCATGGATGTGCTTGTCACAAAAAGAAAGGTAAAAGGGAAATGTATCAATATATTTGAAAAAATTCTAGTTTCTGTTTTAAGGAAAACTGGTGGTGATGGGCAGCAGGGAGGGGTTTAGGTTGAACTGGGTGGAAATGGAATGTATATTGTGCTACACACACAATCTCAGTATTCCCCAGTGTGCACTCACAGTTATCTCTGTGTTTAAAGAGACATTTTCTTTTTGCAGCAAAGCTATCATTTAACACACACAGAATAAAATGGAACATTAAGAGTTTTAAGTTAATATCATGTTTGTTATCTGTCCTTTTTCTGCATTTATGGGATCAGTGATGGTTTGATTTCTCTTCCCTGCTGTTCCATTTCCCCTCTCTCTATTTGAGCCATGTTGGCAATATTCATCCCTAACTCGATAAATGTACTCACAGCTTTTGTTTCAATGCACTTTCATATGCTGATTAAGTAGTTCTCTGACAGCATTATGTCTCCTAAAATATATATATATTTCTAATGTTACTTCACCTAAATAAAAAGCAATAAACAGTGCTAAATGACTTTTTGAACCATTATCATTGTATAAAAATACCAAAGTACAATTTTGAACTGTCTGCAAAATCTTTAGGAGATGTAAAGGTCTGTTGCTTTTGAAGAGTTCTAAAATTTAGGACCAAATTCAATACCTGCACTGACATGTGACAGTGATTTGGTGCTCTAAATGCAATGAGCCTGCTTTTCTTTGCTCTGAAAGCTTTTGCAACAGGCAATATATCCTGTCAAAAATCCCTCTCTTTTGTCAGATCATTTTACTGTCTTAATGATGTTTGAACGTAGCATATACTTAGTGAATTTAAAAAACACTCTTGAACTGAAGTCCTTCCTAATTTGCCAGACACTTAAACAATGAAAATGAATGCAGTGACAGAATTCATTCTGTGGCAGTGACCTTGAACTGCTGGCAAAGATCTGAAAGCATCACCTGATGCTCTTCACCCAAGACCAGTTGCAGTTGTACCCTTCAAACCTTTACTGTATCAAAAAGGTTTTTTTCACTGTAAATCAGACATGTTCACCTCACTTACTCTGGTCAGAGCAGTCCTTCATCCTCTGTTTCAGAAACAGGATGACCTGCTCAGTTATCCAAGTTCATATTCAATTAGCAGCTGAGGATTCCTAATTTAAATACCCCTAGGGAAAACATGAGCTTTTTAGAAGAGATACTTGGACAAGTTAAGCGTGATTCATATTAGCAGCAATTTGTAAAAGCTGGGTCTCACTGAAGATTACATCTGTTGTTAAGAAGTGTTAACTAGAACAGGCAGAGACTGTGGTGATTACGTGTATTATCTACACCCTGGGGGAGCTGTGTTGTTATTTGAGGGAAGTTCATGCTGTACTACTGAATTTGGATGGGAAAACATTCCAAAAATATGGCAGTGTTTACTTGGAGTGCCAGAGTTTCGACAGTTTCCAAATCAGGCTTGAAGTGTTTTGCAAAAGATGCTGTGGGGTCTTTGGTCCCTCTTCTTCTAGGGGGAGGGTCTGTGGACAACTTAAATAAAAACTGCAAAACCTGGGCCATACCTTAAATTAAACTTATTAGCTTGTAAAATTTTCTACGCTGAGGCACAGCAGTGGTTTCTGAAACATCTTTTTTTTTTGCTTGAAAGAGCACATCTTTCAAAACCTGGAAATTGATGTTGACATAAACCTTTAGGATCCAAGCCAAACCCAGCTCTTGTGGATGCCAGTAAGACAATGCTGCTAAACTCTGGGGAGCTGCTGATCCCTGGCAGACCAACCAGGGCACTGCTCTGTGGCAGGGTTTTGGCTTGGGAATTTCCCTGTCTTTTCCAGGTATGGGTCCTATTTCCCACCTGTGCTGCAGGGTTCCTCACTTCCAAAGAAATAGGGAAAAAAAATGAGCAGAACTGACTCAGGCTCGGTACACCTACTATGGTTAGAAAATGCTGATTTTTGCCAGTGGTTGCTTTTATTTAAGAAAAAAATAAAGTAGCACTAGGCAAAATTTGAGCCTTGAAATGTTTCCATAGTACATTGAAGTGTTATAGATCTGGTGTGTGGTTCATTATTTTCCCTTGAACCACAGGACTCTGACTGGAGTTCTTGCCAGGGAGCCACCACAAGCTCCCATGTGTGATGGGATGTAGCATTCCACTGGGAACCTCACTGCAGGGGCACAGATAGAAAAGAAATATGAGCTATCTGAAATATAACTTCTAAGAGGTATTGCAATAACTTATGTTTCAAAAATCCTTTTCATTTTATGCATAGTCTTTTTTTTTTTTTCATCTTCCCATCTTTATACATTTCAGATTAGAAAAATATCCACTCTCTTCCATGGAAAGCAAAAACTCCTAAGAGAAAGGGTTTGTTGGATAGTTTTCCTGTGAAGTTTCACAAGAAACTTTTCAGCCATTTAGGGTGTTAAAATTTCAAAATTTTTCTTTTCCTCCCTCTTATAAAAATATATTTTGCTATTTGTTAATAAATGCTAAGCATCAATGTGGGGAATGTTATAGTACCAAGATAAAATTAGTTTAAGAAAACCACATCCTTATTTTTCCATAATTTCCCTTGTTATGTGTATATTATACTATGCTATCCTTTTTCCATGTGGGTCTGTGCTGTGAAATTAAATCAATAACCACCAACAATTGAACTCTGAGGAGTAAGGAAACCAACCCCTCACACTATCATTTTTTCTTTCATTTGTTATTTATTTCCCCTTGTCTTTGGTAGTAATCTATGTTCTGAACAAGCACCACTGGATAGAGTACAATATCACATAAATTATGTGATGCTGTACAGCTGCTTTGCACTCAGAAGGTACTGTTGGAAAGGTTGAAACAATTCTAAGTGATTTAAAATTTGCATCTTTTTCATCAAATTTACAAACCCTGACTGTGATGTCATTTGCTGTGAGGATGGAAGGTGTGGTTGTGGTGAGTGTTCAAAGAAGAAAATGCAACAAAATTTCCTAACTTTTGTCCTTGCCTTATTTTCTAGGATATGGACAAGTGTGTAAAATGGAAAAGGAAAGGAAAAACTGAGGGCATTTTCACAGTCAGCAGCACCACAGGCGAGGTGTGAGGTGAGAGATCCCTTGTGTGAACGTTCTGGCTTTGCCCATGGATTGGGGAGGTGCTGCTGGAACTTGCAGAGAGGTTCCCCATGCCCAGGGTCTGAAGTGCCCATTCCAGGGTCCAATCTCATCAGGCACACATGCCCAGCAGACTGGATGTGTCCTGGCTGCAGCCTGCCCTGCACATGCCAACTTCTCTGCAGTCCCATTGTCCTCTTCTTGCTACCAAGAGGATTTTTTGCTCACAAAAACTTGAGGCTTTGCTTTGACAAAAATTCAGTTGGACAGGAACACATGTAAAACAAAACAAAAGTATGGAAAAATTTATAAATTACTGTGCCTGCTGCATATCATGTTCCAAAACATTAAAGACTCCACAGGAACAAGAGTTCACAGCACACACAGTGGTGTTTTGGGTTTTAGACTTTTTTCATGGTCTCCTGTTATTTATTTCTGTTAGAAGTTACTCTGAAGCTGACTAAAATGAATTATTAAGCAACCTTGTGTAACTGCTGTTTGTGCACTGAATTTATAGACTGTTGTGATTGTTGTGCGTGTTTACTTTGTCTTATTGACACAGTTAGCAAGTTAATAGTAATAAAAATAATAGTAATAAAAATAATCATAACTATGAATTTACACTGCACAGAAGATGACATTCTGTTTTTTTTTTTTCTTTTCCGCCTTTTACTTGCCTTCCTGACCTGGACTTCATACCCATGAGGTTTTTCTTTGTAAACACTGCAGAATGAGCTGGATGGAGGGGAGGGTGCTGCCCTAGCCATGGATTATTTTGCAGGTGAGCCACCCCAGCAAGCAATCAGCACTTGCTGTTCACACTTCACCTCCTGCACTGAGAATTATCCCTGGATCCTGTCCCTGGTTCCAGCCATGGCCACCTGCATATCAGAGCCTTTTCATAGTGGTGCTGTGCTCCCTCTGTGCAGTGCAGCTGGTGCATGGGGGCATGAAGGGAGTTCAATAATTGCGTGTCAGTGGGTAAGGTTCCAGTCTTGCTTTCAGTGAAGTGAGCTCCTGCTGTGTCTATCAAAAATTATATCTTTTGGGGCTTTTATTTATTGCCAGCAGGAAAGAACAGCAACAACAACATCAAAAAATAAATTGCAGCAGTCTGTGTCCCTGAATCTAGTTGTTCCTAGACCTGTGTGTATGACCTGGAGGTCAGGCACCTTATATCCTCCAAACCAGTGCATTAGAAATGTACTTTTCCCAGCTTTTCAGCATGCACTGAACCCCCAAAATAGGCTGAAACATAGAAAACATTTAATTTGTGTAACTGGATTGAGGAGTGTCTGCATTTGCAGTTGCACTGATGCATCCATGGCACCCTCCAGTATGATTAAAAAAAACACAGGGTAGCATGAGGGGACAAATATGTCAGTGGCAGCAGAAACAGGACACATATCTACAGCTTTCCTCCATAAATTGTCTCAGCTTCAATTGGAGTTTTTATGGTGACTCACGAGCGGCACACTGTAGTAAAGGTCAAGCTTTTTGCAAATCTCCATGGACAGAGCTCCTCCAGCCCCCGGAGGCACTTGCTTCAGTGGTGGACCAGCTTGATGATGAAGAACATCATTCTTTGCATCCCCTTATAGCTGACCTTGCTCCATTGCAGTCATTTACCTCCCATCCTCTCAGTGTGAGATGCAGAGAAGTCTGGCTCCCTTATCTACAACCCCTAAAGATAGCTGAAGACAAAAGTTGTCTCCCTTCAGCCTTCACTTCTCCAGGCTGGAAAACCCAGCTCCTTCTACCTCATGTTCACATTTAGTACACACGCTCTCAGACCTGGAAGAATCATTTTCACATCATGTGTTATTTTAAATAATTGGCTAGAATTTTAAAATGCTCTTCTTTTTCTTCTTTTTTAAACTAGATTTGGTCACTTCATTGATTCCTTTTTTTCCTGAGGCCAAAAAATTACCTCACTCATTTGAGTCCATCCTCTGTCAAAGCAAACCCAAAATGTAACCAGCAGTAGACATGTAAAGGCCATTTCTATGGTTAACTCCTGTCCTCCTGCTGAGCCTAAGCTCAAAGAGTCTGAGCATAATGGGCAGAAGTCAAAGGCTCTGAGGCCTTCCTTTTTCTCTCCTTCTTTTCCAGCTTCCTAAAGGCTTTCAAAGAACACTATTACTTCCAGCCAAAGTCCCTGCAGCCTGCCTGGGAGTCCTGATGCCTGTCCATGAAGATCTAGGAGCTCTGCTCATTCATCTGCTGCCTCTTGAGGAGCTTGACCTCAGGTCCTGGAGGATGCTCTCCTGGTGAGTCAGTGCTCTGCTTTTAGGCACTCTGCACTCCTGCTCTGTGTGCACTGCTCCCAGCTTCCTTTTCTCCTTGCCATAACCACAAGATAGGATTTCACCTTCTCATTTAGCTAATAAAGATGCTTAGAGGTCTTTTAAAAGTTTATATCTTTACGCATTATTTTTCAGGACCGGCAGCCTTGTTTAGGGCCTCAGCTCAAGTGATTTGTTCAGTCCCACTGTCCAAGTAAAGGTGAGTATTTTATTTCCTGTGTTGTTGCTGTTGTGTACAATATTGATGGGCATCATGAGGTGTAAATCTGGCTGAACTTCATGGGTGTGCTTCTTGTCATTTCTTAAGGCTAAGTGAAATAAAAAAAAAAAGTGAAATAAAAAAAAAGTGAGGCCGTGTAGGCAGTGAGAGCTGAAAGAGAAGTTGTGTACAGGACAGTAATTAGTAGTTAGCCTGACAGCCTCTAGCAAAAATCAAATCTTTATGGCCCTGTGGTCTTTTTAGTGATTGAGTGCAAAAATGAGCTGGGTCACTTGGTACTGCTGTGTGGGCTTCAGGGCAGGAAACAGTCGGGGAGTGGAGAGAGGTAGCAGACCAAAACAAAGTTTAGCTTTAAGAGGAAGCAGAGATATCACAGCTCCAGGTGCTGAACTCAGCAAAAGCAGGTCTGAAAATTGTAGCTAGACAACTTGTTTCTGTAACTGTCCCTCGACGAACACCATTTTATGTGAATTGTTTGAAAATGCACATGGTTGTACCAAAGGAATGCTCTGGTCATTCATGTACTGTTTGCTAAATTTTCCAAACTGGGTCCAACATATCTGTCTTCCTTCAGTAATCTTGCAGTGCAACTTGCCTGAGAACTGAGCCAAAACTTCACCCCAAATTTTATGTTCTTTTAAGAGCTGGGATAATGGAACTCATTGTTTTGCTTTAGGTGGAAAGGCTGTTGACAGCAGGGGCACATGGGCCTCACATAGATCCATCTTGGGCAGCACAACCCAAAATGGCCACAGAATGGATGACGGGTCACAGGGTCTCACACTTTTGCAAGTTTTGGTCCATTAGCATATTGGAGCGAATTGTCCAATTACAGCTTTAGCCCATGCAGTCCCATCCTTGTTTTCTCTCTTCATTCCACCATTGTTTATGCTCTTGGGCCTGAGATCTGGATGGGCTGTCCTTGGGTCCCCAGCTAGAAAAGGAATTGTTTTGTCTACCCATTCTGTGAAGAGAGCTCACCATCCCCTAATATGAAGTCCAGACTTACACACTAAAGTAGAACAGAATCTGAAAAATATAAAAGCCAAAACCTGAGGTACCAGCAGCACCGTGAAAGGAACAGATGTGCTTGTGGCAAGTGCTTTATAGGGATGTCATTTTTTTGCTTTGGGTGGAAAGGCTGTTGACAGTGGGGCACATGGGGCTCCAGCCTGTCTCCAGGATGGGTAAGTTCACCCTTGTGAATGATATTTAAGAATGGTATTTCCCCGTTTAGTGTTCCCACTGAAACACCCCAGACCATGTGCTGCCCACTCACTTCCACCCCACCTTTCCCTGAGACAGGATGGAGAGGAGAACTGGGGCTATAAAAAGGCAGAAATCACATGTTGAGACAAGAACAATTCACTAGAAACAGCAACGAGATAAGAAAGCAAGCAGTAACAGCAACAATCCAAATACCAGAGTGTACCAGACAGGCAAACCATCCACAGGTGATTGTTCACCACAGGGAATCTGGCACTACACCACTGCACACACCAGAAAACCAGAGAAACACCACCACCCTCCCTTCCCCTGCCATGGAGTGAGGTGATATGGAATAACCCCAGGGTCCTGGCCTTGCCTCTCCTGGCTGCTGCAAAAGTTAACTCTTGCCTGGAACCAGGACACATGCCTAGAGAGAAAACCTGTGCCCTGGTTCTTCATGGCCATGCAGCAGGCTGATGGTTGTGGTTAAATAATGACATTTCCAGGGCTTGATTTCTGCTCATAATGAAGTTGTGAGGTGAATTTGGGCTAAAAGTCTGGCCACAGCTCATGTCCCAAATGCATTCAGGTTTTGCACTCTAAAAAATTCCCAGTTTTAGGCATTAAATTTGTCATTTTCCTATTGATAACTCCAATGCAAATGTATGTATTTCCACTTTTGTCAGCTTTATAAACCTGTCTCTTCATTTGACTATTGTCTTTTATCTAGAGTGTACACAGTGCCTCTTCTGTGTTTTCCTGTTCTCTGTCTTTCAATAGACATTCTGGCTTTTATTATGTTCACATAAAAGTCTTAGAAGTGTTTCCTCTCTGAAAATTACAAGTCATCAGGACAGCAGCAACTGGTGTAAGTATATTATTATTTATTATGTTTATCTTGTATAGGAGTGTAGCAGGTACTCTGAGTCTGGACTGTAGTACAGTGAAATCAATAGGAAATGATCCTTAATTAATTGGGCTTCTGTTCCTAAAGTAATTCAGTGCTTCCACTGAGAATTAACTCATCAGCTTCTCTTGCTAAGTAAACATCAAAATAAATAATACAAACTGTTGCTTTCAGAATGTTTTGTTTTCCTGCAACTTAAAAGGAGCTTTTGTTTAAAGTTTAAAATTTTTATGGAGCTATGCCGCTGGGCATTTTAGACATTAGATGAATAAAAAATGATCTAGGGTTTTATTTAGAAAACCATTCCTGTACATATATAGGCTTGTCATTTTGAAATGAAATTTTCATACAAACTCTCAGCCCAAGGGACCAAGTGGAATCTTCAGATTTAACAATTTATAAGTATTCTGCCACTCAATGGATCAAAACAATATGTCCACACCAAACAACTCTCGTGCACTTTGAGTTTTTCAGATTTACTGGGAGTTAGCACAGTGTGTCAATCACTTTCTGCAATATGCAATTAATCCAGCAACACTAGGCAACTTCACAAGACTGCTAAAAGCTACTAATTAATTCTAACTTCAAACACCCATAAAGACATACTCCATCTGACCACAATGAAATCTTACAGCTAGCATTGCTGTTTGTCAGAGGAAAACCAACTTCCAAATTGTCACGTCTCTCCAACAATGTGGCTCCTTCCCGAATTGTCAGTGCTGTGCTCTTTCCAGGCTGCCAGGTAGGAGTGAATGAGCTGGCTCACACACACACACACAGCCTGTTTCTCCCTTGCAGCCCATCCATCCCTGGAAAGCCAGCGTGGTTGTGTAAGGATCTGGGCTCACACAGCATCCGAGACGCGCTTTGCTCTCACCTCCCTCCTTCATCCCCTTCCTGCGGGTCCTGCTTTTCGTTTGTGACAGCGTGCTGAGCTTGTGTGGGATGCTACAAGCAGGGGAGGAGGCCCGGAGAGAAATCCCAGAGGTAACTTTGCTCATCATGCCACCCCATGAGCACCATCTAGCTGACTCCTGCCACAACAGCACGGCAGGCTGAGCAGGAGCAGCTGAGACCCACTGAGGCAAGTTTGCCTTGCTATGGCTTGGTGCCGTGAGCTGTGAAGAACTGGGAAGCACCTGGGAGCCTGACATCCCTGCAAGCTGCTTGCCACAAGCACATGTGGTTCTTTCATGGTGCTGCTGGTACCTCAGGTTTTGGCTTTTATATTTTCCAGATTCTGTTCTGCTTTAGTGTGTGGGTCTGAGCTTCATATTAAGGGATAGTAAGCTCTCTTCACAGAGCAGGGAGACAAAACCATTCCTTTTCTAGCTGGGGACCCAAGAACAGCTGATCCAGGTGTCAGGCCCAAGAGTATAAACAACAATTGACCAAAGACAGAAAACAAGAAGGATGGGACCTCACGGGCTAAAGATGTAATTGGACAATTAGCTTCAATATGCTAATGGACCAAAACTTATAAAAGTGTGAGACTCTGGGACCTGTCATCCATTTTGTGGCCATTTTGGGTTGTGCTGCCCAAGGTGTATCTATTGAGGCCTCCTAATAAATCCCTACTTTATTCTTTAGCTCCATCTAGTCTCTGTTCTAGGTCAGCATTCACAAGGCATCGCAATGATGTAGCATAAGGATCTCCTGCACTGGGGTGCTGGCAAAAAGCAGGTCTCACAGGTCTGAGGATCAGAGGTTCTCACCTTTTGTACTCCATAAATATCAAGGGTATTGCTCTGCATTTGTTTCCAGCTGATCAGTTCTCTGAAGGAGAAGCACTGAGCTGACGCCCAAAAACCTTCCTTTGCCTGAATATGCTGTGTGACTCTGCGCTGAGAAACAGGACTGAGAAACTATTTATATAGTTCTTCAAAAGCATTCTGTAAAGATGACTTCATTGCTTCTTGCACGGTCATTTGGAAATGAAAAATTCTGACATGTTCAGGACTAGAAAGGGCTTTTACTCCCTTCTGAAGGAAAACAGCATTCTCTGGGTTGTGGGGTCTTTTGTGGAGGAGCATGGTTTTTGGTTGGGTTTTTGTGTTGTTGTTGCAGATTTTACCTTTCCAAATCTGGTGTAAAAAGATTTGGTGAGGAATTTCCTGGAGTGGTGACAGCCTACAATTATAGAGGCACTGCTTGTTGTATTTTGGGCAGCTACACAGGGGGGATGATTTGCATTGTGGAAATGGGGAGATCAGGGATCGACTGCACTGAGCATGACCGTGAACTATGAAATCGTGTTTTCTCTGTGTCTTTCAGTATCTGTTAATTCCTTTCTTTATATCCATAGCCCATGGGTTCATCTTTTCTCAGGCAAAGAAAAAATTCCTGGCTTTCCTTACATGTGTTCCACTTGGCAGTATTCAGTGCAGGATGGTGTGGAGAGGGAAGAGGCTGAGTGGGAATTGGGGGAACGCTGCAAGGAGGTGTGAAAGGATTGTATTTGTTATTCAGCATATGAAGAGCAGCTTCCAGTCTGACTGCTGTTCATTTATGTGTTAGAAAAATCCTGATCACATTATGCATTTCCCTATGAAAATTCACATTTTAAATGAACAAAAAAACATTGGGCAGTGTAGCAGACACCCAATCATATGGACATTTGGTAAACAAAATTAAAGAATCACTTATGTGTTCTACATTGATGGGCTCTGTGGACAATGCAGCTTGAAAATGTTTTTGTTATTAAACCCAGGAGAAGACAGAGACACCTGAAAAAGTACATAGTGTCAGCTCACACATCCTCAGGTGCACAAATGTCACTCTCTAAAGCTGGTTGGAAGCTGAGAGTGAGGAGATAGTGATAGACTGAACCACTGGCAGTGACATTCAAATCTGTGGGGTGTTTTCAGGCTGCCTCAGTGTTTTTGAAGAAAGGTTGACATAATGTCTCAGAAAAATTGATAGGCTTTTGAATGATGGCACCAGCTTTTACCTGATAGGGGAGCACAGTTGTGCCTTTGATGGTGCAGTGAAAAGCTGTCTGTCCTGACAGGCCCTGCTCTGGGTGCAGCTGCTCCAGTTCCTGATCTCTGCATGGTGCTGATGGTGAATTTATGGCTCGCCCAGTGCCTGCAGCCAGCCTAAACTGTTCCTGTATTCTCTGGCCTATCAAAATCAATTTGGTGAGCTGTGCTTCATTTGAGGGTTGCTCTAGTTCATGTAGCAGTGGCTGCCTGCCATCTGGTTTGAAGTGATTTTGGCAATTGTCTCCTTGCTCTGGCCAGTGTCATTGAGGCAGTAAGAGCTGGGTGTGAGTCAGTAGGCTCATCCACTGTGCTAAACTCCAGCAGACTCTTTAATTTAAATCAAGCAGAGATTCTTCAGAGATAGGTGGTATGAGTGTTGGCACCCTCAGCAAATGCATGGAGCTTGTGTTACCTTCCTTATCCCAAAATCATGTCAGCAAAGCAGGCTCCTTGGGAATGGCTCCCTACCATCAAGAACATGATTCTGAAACCTGCAGGAGAGTTGCCAAAGCAGGCTAGAAAAACTTATTTTTTAAAGTTAATAAATGATAATTTATAGATGTATTCATTGTGGAATTGATGTCTTCTTTCTTTGAGAAAAATGAATGGTGTTTCTTCCTTCACCGCTTTTTCCGAATGCCTGCTTTAAAAACGAGTTCCTTCATCGCCAGCCATCCCTTAAGTTTTCTTTTAAACAGAGTTGTTGTAATCATAAAAAAATTGTGTGGAAGCCTGCAGGTGATCCTCATATTGAAAGACTGATGTGATTTTTATATTCTGGAATTCATTCCCCTAACGCCTCACCTGCAGTGTTGAATTTTTCCATGCAGGGAAAAAGAAGCAGCAGTCCTTTATGAATTGTTCTGCCTCCAGTGAACAAACTATAAGCTGCATACACTCAGGTATGGTGTACCTAAAAATGTAAATAAATGCTTAAGATAACAGTTTGTCTGACTTCATTTTGGTATCTGTTGATCTGGGAGTTAACATAGACATTGTTCCCAATCCCCCCATCCTTTCACAATGTTCCATCCCCTACGAAGGGATCGAGTATAACTTGAGGGCTGGTGCAGGAAAACTGCATTTCTCTCCTTATTTACATGTTGTATTCCCTGTCTGGCCTTTGTGAAGTCTAATGATTTCCCCTGACTCTGTGCATGATTAAAGATAGAGGGGTAATGCTGTCTGTGTGACATGGAGAAATGTATTGATATTTTTAAGCAGACAAATTCAAGGACTGGGGCATGTAAACTCTTTTCTCTTAGGGGAGCACTCACTTATACACATTTAGGGAGCAAAGACTTGGTAGAATATGAAATCTCTGTGAATTTATTCCTTTTAACTCTATCCCATATTGAGTACCTTCTTGTAAAATGGTGCATAATCTTTAATGAATACAAGACTAAAATTCTCCTCTGGATTTATATTCTAAGTATTTGCATAAATTTACCTCCATAAAATTATTTTATTGGCAAATCAAAATGCACACACAGATGTACCTTTCAGAGCTTAATTTTGTAAACAAGGCATGATACTATGCTCACAGTGAAGCTGACACAACTCTGTGGTAACATCAGTAGATTTATTTGAGATTTCAAATTGGGTAACTGAGAGCTGCTTTTGGCTTAAAGACTCCAGAGTGAGAAGCATGTCATTAGTTATCTGCCCAGTGAGTGCAGGCTACCCAGAATATCTACAACTTGAGGACAACTTTGGTGCCAATCAATTTTTAGTCTGCTTTAGCATCTGCATTTTTTCATCCCTAGGTCATTCTTTTGTTAGTTAAATAAGTTTTTTTCCTTGCATGCACATCAGGGAGCTCAGACTCTTGCTTTTTTCAGGTACAAAGTCTTAGTGCTATTTTTATGTGGACAAAACAAAGCACCATCCATTTAGTTTAGTAGGAGATTATCTGCAGACAGAGAAATGGTCTGATCAGGGTCTCAAGGGCTCTGAAATATTAGATAGATTTCAGATTTCAGTCCCAAGTTATTCTGTTATCTGCCTCTCTGATAAGAACATGTTGAGTGAAAGGAAGACCTTATAAATTGCTTCACAGTTTTAAGATTACTACAAAAATTCCCAGATGATAAATAGTGCATTGTGACTGCCAGTCAGCTTCAAAAGACCATGTACACATATCCCACATGGCCCTAACCTGAATATATGGCAAGTAACTCCTTCCCCTTTGTGCATGGCAGAGAGATTTCTGTTGTTCAAGCAGCAGAATGCAGTCACCTGCCACAGACTGGAGCTAAGTTACCTACCACTCTTTAATCATTTGCTAGCTCTGGCTGCCCAACATTATCTGACTTTCAATTTTTCTTCCAACAACGTAGGCTGGGACTTAAACTTTTAATTTATTTCAGGCATTGAAACAAATATACCGAAAAGACGCAAAATTTTGAATTTCAAATTATATGTATAGGCTAGAGGTAAAATTGTAAAACTATTTTGAAAGCTTCAAGATTAAATACTCTGAGTGTTTTGTTAAAATATATAGAGGCTACTACAGGATAATGAAAACATGCTTTAAGTGACTACTAAGAATCCTAGGTGGAATAAGTGTTTCAGCCTCATGTTCTGAAATTTAGAGTCAATACAGAACCATGATAGGCACAGTCCATTAGCACATCCAGAGCTAATGGTGACTTTTGCTTTAAACAGTGCTGGCTGTTGAAATAATATTTCTGATGGGAAACAGATTGCTTTTTTTCACAGGGAGGAAGGACACTCAGGCACAAGAAGTTGGTGCCAACCTTTTCTGTCAGGGCTGGTTGTAGAGAAGGCAACAGATCCTGAGAGTTAAGCCAAAATCATACCTGGGGCAGCTTTTGGCTCATGATTTTTTGAGTGCTTTCCGTCAGTCAGGCATTCTAAAAGAAGTATAAGAGGGGAAAAATTAATGACAAAAGGAGACAAGCACTATGCATAGACCAGGCACTGAACTTAGAGTTGATATCTTTGGCACATTTTGGATTCAGTGTTGTCCTTCACAATTTTTGTATGGGAGTTTGAGGCTGTGTTCAGAGTTAGCCTCAAGCATTTCCCATTCTAAACACCGGGGTTCACACTGGAGAATGTTGGTACTAAAAGTGGCTTCTCAGTGGATTTCTTATACTTTCTTTTTTTTTAATTTTAGTGCTTTTAAGGTAACTCTTCATCTTGGGCAGTTCCAGGAAAATGCAGCCCAGTAAGAGCCCTGGGGTCAGCTGGCATCTCCTAGCAAGCCAGAGATCAGTGCCAAGACAAAGATCTCAGGATCCCTCTCTCCTGCAGCAGCCTGTCCCTGCCTGCTCCAAGCTAAAACAAGGAGAAATTGTTGAGGACCAGCACTCAGCACATCAGCTGCATTGTCTCAAAGTGAGCTTCTCTTACCAGTGCCCCCAGCTGTCTCTGTCTGCAGGCCTCTCACTTCTTACATCCACAGCACCTGCCTGGCATCAAAGCTGAGTGGAGGACACTATCTTATTTTTTTGTTTCTGCAGGGCCTGAGTCCTTCCCTGTTATTTAACCTGTGGCATCAGCAGAAGTCCATGGCAGGGGATGTTTTGGAGGCTGGCAGAAGCCCAAAAGAGCCACACAGGCTGTGATCTGAGAGCAGAGCAGCAAATGCTGTGCTGGAATTAGGCTGGGTTTCTCGAGAAATAATAATATTGTGGTCACAATTAGCATCCTGCACACCTTTGGTTTGAAAAATAAAAGAAGCTGGAGGGAGAAGGGAGAAAAAGAGGGAACATTTCATGGCTACACTTAAGCTGTGGTATGATGGCTCAGCTTTCAATCTGTCCTGTGATAATAACTTCTGAAATGGAGAAAAACACTGTAAAAATGGTTGGACAAAGCATGTGTATTGCTTCTTACACAAAGGGCTATTATTTCTCACTGCATGTGTACTTACCATTAGAAAAGTTTTAAGGATAATATAAAAAAACACCCCAGATGACAGCTGCCAAAGGCATTTTAAGATTAACTAACAATAATTGTACTTCCAGATGGAGGCAAGTTCAGAGACAGCTTGATATTCACTGAGCTTAGGGAAGTGAAGGTGATGTTTTCATCACCTCTAATCCTTCCCCTCTCACCAGTTTATTGCTGCAGCAGTGGCACTGGCCTGGCATCTGGAGGGAGCTGTTTGGTTTGGGAAGATAAGGTTGTATTGTGGAGGACGCTGGAAAGGAGGGAAATCGAGGCAAGGCAGTGGGGCAGCAGGTACAAATACAGTGAGGTGAACACAAGCACTTGCTTCTCAAATGAATCCTTATGTTTGCAAAATGATTAAAAGCTGAGCTGTCTTTATTGAGATGAGGAGCAGGGCAGACTGGGACTCCACTGAAGATGATAAGGAGCAGAACCTTTTTGGATAGTAGGAGTTTAGATATGATTGTTCTGCTGGGAATAGCTTTTTCTGCTAACTGTGGGATGGTGAAATCCTATTCTCAAAAATCCCTTCTGTGTTGCCTGCTTATCCTTTCAGATAAAAGGCTCTTCTTCTTTTCCCAAGAAAGCCCCTGTGCCCTCTTGGCATACAATTACACTGATTGCTTGCAAGTAGCCTGATTTTAAGGACAGAGCCTTTGATCAACTCTGTGTGAGCAACCCAAAGATTAAATTAATTCCCGGCCACTTAGCATCAGATATTTAAGTAATATTTGAGGTGAAGCAGTGCTGGTGCCTCAGTGTCCCTCTTGCACTTACTCTGCCCTGCCTTTTGCCTCCAAGGAGGGCAGTACTGGCTGCTCTCTTGCAGTTGCTCACCAGCATCCTGCACCAGGTGCCAGGGATGAGCAGGGGCACAAGGAGCAGTGGGATTTACCTCCCCAGTTATGCTCACCATAACCCCTACTGAGATCAGTATTTCTTCTGCAGTGATAAGATCTCAAAGAAGCATTATTTGTGGATATCCTGCTGCATTCTTAAAAGTTATATCAGTGCTCCTGTTCTTTGAAAATGTAATTAGTTAGGACTTGAAGGGATCTGCACTCATGAAGCCTGTACCTTCTGGAATAAGAGAAATAGGTACAGAGTATACATTCATGCACATGGCTTCTAAATGGTTTATGTTTTTCATCAGTGTGTTGTGGAAAATTCTCTGCTGACAGGATTTCCTGCTCTGCTCTCTGTATCTCATGGACAAAAGGGAGCTTGTCTTTGGATGTTCTCAAAATGTCAGGGAAGAGAAACATAAGGATCTCATTAACCTCCAATAATTAATGATCAAAAATAGAGGATTTTTTTAGCACTGGAAAATAATACACATAATACACATTTCAAGAAGCCAAGCCCTCTGTAATTCTTTCTTTTGAGTATGAGTTTTTCTTTTGAAGTATTACAACCACTTATATAGCATTAAGCAAAGCTAAAAACAAGCAGCTTGAACACAATGGAATTCTTGGAGCTTCCTGTAGGCATTGTAGATATTAGGCTATAGAAGCATAATGGCAATCCTCTAAAGAGGTATATATTTATAAATCTATAAAGTTTTAAATTGTTATTTTAGACACTCTACAAACACCAAGAAATGCAGTCGTGTTTTGTTGTAATACTTAAATTCCTTGAATAGCATAACAGAAACAAAACCTACAGTATAATTTTGAGCTGATATTCAGATTTCCCAGTAAGGCAAATGCATTTGACTTTGAGTTGTATGGTTTTTTGGGTTTTTTGAGGTTTTTTTTTTTGTTTTTTTGTTTTTTTTTTTTTTTTTTTTTTTTTTTTTTTTTTTTTTTTTTTTTTGTAGACTTGCAAGATTTTTGATGAAAAGAAAACAGATATCCTTAAAATACAAAATTTTGGTGCAAGGTGGACTCCAGCATCACCTCTGTCTGCTGTGAGTTGTGCATCTCTTGAGGACCCTTAGTGTAATTCTATAGGAAACTTACAGGGAATGTGGTCATCTGAAGGATACTGCATAAAACATTAGCAACAATAGGAACTGTCAATTGTACTGACCTTGTCCTATATTCTGAGTTTATGATGAAGAAGCACATCTTTATAGCTATGTTGTGGATATATTTAATCACAAACAACAACAATGTTTTCAAAGACTAAAGATATTTCTAAATCTTTTCTAAAACACCTTTGAAAAAAGGCATCAATGAACTTTATGAATAGTGAATATCTGGTTCTATAATATATTTCTAAAAATTACAATACCATTATGGTATTAGTGTCTTTTGACAAAGCATAAGAGAAATCTGAATATTATTTTAATATAATTTTATTCTTCAATTAAAATATTCATGATCACCTTTCATTATTTCAACTCCCTGATCATTACAAAAAAATGTAAATTATTTCAATTCCCTCATTCAGATTACACAAAAGAAGGAAAAATTATTGAATATTGCAGTATACTGAGTGGCCAAAGACAATTTTCATAGGAGTGTAGTCCCAGCCAGGGTTCTAAATTTGGCTTCAGTCTTCTAATTAAAATGGGTAGACTTTCCTACACAACAAAATGGCAAGGGCCAGAATCCTCATGTGTGGCTTATCCTCAAAATGAGAGTTCTTGTGACCGTGTTCCACGTTTTATAGGGTGTTCATTTATTCCACTATATTACAGCCCTCACAGATCTACATCTCATCTTTATGCAGTTTTATGAGCTGTATCATATGCACGACCCTAGATTTCAGTCCCTGATTCTCACTGTGGTTAGAGAAAAGTTAGAAAATGCTGTTCATACACAGGGCTGGTGGGACTTTAAAGTTCTTTTTGGACTGCTGGTGTTCACAGAGCTTGCTCCTTGCAAATGACTTCTGCTTTCTGCTGCTGTGGCAGTGGTCACAGGGGTTTGCAGGTGAGGGAAGAGATGAGAGTGTTGACTCTATGTTTCAGAAAGCATGATTTATTATTTTATTATATATATTACATTAAAACTATACTAAAAAGAATAGAAGGAAAAGTTTCATCTCAGAAGGCTAGCTAAGCTAAGAAGAGGAAGGAATGAAAAACAAAGGTTTGTGTCTTGGACAGAGAGTCGAAGCTAACTGGGCTGTGATTGCCATTAATTCCAAACATCCACATGAGACCAATCACAGATGCACCTGTTGCATTCCACAGCAGCAGATAATCAATGTTTACATTTTGTTCCTGAGGCCTCTTTGCTTCTGAGGAAGAAAAATCCTAAGGAAAGGATTTTCATTAAAAGATGTCTGCAACACTGTGTCCATTGCTCACTCATTTTCAGTTTTCATGCTTTCCAGCTCTCTTCTACCCAACCCATCTTTCAGCCTCTGTGATTATTCTTTTTCTTTTCATTTTGAGGACTTTTTGCTGTCACCATCCTGGCCTTTCTACCCTCCAAAGCTGCACTCCTGACTCTACAGATCTGGATGTTCCCACTTGTTTCTCTTCATTTTGCTCCTGTGCTTTCTCTTTCTTCTGCAGGGAAGCAGAGCATCTCCCTGTGCACCCATAGCACACCTCAGAGAGCACCAGGAGCTGAGCCTGAGCTGAGCACACCACAACAGGGCTGATGCTGTGTGCACTCATGTCCCCAGTGAGCTGGCTGAGGTGCTCTGAGGAGGAGAAATCTTTCAGAGAGGTATCTAAAGATTTTGTCTTCTGCCACTGTCGCTCATCTGGAAACATTAAGCTACACAGAATAGAAAAGAGGCAAAGAGTAATTGATTTATGTATTTGGCTCATTTATGGTATAGGATTCCCTGGGCAGCTGCCCAAGATTTTTTAGGGATGTTTTCCACAGAGTGCAAAAGCTCTTGATCCCCAGGTGTAAGAAATCAGGAAAGGAAGGCTGGGTTGAGACTAAAGGGCAGGATGGAAATGCACAGCCAGTGGAAGCAGGGACAGGTGACCTGGGAAGAGTCCAGAGACACTGTCCATTTATGTAGGGTCAGGAAGGCCAGGGCATGGATGGAGCTGAACCTGCAAGGCATGCAAGGAATGACAGGGAAGGCTTCCACAGGAATGTCTTTCAGAAAAAGAGAGTGTCAAAAAGAGCAACTTTCCACCTCTCCCAAAATGAACAACACAGGTAACAAAATATGAGGAGAAGAATGAGGTAGTCAAATATATTTTGCTCAGTCAAATATATTTTGCTCAGGCCACCTCTTTTCCTGGGGTGGAAGGCAGGGGCAGAGCAGGGGGAGGGAGAGATGTGTCCCAGACTGGGAATTGGGATGCCAGGAATGTCAACATCCAGAAAATAACTGCTGTAGGGCTTGAGTGGCCTGGCCAGGAGAGATGGAATTACTGATCCAGGATGTGGAAAGCTTTTAGCAGCTGTGACCATCCTTGAATAAACTGTGCCATGTGCATCCATTTCTCCTAAAATCCCTTCTCTTAGAAAAGGATGCTTTCTCCTAGGAAAGAACTTTCCCGGGGAACAGGCACCAGTGAGTGTTTGAGAGGGAGCAAAACTTCACATAGCACAGGGAAACAGATGTACAACAAATATTTTCTTGTTTAACTTTTCTTTGCTTAATTTGTTTAATTAAGGAAGGGGGTGGAGGAAGGGACAGGAATGATTTATCTTCATAACTCCTAAAACATGCATTCCAGCGCTCGAGATGGAAAACGCCACCTGGGGAAACAACATTCCTAAGTCTGTGGAACCTGATGAGGCCTGAAGGAATTGGCTGATGTAGGGTCCAAGCCACTCTCCATGACATTGGAAAAGTGATGGCAGGCAGGTGAAGTTCCTGGTGTCTGGGAAAAGGGAAGCATTGCACCCATTTTCAATAAAGGGCAGAAAGGACCCTGGCAGGGACTGACCTGTCAGCCTCACCTCTGTGCCTGGGAAGATCATGGAGCAGCTCCTCCTGGAAGCTGTGCTGAGGATCACAGGGCACAGGGAGGTGACTGGGGACAGCCAGCACAGCTTCACCAAGGACAAGTCCTGCCTGACCAGCCTCAGTGGGGAAAGGAAGGGCTATGGATGTCATTTATGTGGACTCCAGTAAGGCCTTGACAGCTTCCCCTATAACATCCTTTTCTCTAAACTGGAGAGAAGTGGATTTGATGCAGGGATGAAGAATTGGTTGGATAATTCATCCAGAAGATGGCAGCCAATGGCTCAATGTCCAGCCAATGATCAGTGGAAGGTGGCATCCCTCAGGGGTTCACTGTGGGACCAGGACTGCTTAATGTCTTTATCAATGACATAGAGAGTGGATTTGAGTGCACTTGATGACATTCAAGTGTCCTTTCCAAACTATTCTATGATCCTGTGACTGGTCCTGTCTGCTTTAGGCACCATTAGACAATGTACCCAACTCAGAGGAACACACCAAACAACCTGCAAACTACTGTGTAAAAATTCAGGGTTTACAATTTCCTTTCCTGAGAAGAGAGAGTTTACCAGCTAAAGCTGTGCTAAATTATGGAAGAGAAAATCAAGTGCTATAATTGTGGGTGTTTATCACAGTTACAGTTTTTTTTCTATTCATAGAAATTTGATTTGAACAGGGTAAATCTGTGCCCACAATACAAATGAGATCATCTTCAAACAAAGTAAATGAAAGAGACACTTTTTATGGCTTTATTTTATAACTGTTCTGCTTGACGAGTTAGTCTTTCATTTCTTCTCTTATACTTTCATGTTAAATCAAACACACAAAACACTTCAATTAAAAGAGGGAGTGTGTGTTTTTTCAGTAGGAAAACATGATAGAAAAACTTGACTGACCACTAGTCATGGTAACTGATTTGTGGAACAGGTAGGAAAAGCATTGAAGGGTGCTGTAATTCCAGCTAGAGTCTGTGATGGCGTTCTGTCATTGATGCAATGAGAAGTCCCTGCAGTTTAATTTTTGTTGTGCTAGTACAACGAAAGTACTTCTCAGAAAGGCCAAGCACCTTTACACCACTTAAATAACACCCTTTTTAAAGAGCTGGACCTCTCTATCAGTCTGTTTCCCAGTGAGGGAAGCTCTTAAAAGGGAGAGAGCTGATGTGCAAACCCATGCTCAGCTGCTGTGCACTGACTGGTGGATGGATAACCAATCTGCCAAAACCTATTCACATCACATTTTAGCCCAGTCCTTTCCCAAAACGCCTACCAGGGAAAGGACGGGGCTAAAATGTGATGTGAATAACCAATATTTCACTGAAAAATGAGACAAGGATCTGTTAGCTTCCTCTGGGGATGGGAAATCTGTAATTAAAGCTATTGAAATATTAGAACCCTTGCTGTCTTCCACAGGTCCTGGTGAGAGCTAGACAGCAGCTTGGTAGTCAAAGGCAACTGGAAGAAGCTGGTGGCAGGCATGTAGAGTCACTTCCCCACTTCACCAAGCCCCTTACTCTTTCCCCTTTTCCCCTACTCAGAATGTAACTTCATCTGTAAACATTTATGTAAGCTCAGTCTTCTGGGATTGGGAAACAGTTCCCAGCTGGGTAGAAACTTGCTAAGCCTTCAGGAGGAAGGCAGTGTGTGCTCAGCTTCTAAACAAAGCCGGTTTCATCATTTTAGGGTAAATGGACACAAGCAAGAAACTCTTGAAAACTCTTTTTGTTGTGTGGTAGCTTGAACCCAAAACATTGCTGCTGGACTGCCTGTGGTTTATTTGTCTGGCCCAAACTGGAGCTCCCCAGCCATCTCTGACCTACCTTGAGGAAGAATAGGGGTTTCATCATGATGGCCCAAACACTGGGGATGCTGGGAACCAGCAGAAAACTGGGAGAACACCACAACTCTGGGAAAGCAGGGCTCTGGGAAATCCTTGTGTTCAGTCAGGCCCTTGGATACCCTCCCAGAGAATCAGCATGTGCAAAAACTCTTTGGAACAACTCCCCAGCACAATTCTCATTTTAAGATGATTACCCAGAAGAGCAGGAGGTGATAATAGCTGGGTGACAGATGAAAAAGCAATAAAAGTTTCATAGGACCAGAGGAAGTTGAAAACAGACTGTAATCCCTGGGCACTCCTATTCAAATTGCAAAGAGGAGATGGCAGCCCTTGATTTTCTGAACCTTAATCTCTCCCCTGTTTGTGCATTTATGTTGGTGGAGAAATTAGGCTCCATTATCACCTGGATGTGGCGCTGTTTTGCTGTAGCCTGTAAAACTGGCTACAGTGTACATGAGGACAGCTTTACCCACACCCAGTAGGTTCAGTTGCCTGAGATCAGAAGGTTGCAGGTCTCCTTTCATTCCACCACAAGGAATTTTGCAGTGTTTGGTGCCTTAGGTTGAGGAGAGCCGTGGTTGCAGGAGTGCACATCTGCCTCCTCTCTGCCCTCTCCCACCCCAGGAGCTGCTGTCTGCTCTGCCTGTGCTGATTCTTGCTGGCAGGATTTTAACCCAAGGTGACCTCTGCTGTCTGAGGGAAACTCCAGTGCTGCTTTTGTCTGTTTGTTTTTCACAGAGGGTAAACATCTAAAGTATACTATTATATGATTTTGGAAATCACTTGTGTGCTCGGTTGTTAGTCACTCATATTTTCTTGTTCTCACTATTATGTGATACAAAGCCTTGTTTAAGAATGTTAGAGGTGGAACCTAATGAGAGGAAACTGTATTTTAGAATGAAGACAACTTGCTGCTTAGTCTGGTAGGATGGGAGCCTAAAACACACTTTCAGTTATAAAAAATACCTTCCATACAAATAAGGAAACTTACTCAGTTTTCTTTTCTGCAGAATGTCCTGGCTGACCCATGCTGCTATGCTTTTGTTATAAATCGTAGCCAGAGTGGAAATCAAACTGTGATATACAGCTCTATTCAAATCACACTCGCTTTTCTGCTTCTGAGGAGCTTGCTTGTTAGGGAGACATGTGAGTTATAAATAGGACAACATATAACAAGGTTCCTTGCAATGATATGCCAGAAAATATTTTTGCTGTGGGGAGAGAATGTTTTAAAAGAGCCTTTTGATTTTTCTACATTCCTTCTGCAGTTTCGATTCAACTTTGCTGGACTTGCTGCTTCTTTGCCCTGACCTTAATGCAGCATTTCAGTTTGCTCACCTGCAGAAGGAGTTTGTCTCAACCTAGATTACAATTTGAGGCTCTGTTCAGAGCCAGGATTACCCCACAGGTAATGGGAGACAAGGACAAGGACAGGACAAGGGCTGTCTCCATCAGCATAAACCATCTTTGGAGGCATTTGAAGCTTCATCATTCCAGAAGCAGAGGAGAAACCTTGTGACTTGAAGTTAAACTCTTTAACCAATCTTCTTTTTCTCTCGATATCCTGTATAATAATTTTGGAGGTCGAAATTTTTCTATTTTATAATCCCCCTTTTTCTCTGTGTGACTGGCACCACAGTCTGAGCCGCAGAAAAGAAAGGAGGGAAGGGGAAGATGGTCTTAGTGCCTGACTAAGGGTGAATGAAGCATGGGTACTGTTGTCACCTGGGACAGTTTAGCTGTCATACTGAACTCTGACACAAACACAGTCCACCTTAAGGCTTGTGGCAATCACACTGCACAAGAACAGTAAAATTAGCTTTAGAAACAGCTTTATTAGATGATGGACAGTGAGAGGACATGGTAATGACATTGCCACTGGTTTGCTGAGTTATCTTGAGCTTGTTACTTTATTTCTCTGGGGTAGTTTCCCCCTCATTCTCTGTATTTTGTGAATCTTGGCAGGAAGGGTGACCTCTTGCTCTGTGTTGGCATTGTGTCAGTCTTATCTGCTGTCTTACCTGTGGTCTCCTAATTCCTCATCTTCATAGCAATCCTGCTACTGCTGAATGCAAATCTGTATCATTCTAGTACTAATAACAGATAATCACAGCATTGTTTTTCTGCATTTTTGAAAATTTTGGTGTGAAGCAGTAAATAGGAGAAGGGAACTACTGAAAGTTCTCTAGATCATCTGAAGATGTGAAGGAAGTAAACATAAACCATGGAACAATAAAATCTTAATTTTTAATGCTTTTCCTTTTCCCGCTTTAGTGATGGATTTTATTCCATCTCCTTAAAGTTCTAGTGGCAGTCAGCTATTACACACAGCCTCCATTAGGAGAACATACTTTGTTGCTATAGCAATTCTTCTCACAGATATTTTATTGCTCTTAGATGCTGCTGGGAGAAAAAAAAAGCAAAAAAAAGCAAAAAGGCAAAACCAAGGCACAACAAAAAAAAGGCATCGCTGAAATGGTCAGCCTACCTGATCTTTTATTTCTGAGCAACTTTTGACTGTATCTCAGAGCAATCTATATTCTGGTAAACACTTTGTGAGGCACTATCTGGGAAGGTTTATTGTTGCTTTATAAGTGGCATAAGGCACACAGCAGGACACGCTGCAGCACGGTGTCTGACATAGCAGCTATAGATTACTGGGAAGATAAATTCATCCTTTTTGATCTGAGCATTTCACCAGCTCCCATTTGAAGTCTTGATATCACCCTGTCAACCAAAGGGGATGTTTTTAAGTAAGGGAAGAGTTATCAAAGGTTTACTCAAAGTTCCTTTTAGAATGGCCTCTCCAGGACACAGATGTATATTTACTGTGGGTGAATGTAGGACTCATCAGAATTGTTGGACTAAAATCCTTGTAAACATAAGGCCTCTGTTCAGCACCAGATTCTGAACAGCAGCTTCGAGTTTTATCTCTTCTGTCAAAGCCAGATGCCTAAACATTCAACTAATGAGGTAAAAAAGGCCATTAACTCTGTCTCCTGCTGGCTGCAGGAGGCTGAGCTCTCCCACCCTGAATGGTGGCATCTTCCTCCTGGGAACATTCATTTGTTTGGAGCCAGAGCTGCCTGCACTCCCCTCTAATCCAGACTGGGAGCCAGAGAGAAGGAAATTCCATGGCAGGAAAATGGAGAGCAGCTAAGGACAGCTGTGATGGTGTTCACAGGGTTCCCAGGATGAGGGAAGATATGTGAATATTGACTCCATGTTTCAGAAGGCCAATTTATTATTTTATGAAATATATTATATTAAAAGAAAATGATATATTAAAATGATACTAAAAGAAGAAAGGATTTCATCAGAAGGCTTGAAAAGAATAGAAAAGAATGTAATGATAATAAAATCTTGTGACTGACCAGAGAATCCGAGACAGCTGACTGTGACTGGCCCTTAATTAGAAACAACCACAGGAGACCAATCACAGATCCACCTGTTGCATTCCACAGCAGCAGATAACCATTGTTTACATTTTGTTTCTGAGGACTTTCAGCTTCTCAGGAGAAAAAATACTAGCAAAAGGATTTTTTCATAAAATATGTCTGTGACAGCATTCTTCTTCCACCCCCTGGCTCTGAAGGGAGCATCATTCTGATGGGTAAGGCTCTGCCTAGAGATGGTTGTGGCCAGCACATTCCCACTGCCAAGGGAAGGACAGAATACAAGGATACAAGGTGAGAGGGAGTGGGAGACACTGCTCCCCTTCCCTCAGCTGCCTGGGTGAGCAAAGGAAATGGGATGGGAGGGAGCAGGAGAGGTTATTCCACCTGTGGAGCACTTTCCTCACCAGGGCCTTGAGACTCCTGCCTCCAGAGAGCATTCTGAACACCAAAAAGAGATATCTGCACCAGTGTGCAGCAGCTCCTGCTTTTCTCCTTGTTTTGTGTGTCCTTGTGATACTCTGACATTTGAGTGGGACTGGACATGGCCCTGCTTATTCTGCTCCTCTGCATGGCTGCTGGGAAACACTTCCATCAGAATGGACAGGGCAGCAAGCACAGCTCTCACCAACACCAGCACAGCCTCTTGCTCCTCTCCTCACCTGTACCACAGCTCATCAAGGAGGCAAAAAGGAAAAAGGAGCTATTTCACAGTCCAGTGGCTGTGAGACCGTGCTGCCAGAGGGCAAGGTGGGAGAGCGTGATGGAGAGGGCAGCATGCCAAGCTGCAAGTCTGAAAGGCAGGGAGGAGAGGCCAGTGCTGCCCATACCTCTCACGGTGCTCTCACTGCACCAGCCCTTCCTGGCCAGGGACCTGCTGTGCATCCCCCAGCACAGTCCAGGATATCATGTTTGGAGGAAATCAGGAGTAAAAGGGCTGGGATTGCACGACATGGAAGGTATTGCAGAGGAGCTCTGCAGGCTTTCCAATGGAGCCCTTGGTGCTGGCACAGCCACCTCCATGCTGGGCATCACCATGCTCTTGGAAACCAGCTGGGACTGATGTCGTGGATATCTTTTATGAAAAATCCTTTCCTTAGGATTTTTCTTCCTGAGAAGCTGAAAGGCCTCAGGAACAAAATGTAAACATTGATTATCTGCTGCTGTAGAATGTAACAGGTGGATCTGTGGTTGGCCCATGTTGGATGTTTGTAATTAATGGCCAATCACAGCCCAGCTAGCTCGGACAGAGAGCCGAGCCACAAACCTTTGTTATCATTCTTTCCTATTCTATTCTAAACTAGCCTTCTAATGAAACTTTTTCTTCTATTCTTTTAGTATAGTTTTAATGTAATATATATCATATAATAGTAAATCAAGCCTTCTGAAACATGGAGTCAGATCCTCATCTCTTCCCTCATCCAAGAACCCTTGTGAACACCGTCACAGACTTACTGATCCATTCATAGCACAAGGAACAACTCAGAAGCATTCAACAGCAAACCAGAAGGTAAGGCAAAGCTTGCAGCTTATCTAGATTTGAGTCAATCATTGGCACTTGGCCAGTTCTCTTCACCCAGGTCCAGTAAATCGAAGTGTTCGAATTTCACCTTCCATTTTCAGCCTGAGGTTTTAATTGTCTTCATTTTGTCACTGTCCATATATTTACAAAAGAAGTATTTGTGAATAGTCCTAACTCCGTTTTCTTGCTGTTTATAGCACAGATAGGTGTAGCCTCCATCATTACCACAACAAAGCCCTTATTAATAAGGTGATTACAATTTTGGCAAATACTTGCTGGATGAAATTTTGCGTGCTTGGACTCAGTCCACAGGCAGAGCTTTGGAAGCTAGAAGTAAAACGATCTTTGAATTTTATGTGCTTTAGTGACGGATATCCACCCAAAACACAGCATGTTGTTGTTTATTCTTGAAGTAACATGAGAATGGGTGAGCTGAGTCACTTAAACTGTCTTGTTTCATAAATCTTATCAAGATTTACAAATAGAACTAAAAGTGGTGCAATTTTGAAATAAACTGCTTGCCATGCTAAAACAACGTATCTCTACCTGGATTTTTCTCTCACACATACACAGGAGAGTGAGAGTGACTTAATGGCTTAAAATAGACAGGCTTTGGTGATGTGATGTGAAGTCCTATTAATTGCAAAAATTACTGGTTTTACTGAACTAGCAGCAATACAGCTCCTTAGGGGACTCTTTCCCAAAGAAAACAAGTGTCCATGCTGCTGGGCTCCCTGTTGTGGGATCTCTTCTTTCCCAGCAGGCTTGTCTGGCACCTGCCATTCAAGATGCTGGGTGTTAAAGCCCTGAGGGGAGGGGTTTCTAACAAAGCTGCAGCTTGTTCAGTCTTTTCCAGCTGATAAAAGAGTGGAACTGCTGCTACTTTTTGTTATTCATAAAGGTGGATTATGGTCTCTCATTGACCAAACCCTACTGGGAGCTTGGAAGGCTCCAGCCAAATTGTGCTCCTTGTTCACTAGCACGTGGTTGAAGGGAAGAACAAGTGACCATGGTCCCAGAGCAGAGGTCTGGCTTCCTCACATATTTCTTCTTGCCTAGGATGATGCATCTTGAGTTTTATCCACTTCCTCACACAAAGTAAGTAAATAGAATTACTCCTACTTAACAGGGAGTGACTGCAGCTTGCCCAAGGCCTCTTTGACATGAGGGAAAGGAGATTATGAAAGGCTAGGGCTGAGCTTTCAGCCTGCATTCAGGTTATTTGATTTCAGCATTAGTGTTGGCTTTTTGCTGCACCCTGCAAAGGATTGCAGCTATATATTTTATTTTTTTTCAGGTGAATTTTAACTGAAATATGTAGGGAAAGTTAACCTCCCACCAAGATTTTAGATGGCAGCTATATTAAATAACAATACTGCCTGCAAGGAAAGGATGTCTACAGTAATCTGCTGGGTAAGGATTGTGAGAGCTGCATTTCTTTAAGCAGCTGGAAAGAATGGACTTTTAAATTCTATCTTTTTTTTTTGTGTACAAGTTTATTTACACACCCTCTTAGAATTGCCAGAAACCTTATTGTCGTGAATTGCCACGAGGAATTCCATCAAAAAACCCCCAAAAAACCAACTATTTCTTGATGCTAAACCAAAAGCTGTGCAGTTTCAATTTCATACATTTGTTGTCCAGCAGGGACACACAAATTAGTGAATATTAATGATTGCTCACCTCCAGCTGGGCTAGCATCTATGGTGTTAAAGTTCTCTGGACACACATCTTACTCACCCATGGTCAGTACCTAACTGGGATTCTTCACTGCTACACTCAGAGCAAGGAACCTCTCCAAAGAACATAATTTTCTCCAGGACTTTTCACTCTGATTCTGTGTCAAGTGCCAGGGTTTGTTATCAGTCAGGCATGCAGCTCCTCTGGCTTTGTTCACACCACAGAACACCATCCTTGGAAACTTTCTGCTTCCAGTCTTCCATCAGGTGTGCTGTAGGAGGGGATGAAACGAGGTCCATTTGTATGAAAAACACAACCAAGGTAAAATCAACCATTAGCTGGCAGAAAGGGAAAAAAGTTCAAGGGAGAAACATAAATTGCAACACTAAGGCAAAGCTTCTTAATAAATGACATGCCAATACTGCCAAGCAGCAAGTGCCCAGCTGCCAATGGGTTTCATGCTTGATAATGTAGAGTTGATAAACTGATCTTAATGCCTAAGTAATTAACAGTCAATTATTTTAATATGACGACTAAAGCTGAGCAGTGACTACTGCTGCAGCACTAACAGCTGAGCTGCTGTATCATTATCTGTCTCTTTGCCTGTGTAATCTTTTTAGTGGGAAATGTCTTTAGTTTTAGTTTGCTGAAATAGCTGTGAAGGGGCAAAGGAGTCAGCAGACATAAAATATCCACAAGCTCATGGAATGTGTGCTTCCATTTATCCACGGTGGGGCAGGAAAAACAATGGCCTCAATTGCTTGAGGTAAGTTATGTGCTGCAGTTTTTCACATTCTCTGTTCCAGAAGCAACTGTATCTGTGTCCAAACCCTGGAATATCCCCTTGTAGGAAAAACAGGAAGAAATAACGGGGAGTGTTTCATCTTACAGCAGCCTGATGTAATATGGGTATGTGGAGAGTGCTTTGAAATGATGCTTGCATGATATGAGGCTGTGTCTACATCTGAGTACAGTCCCACCAAAAAGTTCTGTCTCTGTTCAGAAAACATTATTTTAGTTGATTATTTAGAAGACAGATCCTTAAGATCACATTTCTGTTTTTAATTTCTTGTGAAATAAAGGCAAATGAAAGCTGCAGTTTTGACTTTTGAAAGGATATATTAATTTAATATATCCTGCATTCAAATAATTTCTGTTAAACTTTCAGGAGCATCAACATGCAGAAATTCAGGGAACAGTAACATGCAATGATTAGTTGCTCTGGGCTACCGTTTATGCTGCTGGGTTGTTATCTATGACATTATGAACCATCACTTTCCATCAGAACATAAATACCTGGTGCTGCAGCAACAAAGGAGCCAAGTGGATTATGTTTCTCTGTTCCAACATTTTTCTTGTTTTCTGGGGATTTGGAGCACAGTTTGTCTTGGTTTAATTTTTATGAGAGCTTTGGGGCTTTTGTCTCACTTGGCACAGTGAGGTATAGCAAGATTTCATTTAGGATTGTGTACCCTATGTTTTTAGAGAAAATATGGCAGAAATAAAAAACCTATTTTATGATGGGCTCCCTTTCTGCATGTGCAGCACATAAACTGAGGTTCCCTGAACACCAAGCTCAGAGGTTCATCTCAAACCCTGTTTATTCTCTGGGGGCTGCAAAAACTGACGGTTACAAAATCTGTGATTTGACCTCCTCAGGGCCATGAATTACTTACCTGGATATTCATGAGTTTGCAATCATATAGATGTGGGAGGTGGCATAAATATAGATGTGGGAGGTGTCAAATTTTCCATATTCATCAAAGAGAAGACAGTAGGATTTGGATGAGACTCCACTTAGCTGTGGCAGTTGGGTAGGTCTAGCACAGGAGATTTTTAGAGGTACTAATGCAGGACTGAAGGATCTTTGTATCCCTATGCCCTAGTGTTCACCTGGGACAGATGCCTGACCCCTCATTTCTTAAACCAAAATCTTCTTCTTCCATTCTTCCATTCTTTTCCAGTGACAGTCATATGTCCAGACACTGTAATTCTCTGTAGCTCTTGTTCTAAAGAACACATAAAAGATGGAAGCAAAAGAGGCTCATCTTCCCTTTACAACTTTTTATCCGTGGAATTGAGATGGACATAAAATATATTGTGAATTGACTCTCATATCTGCTGTGACCTTGTGTCCCATAGTAAACTTTGGAGAATTCCTTGTTCTAAATGTGCTCCTTCATTGCTTCATTGTATAAATACATCTTCAAATATAGGTGATAAAAACTAGAAGCAATACCAGAGTTATTGAGATTCCTGAAGGCAGAAATAGCAGGCAGGGAGAGAAGTGAGAAAGAAAATTGAGAAACGTTGGAATGATGCCTGTGAACATTTAACTGATCTGTAGCTGGGCCATCTATTGGAAAATATGTGGTTTGAGCAATCAGTATTCTACTTCAGGGGATTAAATGAAACTTCTGCTCTGAAACTATGCATAAAATGCTTCCTTATGTTGAATCCCACTTAGTATGTAATTAAAAAAAAATAGATCTCTTAGTAATGGTTTTCCTAGGGTCTTCCTGTGATTTCCCTTCATTGCTACCTCTAGTGGAGTATAGTAGTAGTCCTAGTAAAATCTTTGTATTGTATAAGTGGCCTTGCCCCAATCCTAGTTGTTCTAAATGGGCTGCAGCTGTGATGTCCTTAATTGGGCAGCAGCTGTGGCTAATGAAGATAACTGGGATAAAAGGGGGTGGGCTGGCTAGTCATAGAGAGCCTTGGAGGAGCTCTGATGAAGAAGCAGGAACAATACTGCTGTGAGGAGCTGATTGTGAGAAAACCACCCAGAAGGTATGGGACTCTAGAAATATGATAACAACAATACGAGTACAACAGTGGAGAACCATTGTTGTGTCTCTGCTGGCCCTTTCATTGGAGATTACAGGCATTCCTGCAGTGGTCACCTGTTTTCTCATCCAGGACAAGAGGCAGAATGGAGACTTTGAGCAGCAAAAGCTTTGTATCAGTGGGCAGCTCCCATTTGCTGTGATTGTGATCAGTGCTCATGAATAGCAGGGCCAGGCTGTTTGAGATGTGACACCAAAGAGCTGAGGCAACAGGAATGAAAAGCAATGCTGGAAATCTGTGCCTAATTAATTTTTATGAAAGCAAAGCTCATTGTAGAGGTATGACATAGTCTGCATACTCCTGATAATAATTTTGAACGTGACCTACATTTTCTGTTACATTCCTGTACCTAGTGATTCCTCTTTGTTTTGTGTTCTGAATGTGTGCCTGGGAAAAATGTTCCTTATCTTTGCAATTCCTAGAGCAGCACAATATGTAAAGAGACAGAAACTGACTTTAAAAAAGCTGAACTCACAGTCAGTCAGCGAGAAACAAATCCTGTCTGGAGTTGCTGTCTCACAGGCTTTTTGTCCCATTTGCAATTCCCATGTCATTTCTGTGAAAGGACATCCTGCAACAGAGGATGGCTCTGACAGGTCTCCTGTCCTGGTAATATTTCTCTTGATGCCTTGCATGACTAGCTGGAAACCATATCCAATATTCAGTGCTGAGATGGGCTCTTGCTGAGCTTATTGAGAACTGCAGGAACTTGAGGGGGAGCTCACTAGGATCACTTAAGCTTAAAAACACCCAAATAGAAAACCACCACTTGCTGGTTTTCTATTTGGGTGTTTTTAAACTTAAAAGCAAAGCGAAGGAGACAGGAAGCCCAATGACAAATGTTTCCCTGGAATCAGCAAGTTTTCCAGTGTGATGAGCTTAATTAAAACTAACAGAATATATTAGTTGTGTTGTGGCCTTTTTCTCTAATGTGTTACCCTTGCCACCTGCCTCAAACAGAGCCATGTGGTGCATTTTGGAGTCAAATTTGAGCTGGTCTGCTGGCAGTGGTGCATGTCTGTCAAAAGGGTGTTTGACACACTGCTGCAACCTAAAGAGAGAACAGCTATTTCCTCTTGTTGCTGCCCTTTCATGGGCTTATCCATCTTCTACCAGTGTGATAACATCTCTGCATGGGCTCAGCAGAAACCTACAGGTGCCATTAGACCTCCCCAGCCTGCCCAGGCCAGTGAAGAGCCCCACACTTCCCTTGTCCATTCTCAGGTTGCTGTTGTTAATTGCTGCCCCGAGATGTGCAGGATGTCTCTGCTTCAGCCTGTGCAACTGAAGAACGAGTCTGGACTCTTCACTTTTCAGTCTTGATGTTGTTTGTTAATTCTTATCTATAAAGCTCTCTTTCTGCTCAGCAGGGCAGCCACAGGCACTCTGACCGCCCCTGCGGCGGTATCGTCCTTTTATACTACAAACTACATATATCATATTTACTCTTAATTCCCAATACCTATCACCTATGTTAGACAGTGCACTTCTACTCTAAACCAATCCCAAAGTGCCAACATCACTGCAGAAAATGGAGACCAAGAAGAAAGAAGAAGGACTAGAGACACCCTGATTCCTCCATCTTGTCCCCATAACCCCCATACCAAAAATCCTAAAATCCACATTTTCATTCTGTGATCATTTTGTTATTACACTATTTAGACATATGTGACTCTCACGTCCTCATATAAAGCTGGTAACTTGTTCCAAGGGTCAAAATCAAATCCCCAGGTGTTCTGGGCAGCACACCAGGGTCTCTGAGCCCCCCGATGAGGATCTCGGCAACTCTGGACATCCAAAGGGATGTGCTGAGTTCTGACAGTCCATCACTCTGATCTCCAGGAAGGAGCTGCTTTGTTCTTCAGGAGGCATGGGCTTTTTCCCTTGCTAACAAGGGCTCTGCGTAATGCTGGCTCTGTGATATCCACACCTCTGAGCATTTTGCTCAGCAAATGACAGAGCTCTGGGTGTTTCCTGCTGGCAGCCAGGACTTGCCACCATGGATGGTAAGCAGTGTGCCCAGATTCTTTTCATCCAGGGCTGCTGCACAGACTTTGAACTGAATGTGCTCATCTTCTCAGAGAGGAATATGGCTGGACTTAGACCAACAACATGCCCATCATGATGAGGTATTTACTCCCCTTCACAAGCAAGCCAATTAAAACATAAAGTATTTACAGCTTCCACCATGCCAGTGTTGAACCTGATATCCTGGGATGCACATTGCCTGCTTCATCTCATACTCTTGAGCATGGCAGCAGGCTCAGCATTCCATCCATTCTTTTTATTGCCTATAGCTAGAGCACATGCCTCCTATTGGAAACCAGGACATCCCTCTGGCTGCCCTGGATGGCTCAAGGCCTGGCTGGGGGGCTCAGAAGCCTTGGTACAAAGCCAAAGACACCTGTTCTTTTGATTTTAACCCATGAAGAAAATTACCATCATCATGTGAAGATTTACAAGCCATGAAAGTTTAAATAGAATGATAGTTAGTTTGCCACAGGATGAAAAAGAAGAATTTTGAGGTTTTTAGAATGGGGGTTCAGAAGCCAAGATGGAGGGATTTGGGCGTGCCTCGTCCTTCTTCTTAGCCTCCATCTTCTGGGTGATGATGGCACTTTTGGATTGGTTTAGAGTGGAAATACACTGTCCAACATAGGTGATAGGTATTGGAAAATTATTGTAGATAATGTACACGTAGTTCTTAGTATAAAAAGATAACACCGCTCTGAAGGCGGCCAGTGTGCCATGGACTGACTTGCTAGACAGACCTCAGCAGGTCAGGAAAAGAATGTTATAGATAATAAATATAGAGAATAAACAACCTTGAGAACCACAGCTGAGGAATCCTGATTCCTTCTTTGAGTGCCAGTCTGGGAAAAAGAGACTTTCTAATACCTTGCCATCATCTCGACCACAGAGTCCGAGAGCCTCCAAGTCAGGCTGACTCTGGTGATTGACAAAGAGTGCCAGATGTTTTTTGACATTAGATGTCAGGCTGTGAGTGGAGCTGTGCAAAACAGGTCCTGTTACAGTTGTCTGACAGCTAGTGTGAATGCTGCTGTCAGCTTGCTGGGCCGTGTGCTGTGTCCTAGCATGAGCCTTGGTATTGAGAATCATTCCCTTGCTCTTGATGGTCCTGCCACCAGATTTGCAGGTAGAGGCTATTGGTGCTATGATTCAGCCCTCTGGTGAACTGGGGGGTTAATCTGAGTTTTCTGGGGGCAGACTTCCTCACAAGTGGAGGAAGAGAGAGACAGGGGATTTATGTCGATGTCACCTAATCTTAACACTAAATTGAGATATAGAGGTGAAAGGGCTTGGCGGATTATCCCTCTCCTGTATTTTCCTTTCAGTATAAGTTCTGGATGTTATTCTGTTGACAAGATTAAAAAAAACCCCAACATTTGAAATGACTACTTGCATCTGTCTTCTTTGGATGCACTGAGAGGTGAGTGATGCCATCACCAAGGGCTGGAAATCCTGCCTGGATAACTGCAGTCCCATGCCCAGCTCCTGGCAGAGCAGGCAGTTGCTTTTCCATAGGGAGAGGGATAGCAAACCAGTCAGAGTGGTGGTAATGAACCTAATCTCATTAAGCAGAGTGTAAGTGGAACTGGAGATGCTGTTGATTGCTAGCACCTGCCTGATGGCCTTCCCAGGATCCCCATCTGGGCTATTTAAATCCCTTGGGGAAGGGCAGGGGCCCTTCTGCTGCTTGGCTCCTCTGAGGTAGGTGCAAAGTCATGAGTACCCTCCTATAAGCAAAATGCAGAGTATGTTCTGGTGTCCTGGCACCTCCTCACTGGTTGTTTGGCAGACCTCAAGCCAAGGGTTGTGTGTTTCTGGAGGAATTGCTGTGATTTATAAGTTCACTTCCAAGGTGTGATTTCTTTTGTTGTTTTTGGTCCCCCTTGTTGGGTGTAAGTTTTCAGGGAAAATACTTAATTTTGTGTCTGGGGACTGTCCTCTTGCACTGAAAAAATGCATGATTGTAATTTTCTGCTGATTAAGGAGCTCAGATTTGTGAGGTATTGCTGCCCTTGTCCCAGCAATTTTCATGCTTTACCTTCCCTATTACACTTGTTTTGTGCCCATGATGAGTAATGACTCCATAGTAGAAACCATAAACTCTGGGGGAAGGTGTGGGCCCTTAAAAGACTCTATAGAGCCTTGGCTTTCTGCCCCAAAGCCTCAGATTATCTAATGATAACAGTGACACTAAATATGCGTTATACTTGAGAATGGACTATTGGACAATGTTTAAATACCAGCTTGTTAGCAATCTCTGATGAGATTATGGCAGAGAATATGGCAAGCTAGATATGGAAAATGAACAGTGCTGTGAGATGGCTTTTCCTGGCAGGAGGTGGGAGTACTGCCTGCCTCCTTTAGTCCTTGTGTCTGTTTTCCTGTGCCCTCACTCAGCAGGGAGGGAGGTTATCCTGGGAGAAGCATCACTGTTCTGGATTGAAAAGTGATTAAGTTTTTACTTCTCCAAAGTCCTATACCCTATACACACAGCTCTCCAGTTTGATTTGGGTAGTAAAGCATTTGCAAGTGCATTATTTCAGCTGGTTTTAATTTTTGTTTTTACCACAAAGACTTGCCAGTATAGTTTTTTTTCTCCTAGCAGGCCCTGCCCCAGTGGACAAAACTCATAATAATATAATATTTATTTTGTTGAAAAAAAATTTAAATTCTGCTGTTGAAATAAATGTTCCCTTTGAGTATTTTTTTTCCTCTGTTGCTTTTCCATATATGTAAATGTCTATCTTAAGATAGAGATCTGACCTTGGAGTTCCAAAGCTGATGCATCTCTGCAGCTAATAGAGCACACTTTCCTTCCACTGGGCAGGTGTCTGTAAAAGAACAGCCTCATTACAGTGTTTGAGCATTGGCTACTAAAGCTCTTGCCCTGTGTGTCAGTGAGCAGCTGCTGCTAAGCCAGCCAGCAGATGTGAGTCACACCTGGAAGCATCTCTGTGGGGTTCAGGGTCAAAATTCCACCTCTGTTCCTGCCTGGGAGCTGGAAGCTGCTCCTGCTGCCTCCCCCAGGTGATTCTCAAATGGGTCTGCAGCAAGCAGAGATGAGGAAAGGAAGGCAGGCCCTGGCACCAGAGGTGGTTTCGCAGCAGTTATTTGGTCTTGTGAAATCTTTCAGGGGGCCATTGGGGTTTTATATCTTGAGATAAGGGGTCCTGCCATAAAAAAAAAAGGAAGTTTTTTGTAATGTGAGTGGAGAGAACAAGTGAAATCCCCTGCTTGGGTTTACTCTGCATGGCAAACCTAGTCTTATTTCTCTTTGATCCACTCTGATCCCTGCCAGCTAGCCAGGAAGCTACCTGCTGCTGCTTCTAGTCAGCTCACGCTGCGATGATTGTTGGCTTAGCAGGATGCACATTAAGTGGCACTAAAAATAAATAGGAAATTGGGTTTTCTGGCTCTCTTTCTGATTTTCCTCCTTTAAATGAAAGAAATTGTTAAGCTCTCAGGATAGTTAAAACAGAAACAAAAGGAAGAAGCCCCTGCATCGGGAACACCTTTGGAAAGCAGGGCTGCATCAGGAGGAGCTGCCATCCCTGGTGGGTGCTGCAGCAGAGGCTTCTCCCAGATGAGCTGTTTCACTCCCACAAGGAGCTCCACAAAGTGCTGCCTCTTCCCTGTGCAGACCCCGCCAAGCTGCTTCACCCCACAAGCACCTTCACAAATAGCATCTTTGCACTGAGGCTCCCCAAAGCCTCGGGTGGGACAACACAGGATCCAGTTTTGAATGAGCCATTGGAAGGAGAAAATGAGACCATCCTGAGTCCCTCTTTTCTTCCCCCAAATGCTGTAGCAGTACAGCAGTTGTGCCAGACTAAATGTTGACAGTCTTGAACGTAATTTGTCTGTACTAAAGTTAATGCTGCACTTCATGTACTATATTTATATCCATCTATTCCCTTTCATGTCAGATAAGTTCTAGAGTGTGGGATGCATAATGAGATTGACTGAAAAATAAGTTTTAACCCTATGGGTTCCACAGCTTCCTGCAGGTAGAGAAGGTTGAGGTTATTTTCCTATTAGATGGTCATGGTGTGCTTTACTCTTTTTTTTTTCCCGACTCTTTATTGCGTTCTGCTATTATGAAACTACAGTGTGGAAGTTGCAAAAACCTTGGTTGTGAGGTTTATATGCAGTGCAGCAATGCATAACTTAGAATTTTGTGAGGGCTGCTTGGAACTTTGCTGAAGAAGTGGATTGGGAAACCCTCCCAGCTGTGAAGGAGGTTTACCCCTAGGCTGTAGCACTCTTACTTAGCTGCTGTGACCCTCTTACTAAAAGGAGGCTCCTACTAAACCTACCCTGAGAGTAGGCCTGGAGTCCTGCTGTGGTTACAGTCCAGGAGAAATTTCTGTCCAGGAGGATGGACAAATTGGATAAAGTTTCTCTTCCCTGGTGGGTGAATTATAGTGTGGAGATGCCTCTTCAAGCATTCCCTTTCCTGCCTGTATAGAGAAGCTTGTAGGATTCAGCATTGTCCTTGCTGCTCCTGTGGAAGGTGTTTGTCACCCTCTCTTCTTAGAGGGTGAGACAAATGTTAAACACCTCTAAAATGTTATTTTTGTATGTATTCACGTTGTTTCAGAAATGTTTCTTTAGGTTTATGCTGTATAAGACAGCATATAAGGGCAGCAGAGGCAGTGAGCAGGAGAGTAAAGATGGACAGGTTCATATCTACAGATCTGCTCTCAAGCAGACAAGGAGCAGATTTGAGTCATTGCCTGGCTTTAATTTCTCCAGACCAAGTTGTACTTTAATGTCCCCCTGACCCTAAAGCCAAAGCCATTTTCCTGCCCCTGTAAATAATCCCAGCTCCGACGTCAGGGCTGTTCCAACAATTGACATCAGCTGTGGATGTGTCTATGACTAAGTATAACCCACAGGTAGTACTGCATTATTTACAGAGGCTCTTAGCACTGTAAACCATATGTTTTATAGCTGCTGAGAAGGAGAAGCAAGTGTCTGACAACAAGCAAAGGCATATTTAGTAGCATTTTTATATGGTTGAAATTGCCCGGTTAGGGGTTTTTAGGAAATACATTTGCTGTGATGCACAGCACCACGTAGTTCAAGCACATAGCACCCCAGGCATTCAATTTATCACAATCTATCATGTTAACTTGGTTAATTTGACACTGTTTCCTGATGAAATGCTCTCAGACAGTTCTGCATTTTCTGCTAATCTCCATGACATGAGAGCCTGTGGGAAGGGCCCTAAAGAAAAGCAGAACTCAGGGTTATGGATTTGAGGGAAGGGAGAAGAGCAGATCTCAGTACTTCATGGAATCATAGAACATCCTGACTTGAAAGGGACCCACAAGGATCATAAAAGTTCAAGTCCTTTGATGACAGCCCCAAGAGTCACACCTTTTGCCCAAGAATATAATCCAAAATTGTTTTGAACCTCTGTCAGATTTGGTGCTGTGACACTGCCCTGGGGAGCCTGTTCCAGTGCCCAGCCACCCTCTGGGTGAAAAACCTCTTCCTGATATCCAAACTAAACCTCCCCTGGCACAACTTTGTGCCACTCCTCCTGTCCTCTCACTGATCACCAGAGAGAAGAGTATTCATTATAATTATAATGCTATAAAATGATATAAATAATGTCTACAATGCAACAGATTATTATATTAATATATTAGTATTTCAGGTAATTCACCTAATTTTTGAAAACAGCTGTAGTGAAATACTACAGTGAAAATCCTCCCATGGTGTGAGAAAATACAGTAAATTTCAACTAAACATGCCTTGAAGGAGGGTGGTTCTCTGAAGTCTTGCTGTGGAAGAGCTGGATAATGATTGAAATTTGAATGAGAGGCAGCAAGGACAGAGAGAGTGTGTCATGGACATATTTTATGAAAAATCCTTTTGTTAGGATCTTTTCTCCTGAAAAGCTGAGAGACCTCAGAAAAGAAATGTAAATAATAATAATCTGCTGCTGTGGAATGCAACAGGTGCATCTTTGATTGGTCTCATGTGGTTGTTTTCAATTAATGGCCAATCACAGCCCAGCTGTCTCAGATTCTCTCATCAGTTACAAGATTTTATTATCATTCCATTCTTTCCTTTCCTTTGCTTGCTGGCCTTCTGATGTCTCCTTTCTCTTTTCTTTTAGTATAGTTTTAATATATCATTTTCTGTTAATATAATATATGTATCATAAAATGATAAATCAGCCTTCTGAAACATGGAGTCAAGATTCTCATCTCTTCCCATGCTGAGGTTGCCTGCAAATTCAACAGGAGTGCATCTCCTGGAGAGAAAGGATTCTGCTCCAAGGTCTGAAGCCTCTCTCTGGGCGGCTCCTTGCTGAGCAGAAACAGGCAACTGAAGCGATGCTGTCGAGTCTCTTGCAGTGACTTCAGGGTTTCCCAGCACTTGAGAACTGATCTGGAGGCTGTGTTAGTGCAGAGCTGCTAGGGAGTGAGGGAAAACACTGCCTGCCCAAACTGCTATTCCTGAACTATTCCTATTCCAGGCTGAGCTTGGCATGTGTCATCAGGGCTCCTGCAGCCTCTCGAGCTGCAATTCCTCATGGTTTGTGTAAGAGAGGGTGCTAGCCCAGCCTGGACTGTGCAGGGATAGCTCTGGAGAAGAGGAAATAGAGAGGTGCCATCAGAATGAGTGACACTGCTGTGGTACAGCAGGAACGAGTCAGGGTGTAGATGCTGACCAAGGAATGTCATCTCCAGTGCAGCAAGGGCTGCGTGTCCTGGTCTCCCCCTGGAGGTGTTTGTCATCATGCAGCCCCTGCCACTGTGCAAAAGTGAAAGGAAATGTGTACTTAGGCTTTACCTTCATAAGTCTCAGTTGTTGATTTATATGTTGATTATACAGACTTATGTGAACTAAGCATTGAAGGACAGAAAGGCATGTAAGGAGGAAAAACCTTTTTATTTAGGCTTCTTGAGCTTGGATATCTTCATTGTTAAACACTTGCAAAGACAGCTGAGGAGCCAAAGGGGATTATTTTGTCTATTAATAACTAGCTGCTGAACATTTCCTAATTGATGCTATATTGTCTCTTTCATTAATAAACATTACCAGAGTTTATGCAAAATTAGCACTTGTGAGTATTACCTGTTTAAATGGATTCCTCGGTACAGATGAGTAGTAATTTGCTTTTGTAAGTTTAAGTAGTAAAATTGGAGTGTTTACAGACACTGATTTCTGGCAAAAAAATTAATGCCACTTTGCATCAATATATCTACAACAAAATCCAATATGTAAGCATTTAATATATTAAAACATAAATGGTTTTACAGTGACATTGAAAACTTCTGGCAAAACCCAGGGTCTTAACATCCAGATCTGAACTTAGACTGGGTGTCTTTGAGGCAAAATTTGCAGGACCTGTATTTCGAAGGTTTCCATTGTGAACATGCACAAAGCTGCTTCAGTAACTGAGCTGAAAGAAATCCACTTTTTAATTATAAAATTTAATTACAATTTAGTTATTAAATTATAAACATTTAACTATTTAAAGCCAGTGTTTCATTTCTGAGCTATAAGCAGGAAAATTAATGGAGCCAGGGATAAATACTGAAGCAGTGGTGCTGGAGGCACATGTCCCTGTAAGAAATCCCTCTCTGCACTGGATGTAAGTGCAGAAGCTGTGCAATGCCCTGGTTTTATATTGCCTGCAATAATGGAGCAAACCAAATTTGTCATAACCAGCAGGTGCCTCATACCTGGCAATTTCACATCAGTTTGCTCACAATTTACCTTGTCAGAAGCGCAGGTCTGCTGATGCATCCCCACTCTCCTGCCTGAGGGTCAGGCTGAGGGATCCAGGGACCACTGCCTGTTTTCAGGGCAGTTTCTGTCCCTGCTGTTGGTGGTGTTGGCAAGGAAAACAGAACAAGTACTTGGAGCACAACAGAATTACTCCTTGGTTGGCATTAGAGTAAATTAGTTGGCTGGGGGTCCATTTATAGAGCTGGATTGAGGGGCAGTGCCAAGGAAATAAGAGTGTGCCTCCTGGGGTGTATTTTTAGCCTGTAAATTAGTGGGTTTTTTTACATAGTTGAAATACAAGGTTCTCAGGTAAGCATCTCCTGGGAAAGATGAGTGCAATTTGAAGCATGTAGACATAGTAGAAAGGTTGCATGACTTTGTGTTTGGAAAACAAAACGAAACACCCAAATCCACCCACACAGATTTCAGATGCAAGTCATAATTCTAGGTATTTTGTTTAAGAGTGCCTAATGTTTTCTCCTGTATTTAAGAGAGTGTATATATAAAAAGTTAAAAAGAAACAAAACTAAGGTTATCCTGTTGAAACCTTGCTCCTGAGACCTCAGCTACCTGTGTGCAGGGGTTGTAGGTTTGGTTTTGTTTTATTGTGAGGTTCTAGAGGCTTCTGAAAACACAAACACAATATGTCTTGTGGAAACTGTTCTGCTTCTTGTAATGTTCCTAAGTGTGGAAGATATACTGCAGGAGGCTGTCGTGTGAGCCACCTGTGGCAGGGTGCCATAGATGGCAGAATGAAGCATTGATTTACTATTTCTCTCCTGCCAGAAAATAGCAGTCCCTGTTGTGACCTCAGGCTCCTGTTGCACTGCAGTTGAGGACTTTTATGCTCTCACCTTCCTGCTTGTTCTTGCTCTTTCTGTCTGCAGTCAGCTCCTGGTACCAGCTGATATTCCCACAGACCCTTAACTCCTGTTTCTAACATCCCCCTCTCTGCATGGGTAGTGCTGGAGAATGTGCAGAATATCCTCTGCTCTGGATCAAGTCCACCTCCAGCAGGCAGGAGCAGAGTTTGCAGGATAAATCCTGCTCACCCCTGGAATCCTGGCTAGGGGAAGGCTGTCTGTGAGCAGCAGGGCTGGCTGGCACAGAGTGGTGATGTGCAAGGGGAGCAGGGTCAGCACAGCTGGCAGATCCCTGCCTGTCGCAGACATCTTTGTATGAAAATCCTTTCTTTAGGATTTTTGCCTCCTGAGACGCTGAGAGGCCTCAGGGACAAAATGTAAACAATTATTATCTGCTGCTGTGGAATGCAACAGGTGGATTTTTGATTGGCCCATCTTGGATGTTTAGAATTAATGGCCAATCACAGCCCAGTTAGCTCGGCTCTCTGTCCGAGCCACAAACCTTTGTTATTCATTCCTTTCTATTCTTAGCTTAGCTAGCCTTCTGAGGAGAACCTTTTCTTCTATTCTTTTAGTATAGTTTTAATGTAATATATATCATAAAATGACAAATCAAGCCTTCTGAAATAAGGAGTCAAATCCTCATCTCCTCCTTCAACATAAGACCCCTGTGAGCACCGTCACCCCTGCCACCACCAAACTCCACCAGGCTTTCAGCTTTCACTCACAGTCTACCAATTCCTCAGTGGATAATTTTAAGCCACTTTGGTTTTCTTAGGTTGGGCATCACATTCTCTCTGTAAACTCATTCTGAGGAATCACTGTGTGATTTCTGATGTCTTAAAAAAAAATTAATTCAGAGCAAACCAGAACATCTTTCATGCTGCTAGATGGGCTGGCCAGACCTAACTTGTATCCTGTCATCTCAGTACATACTCAGCTTTCTCTCACCCTTGAAATATCTTCAAAATGGGGAGTAGCACCTGAGTTCCCACTTCGGGGAGTGGGCAGTGATTGGTTTTGGAGCAGAACAGGCGAGAGGTGCTGCATGGGCTATTAGGATGAAACCAGCCAAGAAGGAAAGTCAGTAAAAAAAGTGGGAAGAGGCAAATAGGCTTTCAGAAAGATCTCCAGATAATTGGAATATGTTTTGTATTATTTAAGATATCATCTGGCAATTGTAGTTTGCCCTTAGAACAGCCCATTAAGCAAGAATTATTATTTCTTTTTAATATACCACAAAGTAAAACTTGTGTGGAAAACTTGTCTATATATATTTAGAATAAAGAACTTCTGTCTTAGTGCCAAATGAAATAATTTATAGATTTAATTTCTTCTTTACTGTGAAGAAATATGTCCTGCATACACCTGTTACTGGCAAATTTTGGCAGCTGTTGTGTAATAAGTAAATTTATCTGCTGCTATTGTACTTTGAGACTTATTTATTTAGAAAAATGTTGAAAAGAGAGGTGTAAGGGATGCTGCTTTCCTTTGAGGCACAAATACACATGGCTAAAATGAAGACAAGTTCGTGTGTAACGTCTCTGTCATCCAAATGCCACATTTCAGGTTATTATACTTCTGCAAATTTTGTTGTGGCAGAACAGCTGTAAGAAAGGTGACACAGGGAGAATGCTAAACAAGAGGAAAGATGTTTGTATCCTGCAGTTGCTATGCATTGGGAAGAGGGATGTCTGTGGCAGGGGAGCACCCAGGAGCTGAGGAAAGGCTGCCCTGAGAGGAGCTGAAGTTACTGCTGAGCCTCTGTGAGGACTTTGAAGGTGGAATAAATTTATGTTGTAGGTAGAGGTGAAATCTGCATTCCACAGGGTTCAGCTGTGAAACTTGTGCTAAGATCAGTCACAGCAAAAAGGGAGGAAGTCGGTTCTTCCTCAGCTTGAATCTCCCAGCAGTGGCCTGGCAGGATTTTAAAATAGAAATAAAGGAATTAAAGGCAGACTTGCAAGGATCAAGGAAACTCTCTGCTTTGCAAATAGTACCTGATGGTGGAACAGGAGCAGGAACCAAGAGAGGGAAAGAGCAGAGCAACCTTGTTAACATCAATAAGAAAATAATGGCTTTTGAATACAAACCCTGAGGACCAAAGGTCCATCCCCTTGGCCAGATGATGTATTGAAATAAAATTGGCTCTGCCAGCAGATGCTACAAGTTAAACAACATTTCCATGCCAGCAATCTATGTAAAGAGCAATCATTCAAATGCAGGAGAAGAGTGAAAATTAAATAGCTGGAGATGGAGTAGTCAGAGAGCACCAAGGATGCAGAACAGCCTAAAGATAATTAAATTACATAGAAATAAATTAGTTACCATAATGGACAGATTAGGAAATAAAGCACAGAAGCATAATCTTGCCAAGCATTTGAGTAGAGCAGCAGAACTGGAACATAACTGAACTGACAAATGAGAAAGAGAGTTATAGCTCTTGCCTAAATTTACAAACAGCTATGAGCATTCAAATTTTGCTGTCACATCTGAATGCAATCGAAACTCATCCTGCCTAGACCTTGATATAATCCTAAATTTAGTTATTTTCTATAAGGTTTCAAGGCAATCTTAGTTGATGGCTTTGACTGATTTGTTAGACATTATAGGGGTTTTTTTGAGTCCACTTTGCATCTCAGGCAAGTTTACACTCGAAGATAGTATGGGAAATATGAGAGATAAACCCTTGGTTATCACAACACCTGTGAGCCAGATTGGTGTCACTTGCATGGCTTTGGTAATAACAAACTCCACCTTTTTGTGGAGTCAGAGGAATCCCTGTTTCCCAGGCACAGATGAGGGTGGGACTGTCCTGCCATTTTTGGGCAGAGAATAATCTATGGTGGCTCCAGGATTTTCTCAGCCTGTAGCCCTGCTCCAGACCATCCCAGAGTGGGGATCCAGCTCATCCTGTAGCTCTGCTCCAGACCATCCCATGAGAGTGGGTGGCTCCGGGACAGCTCCCATGGTGTGATCCATATTGGGTCATTGTCATCTCCAGCTTTTCAAGGGTGGCAGTGCTGGATTGCTCAGCAGATAAATGTGGGGCAGGCTGAATGACCAGGGTGGTGAGGGGATAGACAGGGTCCTGAGACCATACTTTACTGGGGCACCCAGCACCTCAGACTGGGATGTGCCAAGTGGGACAGGAGCCTGCTGAGGTTCCCTTGTGTCACTGCTGAGTTATAGTTGCACTCCTCACATGGACCTGAACATCTAAGGAAGCATAGAGTAGGTTCTTTTTTTTTTTAATTTAATTTGGGAGCTATATTGACCTTTCAGTGCAGTTCCATTAGCATCCCTGCTCCCACTGTTGGAAGCTCCTTTGTAGGCTGCTCTGTGTGCAGATCAGTCTGTCTTTCATGGTGACTTTGAGCTGGCTGGAAACAAATCTTTCTTTTTTTTATTTTTAATAGTAAGACTCCATGAGCTACATTTTGACCTTGCAGGGGAGAAAATATGAAGCAGTAGTAGCAACTGATATATGGGAAAAATCTGGATGTTAATATATACAGCAATCCCAATGAGGCTAGAGCAACACAAAGAGATTGATGTTTTTTCTCAGGTCACAGTTTTGCCTCTGGCAGTATTAGCATGAATGCCATTTAGTCATCAGTGTGATTTTGTTTACAAAGGCAGTGTATTCCTACCTTCTTTATTATGTTTTGAGCATTTTTTTTCCCCTCAGCTTAGAGCTGGAGGACTGATAATTTTACTGTGAGGCTGCTGTTACTTGTTCATTTTTCAAGGGTGATCAAGAAATTAAGAACCTTCGATTATCACAGTAACTAAATAGGATGGCCCACAATGGAATAAGTATAGGAATGATTAGCTTGGTCTTTCTGGACTTTGATAGTCAGCCTCACAGGAACACTGCACAATCATTCATGATTTTCTGTCTGCTTTCCATTTTCCTTATTGTCATGAATCAAGTGAGAATGCCCTGAATTCATAATGAAAATAATTTTGATGGTTAGGGCAATGGGGATGCTCAATGTTATGAGGGAACAGTATTTTTAAGAATACTTCAAATAATATATTTAATCAAACAGTTGGGAAGTCAACACCTCCCTCAGGTATTAAATTATCTCTAGCTTCCAAGAGGGGAGAAAGTTTTTAATAATTTCACTTCTTCCATGATTTGTATTTATTGAAGTAGTTAACATTTGTCTTCTCATGGAAATTGCTGACTTTTTTAAGGCTCTGGCTTTAAAAAAAAATTACAAAAAAGAACAAAACCAACCAAGGCTCCAAAGTATGTTTAGTTGACAGAAAAAAAAAAAGAGTGTGAATGTCTTTTAAATCACTTTTCAATAAATGCAAAATAAAGGCCAATTTTACTGTGCTAGGACATAAATGCCAGTTGAAGCTAGCCAAGACATCAGCTGTAATGACATTTCCACTGCAGCTGGCCCATCATCACAAATGGGTTTAGTGGGTTGTTTCTAGCTTTGGAGCTCTCAGTTCAATGAAGGTGATGCTGCCTGTGAACATGTCAAGGAAACAGATTTGATGTTCCAGTGATCACCCTCCAGAAAAGCTTCTTCTGATCCATCTTTGCAAGGGCTTGGTCCTTCCTAGGCCGCTTCTGGATCCTCCTCACCTTTGGAACCACTTCTAGGTTAATTTTGCAGCCTTTTTCTCTCCCAGCCACAGAATCCTCAGGTAACAGAAGCCTGGATGCCTCTTGCATCCTCTCCAAGAGGCAGGAGCAGGATGCATCCTGGCAGATGGGCTGCAGTGAGTGAGTCAGAGCTGTTGCATAACTGCAAGGGGGTAAACTTGGCCTACCAGGCACATTCCCAAACCAGAATTTTCCCCCCCGCTCCCCACCCCAGAAATCCCAGGCAGGAAAGATCCAAAGATTGCCCTCATCTTGGGCTGGTTTCGGTATTTTGGGATGAACGGAGTTTGCAGTTCCAGGATGATCCATAATCTCCAGAGCTGGGAATGCAAAAAAAGGGAAAGATGTGTTTGTATGTGTGGGTGGGTGTGTAATATTCTCAGGCTTGTGGCCTGGAGAGGAAACAGTAAATAGCACATGAAACCCCATAAAACAGTGAGCGTTGGCAGCTTTGTTCCTCCAGGATTATGCACCAGCCTGAAGAAGTAAAACTGTGTTACCTAATAGGATAGACAGGATCTTGGCAAGGGGGAGACTGGCAGGTACTATGCATGGGCAGAGCGTGGTGATCCTCATGTTTGGTAGGATTAAATCTTTTTTTGCTAGAAATTATGTGATGAGACATTTTGAGCTGGGAATTCTCTTTGTTATTTGCAGAGATTGTAAAAAAAAAATTGAAACTTTTTTCCAAAACTAGTAAGGAGCAAATATTACTTTTCCTCAATTTCACAAATTATGCCCTCTTATCCTTCCCAAAAACAGTAGATAAATTGGAGTTGAATATATAAATCTATTCTACTCAGGAACAAGCTACACCAATAAATCAGTATTTTCTTGTTACGTGTGCAATATATAAATGGCACATTCACAGATGTCAAATAAGTTTCCCTAACTAAGGAAACTGCTCAACACACTTCAGATCTTTGTAGCAACGCCTAAAGTACCACCCTAATAGCATCAGTGGAGTAGGAACTGTTTAACAGAATAGCACAGACTTTATATAGGGTCTTTCTTAGGCTGATATTTTTAGTCTTCAGACTTCACTTATTCTTGGTGAATTAGTAGAGCCTTTCAGAATATGTGTTTTATTTCAAATCTGCAATCTTGACAGCAGGTTTTCAGCTAGTTCTCTGTCCTATTGCAAACCTTACCTGTTTCTTTCATATAGCAAATACAGAGGGAAGATAAAGCACAGAGGATTTGGCCACACTTCCATAAATTCATGAAAAATGGCATTTCTTGCTGTGAGAAAAACGGCTAAATGATTGCTGCTTTATCTAGTAAGACAAATGTACCCTGTCCAACAGAGATGATAATTCTTACTGACCTGAATGCTTATAGATTTTATCCCTAAATATCTGATTTTCAGAAGACCTCAGATCCTACTTCAGCATTTAAATGAAACTCTCATGGCTTCCAGCTGCTCTTTCCAAGGACTAGATGCCCAAATGAATCTATCACACTCACACACACCTTGGTGTCTAAATCAGGATATTTAGGCACTGGGCTCATTCAAAGATTAAGATCTTTGAGCAAATAATGCTAAGCTGCACTTAGTTGCTGAGAAGCCTAGTGCTAACTACAAAATGGAGTGGCAGCTTTTTAATGCTGCCATTTTACAAAGCCAGTATCTACAATTAGCCCCATAAGTTCTTATTTGGATACTCTGCTTTGAATCACATGCATATAGTTGCAGATGGAGATACCACACTCATACATATCCATTTTAGATTAACATGGCATAAAAGCCAGCATGGTTAATACCAGCTAACACTAAGTAAAAAGCTCTTTCCACTAACTTATTGCAGAACTGCTGCATTGAGAGGTGGGTATGAGCACTGGGAGACAGTGCACTGCTTCTTTTGTGCTCTTAAGTGAATGATAAAAAAATTAGTTGAAAAACCAAATCCTGGTGTACCAGGTTTTTGGTGTAAAAACTCTCCTTTTGATGGAAATTACAAGACCTTGAGTGGGAAAAGGCACAGCTGGTGCTCACATCTGGCCTAGGGAAAAAGGGCCAGTGGTGAAGGGTTGCAGCAGAAATGAGGGTCTTCCAAAGGAAAAAAGTAGAATATGTAGTGTTGTGGAAAGCCCTCTTGTATGTATAACTGGGACTCTTCACTGAAGAGGATGAGTAGAAAATGAGGGGACTTTAGGATCATACAGCAGTTCTGTGATTCTGTAAGCATCAAGGACAGGGGTATAAATCTTTTATCATGGGACCCCTTGGCTGAAATGGAGAGGTTTTTATGAGACTCCATGTTCTTGTGCAACTGCCTGTGAGGCTATTTTGCCTAAAAGGGCTTGTTTTGGTCCGTGTTGAGGACAAAGTGTCTGACTGCATGGACTGCTGCTCCCAGTCACATTGGCAGCTTGTGTGGTCACTCTGTGTCCCTGACTCTCAAATAATCAAGTAGGTACTTGGGAGATCTTTTCAGCTTAGCACTCCACTTCTGCTTCTGCAAAGAGCTGAGCTCCAGGTCAGCACTGAAAAAGCTGAAGTAGATGAAAGTCAGTGAGGAAGAGTGAAAAGAAAGAGAAAACAGCTATTTATAATCACCTTATAACTTGGTTAATTTTTGGGGGGTATGCCTAAAGACCTTTTTGGATCTTTTGTGATGGGACACGTGCTTAGCTTGGAGTAGGAGGCAATTATACTGTGAGAAAACTCAGCGGAGCATATATGTTTGATATGATCTGCATAGTAACATAAATCTAGCGTCTATGTGAAGATGATTTCAGCTGTCTCATACAGAAAGGCAGCTGGATTTTGGGATGAGGCCACCCACTGCCAGGAGGAAAATGCTTGAATCTTCAATACCTTTGATTCACAGGCTTTAGGAGGTGAGAATCATACTGTCACAGCATGTGCCTGGGAAGCATGTTAAATTTCCTACGCCTTGTCCTCTCCCCCTCTCTCACAGTCAGCTTCTAAATTGAACTCTCTGCAGATGAAACTTTAACTTTATGATACCTCTACATAAATCCCATTTTCCATTTTGACAGAAATTTTACTGTAGGAAAAAAAAAAAGATGGGGTTTTTCAACCCCCCCTTGTCTCTGCAGTGCTGACAGCTTTGTGCTTGTCCTTTCTTGAAATATCCAAGTTAGTTTAACAGCTATCGAGGAGCACGGTGTAAACACAGCTTTACAACCTTTAACCACAACACCCTCCTCTCTGGAATCTCCACCTCCTGCACCTATTCTTGCAAACCACCTGGAGCAATGTTTCTGCCTCATAAATCTGAGCCTTCAAGGAGGGCAGCACTGCATGCACTGCTCTAGCTGAAGCAGTCTACCTGGCTGATTTTTCTGATAATGACTTTTTGATGTGTTGCTGGTAAATGGCTTTATTTGTGAGAGATTACAGTCACAGCAAAAAAAATCCCAATAGTGACAAAAATAACTGTTATGGGCAATGCTGGATTTCCACTCATTTGTGCTTTACCTTTAGCCTCCAGTTAAGCTTGTTGCCAATTATTATTTTTTGGTGCCTGCTATACACAGACCTCAGAGGGTTTTGTTCTTCCTCTGTCTAAAGTCCCACACCATCAATTAGGACAGGAAGAAGGGTTCCTCTGTGGTATTTGAATCCAAGCAAAACTAAAAGAAGCAATGTTTTGCTAATCTTTACATGCACCTGCAGAACAACAGAGGCTGCACCTGGGTGGAAAAAAGTTACCAGTAGCTTTTCATGTGCAAAGCTCTTAAATGTAGCAATTACACAAGGCAAAATGTGAGGGGGTGTGGTTTATTGGTGACTGCTTTTATTGTACCTTATCATATGCAGAAAGTGAATCATCTGATACAGAAATGGCTCTTTAGGGATAAACATATGCACCTGAGCCTAGCTCTGCATTTAAAAGATATGAAAGAGATCTCTTACAATGTAGCTGGATGAATAATATTGCAAATCCATGGGGTTTTGACAGGTAGTTAATAAAAAAAATCCATATTTAGATATTTAGGTGCTAGGCACCAAGAAAGAATTCTGCCTTTTCTGTATAGTAAATCTGGGATCTGCACATTTTTAACACATCTAAAAATCAGGCTGCTGGTGTTGATGTCTAGTTTATTTCCAGGGTCTGTGTAGTTGTATGAGCCATAACATAATGGAGGAAGCCCTTTTTCTGCTTTTCTGTGCAGAAGGACACAGTGGCTGTGCAGTGGCAGCAGCCAGGTCTGTGTTGGCACGTGGACCCACGTTGTCACATGGATATGGCAAAATAGCTGCCAGAGCCTCTGAGAAATCCTGATCCAGCTGAAGACTGGGGGCCTAGCTGTGTCCCTGTGTGTTTAGTGCACAGCTTCAGAGTTTTCTGGCACAGAGCAGCTTGCTTTTCAAAGCAGACTAATTAATCATGGCACCAAGAGAGCAGGAATGGCCATTTGGGGTTGCTGAGAGTGTGACAGCAGTGAAGCTGTGCAAGTGTGTTGGTGGAAACTGGCCCTAGGAGGGGTGCTGTGGAGGTAAACATCCCTCACTCTGTAAATTGCATAATTGTATGAGCAGAGTATTGCCTGGTGTGTCCCTTTAATTTCACATTGAGGAAAAACTGGGGTTTTTTTAAATAGTACTTTTGGAATATTGACATCACCAACACTTTATTTGTCCCTTTCAGTCATAGTATGAGTAGTTCATGGCTCTGTCCTCTGGCTCTCATTGTCCTGTTGCTCAGGACTGTAACATTTCCTTCCCTGCACATGAGATGCTGTGTCTCGTGTCAGTGTGTGCACAGTGCCAGTGTAGCTGTGCTCATCAGTCAGCCAGAAGTTTTGGCAGCAGAGTTTAATGACAGGCCCGATGCTCACATCAGAAGGGATGGTGGCTGTCTCAGATATTTGCAGCTCATTTTGAAGCAGGAGCAGTGGCTTGTTTCTGCATGCATAGGAGATCCTTGGATTCCAGGCATGAGAAGACTCCATTTGGAGAGCACTTTCCTGTGCTTGCCTCCACATTTTCCTGAAATATTTACACCCAGTTCAGGGGAGGTTTTCTGTGACAGTGGTCACAGGTGAGGGAAGGGATGAGAATGTTGACTCGATGTTCAGAAGGCTTGATTTATTATTTTATGACATATATATTACATTATAACTAATTAAAAAGAATAGAAGAAAACGTTTCCTCTCAGAAGGCTAGCTAAGAATAGAATAGAAAGGAATGAATCACAAAAGGCAGCTGTCTCGGACTCTGTCGAGATATCTCGGCCTTGATTGGCAGTTAATTATAAACATCCAAGATGGGCCAATCAAAAATCCACCTGTTGCATTCCACAGCAGCAGATAACCATTGTTTACATTTTGTTTCTGAGGCCTCAGTTTCTCAGAAGGGAAAAAAATCCTAAGAAAGGATTCTTAGTGAAAAGATGTCTGCGACAGTTTTCATTTCAAAAGTTTTGTGACATTGATCTCTGACTGCTCTGTTGTCTTCTATACAGCCTGCCTCTGCCACAGAGACAGTGCACTTCCACCCCCAACCAAGCCAAACTGAAAGATTAGGACTTGAAAATGCCTTATGCCATGTCACTGGGCTTTATTAGGAGAATGAGGTTAGGGTAAGGTTCTGCTCCACTCTTGATGACTTGTCTCCCTAAGATAGCTCCAGACTTGCAGCTGAGCTGTGTTTTCACATCTCCTTGCTCTGTGCTCTATCTTTGTCATTAAGAGCTCCATTTCTGCTGCATTTCACAATGTTTGAACAGAGGTGACATCCAAACCTCTTACGCCCATCCTTGCTGGAAGATGACAGGCAACCAGAAAGAAGCAAAGTTGAGAGGGAAATATCCCAAATTACACTCCTGTTCCTCGTGCTGGAGTGTGAGAAGGAAAGGCAGAGAACGCAGCACAGTCATCTACAAATCACTTTGTCACTCAGAGATGGAATAACTTAATGACAAAGTTATCCCTGCCAAGTTCTGATGGCTTCTTACCTTCACAACATCTGCACTAATTAGTAACTTCACTTGGAAGCTGCTTGTGCTGGGTATTGTTCTGCTGCCAGTCATCAGGCAGCGATACCTTGCAGCAGGAGAGAAGGAGCCTCCTGCTCTGCAGATCGAGTTAAATGTGTGTCTGTGCTGCTTGGAACGCAGCTCAGGGGCATCAGTTACCAGTCCTTTGGGTGGCCACGGGATTGTCATGCCCTAATAACACTGAACTGAGTGCAAAAATGACAAATGTGACTGGAGGATGTGTCAGGAGAAGCTTTTCCAACCTGCGGTGTTGGAGCATCGCATGAAGCTCGTTAGACGTGATCGTTAAAAACACTCAGGCATTCATGATAGGAAAGGGAAAGGAAAGGAGAAATGGAAAAGAAATGGGAAAGAAATGGAAAAGAAATGGAGAAAAGGGCTTGTGGAAATGGAGAACTCTTTAGCAGGACAGTAAAAATGCTTTCCTTGTTTCACACTGCAAAGCAAGACCTGAGGAGCTGCGTGAGTGGGAGAAAGAACAATTATTTAGGGAAAATTATGTCTCAAACCTGCTGGACAGCCTGCAGCTGGAGTAGTAAAGGAGGGGAAAAAAGGTGAATTCTGATAGAAGACTAATGAATTTTATCTCATCATTCCAAATTTTTAACAGTAACTTAACCATATTATAGCTTGTCTTAAATTGACATTTACTACCCGGATTGATAATTCTGACTAGTTGTTTTTTGTTGATTTGGGTTTTTTAGCTCATCACTTCCTCTACAGTTTCTTGGGGTGTTTAACAGTAACGTAGTAAAAAACACCAAGACCACTCCATCCCCTAAAAAGAATGTCAAAAACCCTTTTCCCCTCTAAGTACAGCTCTTAAAACCCCAAAGAAGACAATCATTCTTCACTTTTTCTTCTTGTCATTATTTAATTATTCTGCTTTAGAAAGCATTCATGCTAAAGAAAAATGTGAGAGAAAAAATAGGACTATGGCCCTATTTTAAACATTTCTGCATTTATTCATAAGGAATTAAGTTTGTAGCACTCTTCCTCCGCTTGGTATTATAGAACTTGGACAGTCACAGGAGTGTTCCAAGGGAAATTGGACACTTTGATGGAGCTGCTAAATACAAAAGGAGACAGCACCCAGTGAAGGAACTCCCCTGAGTAGTGTTGTCATGGTATTTTCTTTATGCATCTTTCTTTTCTGAATGTAACTAGTTTGTATATCCTTCCTAGAGTTTCTATAGCCCCCTCCTTTCTGTGAATAGTGATGATAACATATCCCATGACATGTTACTTAATTTATTAAAGGTAGAGAGTTTGTAGGAAATTCACCAGTATTTGGCAGGGGCGAGCAGGGATTTAGGAAGAAGAAAATCTGGCAAAGCAGATAAATTGAATCAGTCTGGGGAAGCAGGGGCATTCCAGCCTGGCTTTATTGTGCTCCTTGTGTGTTATTTGGGCAGCTTAGGGAAACTGAGAAGTGCTTTGGAGAGCACAGTGTGTCTGAGGTAAGGTGCAGCTGAAGGTTATCAGTGCATCACTGCAGACACTGTTTTGGGTGGAATAAGACAAATCTCTCTGGTTTCACACTGACTGGTAAAGACTTTGAGGCTGATGACCAGCCCAGTGCTGTCTCTGTTACTATTGACAATGTCTTGAATGATCACTTTCCTAGGATGTTTTCTTCCTTATTGAATGTATTTTTAAATGCTAGAATATTTACTCGAGACTGAATGCTGTCAAATATTTAGATAACCAAATGATCTAAAGCAAGTTGTGTCACTGACTAATCCAGATATTGTGCAGGATTTTTTCCAGCTGTTAGCTCAGACTATATTCTCTTTTTCTCTTTTAATTTTATGCTCTCTAAAGCCTTTTTTTTACTATTTTGTCTTTTTTTTTTTTACTACTACTAGCTTACAATTCACAAATCCTCTTTAAAATAATTGAATGCTGATGATCAGCTAATACATCAAAGAATGCTGATGCAAAGTTTTTTCTGTAATTTCCACTATGCCAGTGGCAAATGCAGTGAATCAACTGTTTTATCCATCTTCCTCTTTAATATCAAGCATATTGAATTTTATAGACTAACTGAAATAAAAATAAATGGCAAGGAAAACCACTTTATGTTGCTGAAAATGCGTGCTGAGTGGATTTCAGAACTTTGTGATAGCTCATAACTTCTTGTGCAGAACAGCAAAGTATTGACATTGCAAGTGAACAATGAATTATTTCAATTACATTCAAAAATCACTGTGGATCCAAGTTATATAAATGTAACAGTAATTCTTGTGGACTTCACAATTATGCAAAAAACCCTTGGTATTCAGGGATTGGTTTTCTTTTTTTTATCTCATGCAGAGGGAGCTGAGTAATTCACAGTATAATTTAAGGAGAAATTCGGTTTTCTCATGAAGTATATACAATATTGTCAACATGTCTGTATAGGTTTTTACATCTATGAAGACCAAATACAGAAAAGAAATTGAGTTTACAATATATCAGTATTGTATCAAGCATCTAATGTTCTCCATGAAATAAGTTGCCCTTTCATGTTCTAATTACATACATTTTAACTAAATTTACCTCCTGAAATATTTCCCTTAAAAATAGGTTTCCAGATGAGGTGTTCACACATCAGTTGCCTCACACGCAGGGTTTACAGCTCAATAGCTCTGAAAACAATGACAGTGAAATTGCATTAGTGGACCTTTTTTCTTTGTGAGTGCTTAAAGATCAGTCAGACAACTTAAGCAGGGTGTTTCTGGAGAAGCAAGAAATGTTATGCATCCATACTGTAACAAAAGAACTGCTGGTGAGATATTTTTAATTTATTGATAAGCCATCAAGTGTCAGATGTTTGAGCATCAGTTGATGAGCAAGGATCAGTTATTCCAGGAAAACGTACCAAGACTTTCTCAATCACACCTTTTTTCTTTCCCTCCTTTTATACTTTATTTTTAAGTATCCCAGACTGGCAGAAGAAAGAAAAATTAGTGCTCAGAAATGTCCATTGAAAAAAATTTGCACTGAGCAAAAAAAAGGTAGCTAAGACATTTGGACTTGGAGTGCCACCAACACTCTGATTTTTACTGATGCACAAGCTTTGACCACTAATTTTCCACTCCTCAAAATGAGGGTGGATATGACATTAAAATAATAGACTTGTCTTTTCAGATGGCATTTGTCTTGTTTTGTTGGCCTTCAGGCTTTTTTACATCACAACCTTCTTCCTTGTTTGTTTCCTTCCACAGATTTTGAGCTTTTCTGAGAGATGGGATCCTTCAGCTGCTCTGCAGGACAGCCTTTCTGGACACTGGTGAGCTGAACCCATGATTTACTACTCTTTTAAGATCAAACCCAAATTTTGGTCAGGCCTCCCCTTTTTGCTTTGTAACACCAGCAGAATCGTTGCCCTTTTCCCAGAAGAAAGTCAAATATTTCCCTGCATGAGTTGTGAATGTGCAGAAAGTCCAGAGCTACATGCAAAATTTGAAAAACCTCTCCAAAATAATCACGGTCTTGAGTTCCTGCTGCTTTCTGCCAGTTATGGTGTTCTTGGGTAGAGTTTCATGAAAATTCAGTGTGCCCAAACAAAATTCAGTGGCTGTACTTCAAGTCACTTAGGCAGTTTGTATTGTGAAAAGATGTTGGTGTGAGGCAGATTGTTGTCAGGAATATATTTTTTAAAAATCATCTGTTGCTGAGGTTGGGTCTTAGGTTATTAAAAACCCTTGCAGGTGATGTGGGTGAGAGGATCAGTGAGAACACTTGTGATTAGAGCACAGCAGTGCTCTCTTCTAGAGATCCCTATCAATACATTGAATGTTTCATTGTCTTTAAGCATAGCTAGTAATCTACTCCTTGCCTCTTGCTTGTCTACTTTCTAAAAAAACATAATATGGAATAATATGGCTGTGCCAATAGGATATTCCTCAGCAAGAAAACCAATCTCCTGTGCAGCCAAACTCTCTCAGCAGCTTGAGAGCCATACAAGGCCACTTTTGAGTAAAAACACTTTTGTCCTTGGATGTATACAGACAGTATTGAGTGAAGTGCTTGGAAACCAAGGCAGATCTTTGTAGCAGACAGAGTTGAGATTTGTAGAAGATTATGGCTAGAATAGAAAAAAACAGTCTCTTCTTTTCACCCCTTTATAATTGATGCAAAAATGGGGCAGCGGGGAAGCACAAGCAAATATACAATTTATACCATGCATGATGGCTATAAATGAAAAAAGAGAGGAAGAAACAGAGGGAGGGAGAGATAGCTGTTATTTTTTTTTTCCTTAAACAAGCAGACAAGGAAGCCCTTTACTTCCCTTTAAAAGTAGCCCCTCTTCTACAAACACATTGCTGGACAGCAAAATAGGGAAGAGAAGGGAAAAGAGGATTTTTCCTCTTATATCCCATTCTGGGTTTTTTCTTCCCAGCTCAGTCCTTAGCAAAGCAACTTGCACAGGCCAAAAATATGGTCACTGCAGAGCTGCCCACTTACTGTGAATTGGGTAATTAGCAACAGAAATATTTAACCCTAACTCTCTTGTTGAAAATGGGATTTTTGTGAGATTTAGTTTGTACCCTAAATAAGACATCTGTGTGTTTCTAGCTGCTTGCCATAAACTGACCTGTAGGACTAAGAACTAAAGAAAAATCCTTTTCTTCAGCTAAGTAAGAAATTAAATGGCAATAGCTGAAAATGTAAGTGCTCTTGGCACTTGGCAGGAATGTGCTTTTTAGGGTAATGGGCTTGTATGTGTGTGTATGTCCTTAATAGCCCAAGCTGCAGTTTTCTGAAGAGCCTTGAACACTGATACAGCTGACAGTAATACTGATTGCTGAGGGTAGCCCCAAGTGTGGGTTTAAAGAAGTTTCAGTTGGTATTGAAAACATTTGACATTTTCTCTCCATTGACACTAGATGACATAATGTTTGCAGGATGACAATTTTTGAGGCCCTCTCATTAAAGGAAGTGGGAATTACTTAATTGGGCATCTTTGAACATCAGGAATAACTCATAAGAAATTTATACCACCACATTTCCCAGGGGCTCTCTCCCCAACATTTACATGAGTTTAAAATAAATAAAGCAAGCCTATAAGATTGTAGCCCATAGCTTCTGGTAGCTGGTACCTGTGCTAAAATGATAACTGCTGAGCTCAAATTATGATGTCTCTAAGGACAAGCTAAAAGATTGAATCATCTTAATATTGCTGAAAACAAGTGAGTAATGGTTTTAAAACTTTGTATTGAGAAATGTTTTTACCCCACTACAGGGTAATATCTTCACTCCCATTTTTGCACGTTCAGGCTGAATTTTTGTCTAGATGGCGTATTATGGCTAGTATGTATAAATTACAGGGTACAGAACTGGTTATACTTATTTCTGTAACACAGGCATCACTGGTGCACGCTGTTTTTTATGGCATGTGTCTGTTTTGAATGAATTGAGATTATCTTCTGTGGAAGGTCAGCAATTTCAATGTCTTTCTCATGACAGGAGCTAGACAGTATTATCAGTTGTAATTTTCAGCTCATAAAGTAAACTGCTGCACAACATAACATGCTCCTGTGGGCTGCACCTGAGGTAGCTGAGTGTTATTCATTTGCTAAATGATCCTTGGGTGTAGTGTGAGCATTTTCATCTGAAAGCTTCTGACTCACAGAGCACACAGGCACTTGTTTGACTGGAGATGCTGGCAGAGAAGGATGCTCAGCCCTCTTGGGAACAAGCACTAGAATAGGGACAAAAGTTGTAATTTGGGGTGTCTTAGAAGCACCTCATCCCTTATTCTTGGCTCAGTAGTTCCTACTGGATGTTTCTGTGTGCTTTCCAGTGAAGTGCAAAAGGTTTGGGTTTTTTGGTTTTTTTCTTGTTGTACCTGTTGAGACCTTCACTTAATTTGCCATGTATGCAGTCATTCAGTATTTGTCTCAGGGCTGCACTCTTGGAACTGAGTGCCATAATAAAGCACCCAGGCCAAAGATGCTTCCTTGGAGCAGAAGAAAGGTCTTGATAAGGAAGCCAAAGTCGTTCTCTATGTATTGTATAAAAGTCCAGCTTGGGCATTTGGCTCTGTCTGGCAGTATGTAATCTGGTGAAGGCTGTCATAAGTGCAAAACAGGGAATTTACACAGAATTAATCAAAAGATAAAGTGCACACATCTTGGGGCACAAGAATAAGAACTTTGTCACTTCCTGTACAAACAGTAATGTGCTCAAAATGCAGTAGGGCATTTGGAGGGTGTCTGTAAGAAAATTGTCAACTGAGCAGGTAGATGATGCAAACTTCTATTGTATTTGCTAAGCTCCAGCTGGGTATTGTGACTGTTCATAAATGAACTTTAATATTCCCCTTTTCTCAGCTGCAAATGACAATGCCTGTTTTATTCCTCAGTAGTTCATAGAAAGACAAAACTCTGTAAGCTCCCAACAGATGCAGAGGGTTGGCCTTGTGTGTGACCTGTCTCACCTCTTGAACTGTGCTGCAAAATGCAGACATGGATCCACAGCCTTGTGGGTTTCTGATGCTGTCATCTGTGCTCATTGTCAGGGGGAAAAGTATGAGGGAAATGAATTTTCAGAGAGCAAAGTGTCACTGTGGGATCAAATGCAAGAAATAGTGCATGGGCAGGATTGTAAAAGAGATGTTTGCTGTGGCTTCTGTAGTAAACATGTTCTTCTCCAGCCCTAATGAAGTCCAGACAGCAAGTAAAGGGCACATCATCAGTGCTAATTTACTTGAATCTCCCAGCAGAAGACCAATATGAAATATTAATCCCTGAGAGAGAGAAATTACTGATGTGACCTTTGACCATGTCAGAAGTGAGCCCACACGCAGGACTCTCCTGGTGGGTTGTTGACAGTTTGGAGTACAGGCAGTACAGACCCTACAGCTGTGAAGTCAGCCTGCATCTTCATCAGAGAAGCTCCTTCCTTTGTGTTTCCTTCCAAAATGGCATTATTAATATGGGTTTTTTCAGCTTCTCAATGGCAGCTGCTCAGGCAGAGGCCATGGGCTACATCCTGAACTAGGCAAGTTCAGAAGTTTGCAGCAAATGTGGTTTGTACCAATGAATACTTGGGGAGAAGGGATAAACAAAGAGAGGCTGCTGATGTGCAAGTGGGATGCAGTGTTTCTGAAAAAGTCCAGCAGAAGAGCAAGTGGGGAAAGTGGCACAAAAGGAGCAAATGTAATGTTTAGCAACTATCATTTGCCTGCGCAGGGTGCCGTGTGATTTATATGAGTAACCAAGTCAGCAAGCAGTGAGTGTTGATAATTAATGGTGTGGCAATGATTTATGGATCAAGGACTACTTGCTCTAAGCATAGCCTCATAATTGTAAATAATAAATAAACTAAAAATTGATTCATTTTGGGAGCAGCAAAAGTGAAGAGAATTCTTCCTGCTGTTATTTGATGCATATTCTTTGCTCAGGTGTGTTTAGTTGCTTCCACACTATCTTGGCAGGGGGGAGAAGAAGAGCCTCGTGTATGTGATAGTGTAAATAATATTTTTGTTGTTCTGTCTGAATGCTTAAAGATTTATGAAATCCTTCATCTGTTTTCACGTGGCTATGGGTGTTCCCCTAAAGACTGATTTCCTGGCAGGTTTCCATGACATGGACTTTTTCTCCTGCTTCTCTCTCAGATTAAAATCCTGTCACGTTTTATGCAGATTCCCTGGTCAAAGCAGGTGCAATTGGATGCTGACTGTGCAGCCAATACCAGCACATTTCAGCATGCCCCAGAAACCTGAGGCAAAGCTGAGAGAGGAGAAAAAAACCCAAAACATAACAGATGTTGCCATCATTGTCCTTTTAATCACTGCCAAATTTGCTACCTGTGGGCTTCACTTGTACTGTGGGCTGTATGAATTGGTGTGACTAGAGGCTAGAAGATAAAAGCTTTCATAAATTGTAGATAAGCAGGAAAATGGCAGTAGCTGCTTTTTGCCTCACCATCACCTGAACCCTTCTGCAAGCCTGTCAGCTCTGGGAGGGCAGAGGCTATCGAGCACTGCTTTTATTTGTACAGTTCCCAATACAGTGAGACTTTAACCCTAAATGAGATTTCAAAGTGTGACTAAATATTGTATAAGAAAGAATACAAAGGCTTAAAATATGCATATTCATGCAGCTACAGCACATGCTTTCCTATTACCCCAGAGAATTAGGAGAGGGCACTGTGGTGTGAGTAGAGAGGTGTAGTTCATTCAGCAGTTGCCCAAACAAGGAAGAATTTTTTCCTTTTTTTAAAAATTATTATTCTCTGTGGGATTTTTTTTTTTGTTATTCCTTGTCATTGTCTTGTAGTGTTACTGCATGTAGGAGATCCACTTGTCCAGTCTGCTCTTTACCTGCACTTCTCCAGGTAGCACAGACAGTGGTCAAGCTTCACTTGCTATCCCATTATGTATGGATATTTTGGCTCATTGATAAGTGGTTGTTTTTCCTGGGCTTCATCTGCAATAGACACTAAAAATATTTCAGGATTTATATTGCTTTAGTGGTGACATTATGCCAGCACTGTCACCTAGGTAATGGAGCTAATTGCCATAGCAACAAGGCTTTATAATTCAGCAGCCCCAACATTTTTGACATATGGGAGAAACTAAAGATTTGAAGTAGGACACAAATGAAACGTATCTTATTGGGCTAAGTCACATTAATAGTCATGAACAGGAATCTTCTGTGCAGAGTAAATCAAATCAGAGTAAACAATAAATCTTTTAGAGGCCCATTTACTTCAAACTAAATTGTTTAATGTAAGAAAAACTTTCTTCCTCTGGGGGAAAAAATAGCAGCATTTAATTAAGACAAGGAGATAATAAACCTGATTGTTTAAGTGTTATTGTACAGCCCCTGGGTATTGCTCCCATTCTAGGCATTGCATGAGACTCAGGAAATGACAAAGTACTTCTGAAAGGTTTCAGGTGAGCATTCTCTCACTTCAGGGTTAGTGATATACCTTGCCAAACTGTGATTGCAGTGAGAGTTCTTGAACTGGTGGCAAGGTTCCCTGAGCCATGCCCTGGGGAGCTCTAACCTGCTTGCCTATTTTCAGCTGAGCTGGCTCTGCCTCAGCCTTTTTTTGGGGAGGCCATAACCTCCACATTCACCTGGCACAGTCTAAACCAGCTAGGATGTGGTGTTTGTGAGGTCCCCAGGACGAGGTGAGAGATGAGAATTTGACTCCATGTTCTCAGAAGGCTGATTTATTATTTTATGATATTATATTATGTTATGTTAAAAATGCTATACTAAAACTATACTAAAGAAAGAGAAAGGATACCTCAAAAAGCTTAACAAGAATGAATAATAAAAACCTGTGACTTACTCAGGGAGCCCAACACAGCTGGCTGTGATTGGCCATTAAGAAAAAACAATTCAAATGGAACCAATCAAACATTCACCTGTGGGTAAGCAATGTCCAGACCACATTCCAAAGCAGTGAACACAGGAGCAGCAATCCGATAATTATTGTTTTCATTCCTCTCTGAGGCTTCTCAGCTTCCCAGGAGAAAATCCTGGGCAAAAAGGATTTTTCAGAAAATATCGTGGTGACACTAGGATTAGGCCCTAAATTATAAAAGGGCAGAGTGAAATTTTCCCTCATTCAAGTCAATGGAGCTTTTGCTGTAAAATCAGCAGCCAAAAGGTATTTTTGACCATTTGATGGAGAAAGATGTTGGAAATACTGCTTTTTAGACCTTATCTAGAGTACTGCACCCAAACTGGGGCCTGCCAGGCATCAGTGAACTGGAGAAAGTTTAGGAGAGGTGGTCAAGATGGTAAAGGCAGGATCATTTTCCCTGTAAATCTGGGCAAAAAATCTGCAAGAGGCTGCACAGAGTGGTCACAGTGACTCCATCCTTGGAGGCTTTCAAGCTCTGACTGGTCAAAGCCCTGAGCTACCTGTTCAGAATTCAGGGTTGATCCTGCTTTGAGGAAGAATTTAGGCTAAATGTGTTCCAGCTCTCTTCTAACCAGAGTTATTCTGTGGCTTTGTAATTTTGCCAGAAGATACAATTCCTCTTTATTCCTCTTAATCTTCCTATCTATGTCTAATCTCTAAAAAGCTGCATCCCTATGGTGTCCTGTGAAGCAACAACAATAAAAATACTGGAGAGCTTCTTTTCTGTAACAAATGGGAATGTATTTAGGTAAAAAGTAGCTAATCACTGAATATAGTCTTTAATTTAGTGTATGTTATACTTGCCTGTACTGAGGTAAGTGTTACCATTTTAATCAACACGACTATTTTGGTTCAGGCAGAAGCAGTGAACAAATTGTCAGATAAAGAACAGTGACTCACTCACTTTGTGCCTCCAACATAAATATTAGCTGCTCTCCAGTAAATGTAACTCATCTGTGCTTAGAAATGCATTTGTCTGCTGATAAAATGCTCCTTCTCCCAATTATTTACCCATATTATACAGGCTCAGCATTAACTTAAGATTTTCACCCTGATGGAATTAGGCACAATAATTGCTTTTAGCATATTGTCTGACTGTTTTCCTTATCAGGAGTTCAGGTTTGCATTCCTACCTTTAGTCTCAAACTCTGTCTAATAAAAGAAGAGAATTTGGGCAATTAGGCTGGAGGGTCAAAATAATCCTGACAATTACTTTTCATTCTAATAGAGATTGTGTAGCGCTAAGAATTTCTCTCTGCATCTTGTAAGTTTTTCTCATCATCACCCTTCCAGGCACACTTAGAAATAGATGCTTTGTGGTTTATGTTCTATAACCTCAGCGGCTTTGGGGGTCTTGAAAGCCAATTTTAAAGGCTCAGAAAAATCACAGCAAAACAGCTACTTGGTTTTATGAAATATAAATGGTATCATTGAAAATGCACAGATGGCTTCTTGGTGATGCATTTCACAAACATGCTTAGATGTTGTTCAAAATATGAATTTGAATAAATCTGTGATTAATAATTTTCTAGCTGGTGACAGCAGCTACTGTGGTGAGAGCAGGTAGTTAGATACCATAGGCTTATTTTTCTTCTCTCTCTCTTTTTTTTTTTTTTTTTTTTGCATTTGTTGAGGCTAAAATCACTTTCTAGTTAGCTTTTAATTAAAATTCAGTCTCAAATATGGTTTTACTTTGGCTTTGAATAGCGTGGAAACATGGGATGGAGGATTACCACTGCTAGAAACAAAAATGTAGATTCATTGCAGCTTGAACCACAGCATTCTTTGTATGAAGAGAGTGTGTTTGTTTAGGTTTTATCTTGCTACAGTGTGCTACACTCATGAGAAAAGAAGAAAGAGGAAGAGATATTACCCCCTTCACACCATGTGCAGAATAATTTTGAGTCATGGACATTTGAGTGAAAAATACCCAGAATTTTTTAATATGTCTGAACAATAATTGCCTTTAGAGGGGAAAAAAAAAGAACCTTCATTGAGTGCTGGTAGGGATTTCTTCTGTGATTTAAGCAGTCTCTGAGAGGAGGTTGTTTATTTTGGCTACGCTGCATGTCAAGAATGGTTTGAAAGAAGCAATCGAATGCTTTTCCTTGCATACAGATCATTCATTATATAGCTATCAATAACTGCCTAATAAAACTAGTCCAAAATAAATCATGCTTTCTTAACTGCTTGGTAAACGTTGCCCAACACTTCAAGGCACTTCTCAATACGGTAGCACTTTACAAAAGCAATCTATACTCTAAGCACCCATTACTGTTACCAATTCATTAAAATGTTAAGTTAATGTATTCAGGCTCCTTCATTGGGAAGTGAAAGGCAGCAACAAAGCCAACAAAGATGCATGTGTCTGATTATACTATGCCAGAAGTAAATAATAGAGCGTTATTCAATTCATAGCACAAGTAATGGGTTTTGGATAGCAGCACACATCCATTTGAAAAATGATGGACATGTCAAAATGAAACATGCCATAGGCAAAAAGTACCAACTTCTGAAATAGATGATGATAAGTTCAAGACCTGTGCCTGAAATTTTGAGGCTCAAATAAGTCTTATTTGTTTCTTTATAAAATAAACTGACCAGCAACCACATTTTATTTAATTGAAATGTGTGATGTTTAATGAAATGTTCGCAGGATTTTTCAGCACATGCCTTGTACCTGTAAAACTTAGAACAATTGGAGGCATATATTGGAACTGAGGCAGTACTGACAGAAAGCACACGTGTTTAAGATATTTTGTATTAATTAGAAGTGTTCAACTTGGCACTGAAGCTTCAGGCATGTTTGGGATAGATTTTATTGAAAATAGCAGGTAATTACTAAAATTTAGTCCTTCTAAACATTCAAGCCTGGCAATCTCAGCGCAGGCATCTGAAATCAATGAATGAAAATTCTGTATGGAAGTGTTGGTCCTGAAATCCAATACAGAAGCCCATATTTCCCTAATAGTGTTTTAGCTGTAGTAAAACCTGGACATAAAGTGCATTAACTAAGTAAATCTGCTTGATAAATAAAGAGCATGGGGTCTGCCCTGTTCCTTTGCAGCAATGAGGATGGGATAAGTTGCATTTGAGAATCATGAGTAGGTCTGACTCTTTGCTCATTGGAGAGCTGCATGCATTGGGCAGGCCCAGAGCAGCTTCAGCCAGGGCTGTGGAGTTAAGAGATTTTCCTGCCCCTTTCATGGGTAGCAGTGGGGTTTGCTTTTCAAAGCATGATTTTCCATTACTTAATGAAGGGAGCCCTCTGGGATCCAGCTCTAACTCATTTGTCTGCTGCCTCACCATCACCTCTGCTGCTTGCCATCTCAGTGAGGAGGGTGAAGGAAATGCAGTGGGATTGACTGGAACTGAGTTTCCTCTGCATGAGAGGGCTACACTACTGTGTAGCTGTGCCACTGAGGGACGTGGTTTAGGGGGGGACTTGCTGATATTGCATTTGCAGCTGGACTTGATGATCTTAAAGTTATTTTCCAAACTAAACGGAGGGGAAGTGAGGAACTCAAGCAATCCATCTCCTGACCAGCCAGACCCAATCACAGCCTCCCCTGTGGCTCAGAGTAGGTGTTTAACCCAGCCTGGGGGGGAATTCTGATGGACTGCTGACTATTTAGAGGTGCCAGGTGTTGTTTGGCAGGTCCTAGTTGGTCAAAAACGTCCCAGGGACTGGTTCATCCTTTGTCAAGCCACATACAGCTTGTACAGAGGTGAAAGAACACGTAGAGGCCTGCTAAAGGAAGGGGGTTAATGCAGCAGAAGGAAAACTGTGGTGCACTTAAAATCTGCTGAAGGGGTTACAATAGATGGGTAAAGGAAAGGGTGCTGGTGGGAATTGCTGGAGGAAGTGTGGCAGAACTTTCATCAGGGGAGAGGAGATGCATACATGGGGCATGTAATGGGCACTGAGAGAAGGAGTCTGGAGCAAGAAAGTATGAGAGAGGAAAAGTGATTTTTATCTCCTATGGGTAAATTGGAGTTTTAAATGGATGACTTATCTGAATCTGTTACTAAAGATCTTCAGAGATGGAATTTCTAAAAACTCCATAGATAATTAAGTATCTTTACTGCTGAAAGCTTTTCCTAATATCTACTCTTGCTGTAGTTGAAGTTCATTAGTTTTTTCCTGTCTTCCTTTGTCACAGGTAAGAGCTTTTTGCATTGCTCTTCGCACAGACGAACACTCTTCTATGCTGCCTCTTAGCATTTTCCCTAAAGCAAACTAGCCCAAATTTTTGCAGAAAACTGGAATCTTTTTGTCACTCTCTACTTCTCTTCAAGTGTTCCATACCTGCCCAGCAGCATGCTGGCTAAAAACCAAATGCATTATTCTCACACAGTCCTTGTGAGCCCCAAGGGGAAGGGAAAGATTACCTTATGTGATGACTTTATTAATGTAAAACTGTGCCTTTTTCTGTTATCTAATACATTTTCAAACCTGTCAATTTAACACACATCCTATATTTTATCATCTGGGTCAGACACAAATCATGGAGAGACTGCATCCCTCCACAGAGAGGCATTGCTTGGGATTGTGTCTGGCAGCATACATCTCCAGATGTTTTTTAGGATGCTTTGGATTCCATTCTCTAGTTTCTTTTACATTCTGTTTCTAAGGTTTCTTATGGGTATTTTCTAGGAGATAAGATCAGAAACCTTACTTAAGTCAAGATACCTGATATTTATTGCAACACCTCGCTAAATGCAAGCTGTTTACCCTGCCAAGGAAAGCAACTAAACTGGTCTTAGAGCATTTGTTCCTAGTGACTACTTATTGGCTGTTTCTAGTCTTTCTTATTTTTCTTTTAATTGTCTGTACATTCTTCAACTGCTTTTCTTTTTTGTTTTTTCACTATTCCTTCAAGAGCTGAAATTGTGTTATCTGTAATATTCTTTTTTCTACCTTACTGTACAGGAGCATTGTTTTTGTCTCTCTGCAGTCTTTTGGGTCTCCACTTATTTTTCAGAAATTCTCACAGATAATCACTAGGAAATCTGAGACTACTTTAGCCAGTTCTACAAAAGTATTTTACAAGAAATTTAATCAGACCCAGCCACTTGGAAAACATCTAGCTTATCTTTATCTCAGTGTTCACGGCACTGCTCTGAGAGATCATTCATCCTTATCTATAGGTGTTTAAATAAGTAAGCACCTTAATTACAGCTGACCTTTTTAATAAAGAATGAAATGAAAAAGGCACTGATGTTGAGATTAAGTTCACCATCTCAGCTTTCTCTGTTACTTCTTGTATTAGAGCCTATATTATGCTAAAAACTGCGTTGTCCATAAAACAAAGAGAAGAAAAGGACTTTCTAGACTCCCTGGACCCATGGCAATTAAAAACCCATCCTATCACAGTTTGGATCAATTTTTGCTGGAGGCATAACAAATATCGCTGGGATGTGTTCAAGTACTTTGTATTATTTTGAGTCATCCTTGACAGGAAGGGTAAAAGAGGGATATGGGAATGTTTGCAAAGTGTCAGTCGTGTTCCCCAGTGGTGAAAGTAATGTGAGATTGGCACCAGACTCCAAAAGTCTCGACTGCAAATGGCTCTAAAAAACCTGCTAGTCTGTCTTGAACAAAAAATGTAATCTCTTTTTTATGCCATCTTTGTAAGGGTTTTTCATGTCATGCTCTGACATAAGAGAACATTAGCTACAATAGAGAATATCAGTAAGCCTGAGTCCTGGGTGGGAATATGATAGGAGCATAAAACAAGACTCCATAAATCTTAAATGTTTTGGCAAATGAAAATCAGCACTCACAAACTCTGTAGTTCACTGGATGAGCAGCACACAACAAGAGCTTTTTCCTGATGCACTTGCAGTGCTGAACCCATTACTTTTCCCTTTCACATCCACACTGCTCTCCAAGTACAGATTTTGATAAAAGCCTAAAGGAGCATGAATTTACACACTATTTACTACTATTTACAAATTTGCTACCATTTACAGAAAGGCCAAGACATTCAACAGTTTTGTTTCTTACTCATGCATGGATATGCCTTTTATTGCCAAGGGTAAGGGATGTGGTCATCAGGTCAAATGGGAAAATCTCACAGGATTTGTGTAATACCAGAGGAAAACAGCACAAAGGGCAAGTATTTGCTCTGACATTTCCTTAAGAAAAAAAATAAAAGAAAAAAGGGCTGCAAAGGCCTTTAACATGACTTTATCATCTTGAATACAATAGTCTGGACTTCTTAGGTGGCTGCAAGAAAGCTGCAAGCACTGAAGGAATTGAGAGCAGTGTAGCACTTGGGACTTTACTGCATTGATGCTGAACCAATAATTTTAAAGAATAATGTTTCTGGAATTTCTATTGTGTAAAATAAGAAAGGTGCTTTAAAAACACATATATATGTATGCATGGGGAGAAATCCTGTTTCTGCTGAGCTCCTTAATCTCTTGTCCTTTCTGGAAAAATTGATTTTAGGGAAGGAATGTTCAAAGGCATCTTCTTGCAGTGATGTCTGTTGTGAGGGAGAAGGGAATAGGGCAAGATTTCCCTCACAACCTTGTGATGTGGGATGCTGAGAAGGCAGAATTTCAAACCCTGAGCCTCTGGGTGCCCAGAGAACAATGGTGCTTTGGTCTTCTCAGCCTCTTGCCCCTGAGCTGCTGCATCCTCCTGGTGGTGGAACTCCAACACATCTGTAGGATTGCAGGCTACTCAGCCCTGGCTCACTTCTCACCATTTGTAGGGCATGGAATAGCTGAGGGGCAGGGGGAAAAAAAGCACATGTGTAAGAAATATTCCAAGCTTCTGTAAAATTTCTATGTTGTGCCAGGTGGGAAAATATTAGATAAACTTACAGTAACTTAATTAAGTTAGGATTAACTTAGGAAAATTATGAAGTGATGATGAAAGGTGGTCCAGAAGAGGAAAATTATGAAGTGATGGGGAAAGGTGGTCCAGAAGAAGCTGGAGAGATGCCATGCTGAAAAGGGAACTCTTATTGAGTGTCTAAAGTACAATTATCATATTATGGCATAATAATCCAATAAATAAATAAATAATCATAATAATGATTTAATATTTTCATCAATGACATCAGTACCAAAAAGTAGGAGAGAATTAATGTTTTTTTTTCCTGGTGGTGCAGATGTGGGACACATTAACAATAAAAATGTGAATTACCATATTATATAGAAATAATTAGATGACCTTGAGATCAGGAACCATTTAAATGTGATGGAACATTATAGTACAAAATGCAAAGATATGCACTTTGGGACCATGAACAAGAATTTCAGGCATTAACTGGTGCTTGAGCTGGGAGCAGCAAGGGAGCCAGGTCATGTGTTTTAGTCAGCTGCAGACGTAGTTATGAAAAAGCTCATTGGGGTCATAAGTTATTAAATTCTTCCTTTGTGCAGTGACTTCCATGCTCTGTACAAGGCTGTATCTGAAATACTGTGTGCATCTCTTTGTATAATCCCACTAAAATTAATTTAAGATGGAATGAGTGAGATGAGCACAAGGGTCTCAGCAGGCTGTCTTATGAAAGGAAATCAAAAGTGTGATTTCTTCAGGCAGGGTAAAACCAAGGCTGAGAGAGGATATGACTGATATCTAGAGATTTACCAGAGGAGGGGACACTAAAGGAAGGAAGAGAGGAAAAAGTCCTTTGGGCAGAAACAACAAGAGCAATTTCATATGTAAAAATAGGCAGAGCTCTTAGGAGTTCTCCCATGGTACAGATGGCATGACTCCTGCAACTTGTTTTTAGGACAGGAATTGATGAGTTTTAATTAAGATTTTATGAAACCATATTACCTAGGACAGCAGAAGGCTGCAGGCAGATGTCCATCTCACTCCTGTGCTCAAAGCTTCATTGTGGACATTCCCATTCTCTCCACACCCTGATTCCCCTCTTGTTTTGTTTCTTCCTGCTTGCTCCCACGTCCAGAGCTGCCCAGATATATCTTATTTCCTTTAATTTGCATCACTTAGTTTGCACATGGTTTGAGGACATTTTTCCTGAGATAAACTTGCCTTAGAGAGGGAACAAAGGTTCCTGCACTTTACTCGGCCCTGTGGAGACATGCAAGAGCTGCACTCACTGTGTTGCCTGCTTTTCTGATGGAAAAGAAATTCTCCTTCACACTGGGTCTGCCTTTTCAGTTCACAGACAAGAGGGGGGAGATGCACTGAATGTTTGAAGCAGAATTTAGAAATCATACTATTCAATTACTGGAAATTCTGATGCTTTTGCCTAACATCAGAGAAAAGCTCCTTGTTTTAATATTCAGATAGGTCCATAAAGTAGTTATTGTTTTCCTGGCCATACAAAGTATGCTGCCATACGATCACAGTCAGAAATGGCATGAGGTACTAGTCATAATGGTTTTTATTTATGACAGTTTCTGGGATCCAGGGCTCTAGCTATAATGGCACAGCAGGTTTCCACAGCTCAGCTGTGAGTAGACCTAATTCTGATTCATTCAGAGTCCTCCTACAGTCAAAGGCAGGAGCAAATAGAAAAGATACTGCTGATAAATTGCAGATAGAAAAAAAAATTTAAATCAATATAACAATTGCAGTTGATCCAATCAGAAACAAGTAGAGAAATTAAGAGAAGTTCAAGAAAGAGCAAGGGGATAAAATCCACTATGATTAGTACTAAGTGTGTAGTGCTTATCACAAGATTCAGATACTTTGATTTTATGCAGCAGAATAAAGAATACAGGGGAAAATTCTGCTGAGGAGGAAACTATGTACACTCAAGGATAAGTGGTTTGCAGAGACAGGAGTGGTTTTAAAAAGTACCACCCATGGCATCATATTCAGCTCTGTCTTGCACCACTTTTCCCTTTCCCACTGTTGCTCCTGAGGGATTTTTTCAGCCAATTGCCAGCTCAATAGTCAATAAATTGCAAACTCAGTAGTTAAAAAGACAGAGATTACTGAGAGGCTTTGCTCTGCCCAAAAGGAGCATCTGCTGCAGGCTTGCCAGGTTACAGAAGGCAGAGCAGCCCATTCAGTGCTGTGCTGGAATGGCCAGAGGCCTTTGCTGCTTTCATGATCTCTGC